>NC_047518.2:33575160-34175160 GCF_902827115.2 Pseudochaenichthys georgianus
CTCAACACGTGTCCGGCACCTTTACGCAGAATTGAGTTGGGTTCAACGTTGAGTTTTGCGGATATGATGTGAGCCAACGATTTACTTGTAATTGCAAGTGTTTAGCGAAACGATTAATCTATAAAGTCGGCGTATAATTCTGAGTATTGCATGGTTCATTTGACATGGCATGCTGGATATTTTCGGGACAAAGTTAAATACAGTTCAGTCAGCCTTTACTAGCCACCATGTGAGGACACGCTACAACCCGGCTCGAGACGCTCTTCGGTCAAGTTTTCAATCCTGCAGTCCAACTCATGCAATCCCACATATAAACTAACGTATCGATTTCTGCCTTTATTCAATCATGAATGTTGGACGGCGTATCCCTTCCTCACGAGTTTACGCGAAAAAAAGGACGCGCGGATTAGACGCTGGAATCGTCGCGAACACGTCAACCGGGTCAAATGAGTGTTGATTTGGAGCAGTAGCTCTCAAAAATAATGCATCAACTGGAGTGTGGAGGGAGAGCTGAAGCAGCGGGAATAGCAGGCAGCATCGCCCCCTTTTAACGCAGCCGTATTCCAACAGATGAGACGATATGCCGCGGGAAAGCAGGCGCGCCGAGCTCTGCGTCTGATCCACTGCAGCACCGGCAGGCTGACAGTGTGTGTGAGAGAGAGAGAGAGAGAGAGAGAGAGAGAGAGAGAGAGAGAGAGAGAGAGAGAGAGAGAGAGAGAGAGAGAGAGAGAGAGAGAGAGAGAGAGAGAGAGAGAGAGAGAGAGAGAGAGAGAGAGAGAGAGAGAGAGAGATGGGTGGGTGGTTGGGAGGGGGCTCTGGGCAAAATCTCCTCAAAGATGTTCTAGTGAGTTACACGCTGCGCTTAACTTAAAACAGTTTTACCCCTCCGAGTGCCACACAACCCCATTTTGTCACATTTCTTTCTTTGTATTTGGCATCTTATACTAGCAGCACTTGCAGAGCCTATTCCTGCTCCATGCACCGGTTACATGAGGCTAAATAACAGTGACGTTACCTTGTTTATAACCACTAATACACAACCTGAGTTAGATTTGTTTTCTCCAAGTGAGCATCGATCTTCGCAGGTTAAGGTAGGATTTGGCAATATGGTGAAATCTAAACCACAGCATTGATGAGTATTTTCTGATATTGATTAATACAATGATGTGACAACTATAACATGTGATAGTCTAACTGATGTTGATGCATGTTCAACATCTTAGTTTTGTGGGTTGGTCATTATATATTTGTTCAGGTATGTGGCCATATGTCAAACTATTGGGAATATTTTAATTTGACCTAAAGATGGCACTATAGTTAAATAATCAACAAATCCATTCTTGCAACCTATCCCAAAGTTGTAGAAACAAAGATGACAGGCTGCAACAATGGCATTAAATGGTTAGACACTTCCTGCCTCCTAAGTGAGCACCGTTCCCCCCTCATCCCCCACCTCGTTTTAAAATGTTGTCAATACAGATTCCCCAGCAGGACCCCACGGTCAAGTATAATCATTTAAATCTCAATCAATCTTTATTTATTTTATTATTTTATTTTATTTATTTATAAATGCTGCTGAAACTAGTCACAGGTAACCTTCAGCCTGGTTATATCTACATGCTGTTTGACTTTCAAATCAATAACTTGCTTACTGGCCCGGCACAGGAGCGCTGAGCAACTGCTCTGTAACCACCTCTGTAACCACCTCTGCTAATTCTCCTCTTCCTCCTCCTCCCCACCGCCAAGTCTATAAAATGCTACAGAAGCAACTTTGAGAAATCAGCGAAAAAACGTGGCAGGCCGTATCAATCATTTCATTTCGGGAACCCGTGATGGAGTTATTGTAGATTAGAGACGGAGTGCTCCTGCACACCTGTTCACACCCTCTGTTCGCACCCAGCACAGTCCCTATGTGTAACTCTGACACACAAAGAGATGAGACCGTGCGCTCACACCTTCTGACAAAAACAAGCACCCACATAGAGACAGGCACAGTGACATTTAAGCCTATAGTTAAAACGGACAGATCACAGTGCTTTTCTAGAATAAACTTGTTTAAGACGCATTCTGCCACCACTGTCGAGATCGATGAATCCTTCAGGATGTTACACATAAAGGTTAACAGCTCATCTAAGGACAATACTTTCCTATTTTCAACACAGCAGGATTTGGATTATTGACTACTATTTCATGCTTATCTTTCTGTAGTTCCTGTTTAAGTGCTTTAATTGCAATGTTATGTCAGTATTAAAGTTCCCTTTGAGAATGACTTACTGCAGAAATTGAGAAGAAGACCATTATTTCTCCAGTCTAAATTAAAAACGCTCCGTAGTTAGGCAATGGAATATGACTATTATATAACTCTGGTTCATTACCCACATCTCATTATCTGGATATGTCCATGTCGAGAGCTATTCAGATACAGCAGCTAACAAGCCCTCACAGGCTGAGGTGAGTGTAGTGATCATCGCCTGGCATTTGCTTTCAACCTCCACCTCCTCATCCTCGCTGCCACCCTGTGACCCATCCGACGCACTATCAATTATTCAGCCGTGAACTTTCATGCTTTCTGCGCTCCATGATCCTACAGCCAACACATGCAAGACGCACCAGCATAGGGCAGTGCCGCGTTAATAACCCCCGTGGAGGCAAATGCCACATTCAGAGCACACATTAGCTGTGGCAGAGCCTGGAAGAATGCATTAGCGCTGTAACATGTTGCTGAGACGCTTTAACGAGGGCCTTGTGCTGTGTGTGTGCGTGTGCGTGTGTGTGTGCGTGTGTGTGTGCGTGTGTGTGTGTGTGTGTGTGTGTGTGTGTGTGTGTGTGTGTGTGTGTGTGTGTGTGTGTGTGTGTGTGTGTGTGTGTGTGTGAGTCTGCAGTTTGCACACTGGCCATTCTTCAGGATAATGGTCTGTTCTCCTAAGGGAAGATACAGGTGTACCCTTTTAACAGAATAACCAGATTCTATTTTCCTCCAGCTGCAAAGCACGTGTTATTCATGAGAAATCCAAATTATTGTGAAAATACTCTGACAAAACATATATTGTGTAAAATCAATCAGAACGTTTCAATTCCCAGGACGCTGCTATTTTGTAGATGTAAGGTTTTTCCACACTGCTGACGGTACAAATCCATTTTCTTTGTGCACAGATGAGAGATTTTGCTCAAACAATATATCATAATATGTTCCATGTCTTGGTCTTACGGGTTGTTTGTACCAGATGGGCCAAGGTGAAAACGTGGCTGTACTTACACATTGCAGGGCCAGCATTATGTGAGCATAATGTTGACCATCACGCTGTAAAAACAGTTCATCGAGCAGTAACAAGCTCCATCTCCGATACGCTATCATCATTACGTCATGTGTTCAGGAGCAGCACACCACACATTACCTCCAACACTCTGCAGCACCTCCTTTATTAGAGTAATATATCGTGCCCGAGTATCAGGGTGGAGGGGAGTTAAGAGTACGTGTATTGATCGACGGTGAAAATACTATTTATACAGAAAAAGGGAATAGCTTTTGCTACACAACACTATATTGTAACAGTTGTCCCCTTCAAACATTAATTATCACCAGGCTTACATTCCATCAGGAAATGATTGTGTAACATGTTTTAAATTCTCTGACTACATTTTTGGGGCAACTCCCAGCTCTACCAGCTCCCGCTTATTAAAAGTGTGCCGGTTAAAAGTGTTCCCATCGTACTGTTCAGATAACTCTTATTCTATATTTGAAGCACCGCTTAAATCCCTACGACACAACCCATCTTTTAACGACGAGGGTTGCAAAACATTGTCTCATTTACAACAAATCCCATGAAAAGAAAAGTGATATCGCCGTCTGTGTTAAAATAGTCTGATGTATCCCATCCCTCTGTGCCATACAGTTCCTTAGTTGTCAATAAAACTATTAAAAACACATCAATGAGTTTTTATCCGCTTTGATTACGATCAACAAAGGCAGTTTAGTTTATTTTGAGTCAGTCCCTGAGACACGGTCCTGCTGCTGTAAATACTCCCTAACGCACTAAATGTTTATTTTTGCATTATTCCAACAAATGCTGTTATTCCTGTTTTCATTTCACTCTATTATAATGTTTTACTTTGTCTGAGACATGTATATCCAGGAAAGGAGCTGGGTAACATATATCTCAAGAGGAAAACAGACCACCATCATCAGTACTTTTTAGTTTTTTTTTACTAAATAAAAAAATAGTAGGGACATTATGAACGTATGTTCATTTGAATTCATTTCTTATTTTAAGGCTTTCATTTTATTAATCTCTAATCTGTGTGAATCTGTGCTCTCCTGTTTTTCATTCTCACCCTGTTGCTGTTTAAACGACTCCATTTCCCCACGGGGATTAATAAAGCTCCATCTTATCTTATTATTGGGTTTTGAAAGAAAGATTTATTTTCTTTTAAACTGTTTACAATAATGCCACCCTTTTGATTGAATTCCTGTTAGAGCTCATGCATTTTTAAATATAACAAAAATACAGAGTAAACCCTAAATGGAAATATATGCATGTGTATATACAAACAATAGTAAACAGAGATCAAATGAGACTGTCAGCTTGTTGTGTGGCTTTGTTGAAATTGACTGTGTGCCTTCACTGGGGTTTTGTTTGACTGCACTCGGAGGAAACGGAAACCAAAGACGCAGCCTACTGAATTTCCGTGCGCGCACACACACTCACACACACACACACACACACACACACACACACACACACACACACACACACACACACACACACACACACACACACACACACACACACACACACACACACACACACACACACACACACACACACACACACACACACACACACACACACACACACACAGGGTAGAGCAGACAGAGTGGAGCAGGGTATTAACCTTTCTCCTGCTGAGGAGGCAGTAAGTGGGTGGTGATGGCACATGGAGTGGAGAGAGGAAGAGAGAACAGAGCCAGGAGGAGGTCACCACTGAGACACTAGATGGAAATATCTATTTGAGGAAACACTGTTCTTTGCTGCTTTTTTAATTATGTGTTTGTCAAGTCTGTCCGTGACATTTGGAAACTTCTGGGATTACTTGCATGAAACTATATATGGAGTTTAGTGAGTGTGCATATTGTGCGTGTGCATTATCAGTGTCTGAGGGAACGGCCATGCCTAATTCATTAGAGTAACTGTGTAGTGTAGTGTAACTGTGCAGTGTTGTGATCCTCTGTAGCGAGTGTATGACTCAATGTCTGGCCAATTCCTAATGTGGTGCAGAAACTGTGCACGAGGGAGAGCCATCCTGCAACAGCAGCACATGTATTCATCATCAGGGATCAGATAGAGTCTGCACTAGGAGAAGTGTTGACCCTTTCTCTTTCAAAGGGAAGGCTGGCTGAGCACATCTTCAGAAATAACCTGCTGCTAACTCTTATAGTTTTATCACAGCAACAGAACCTCAGGTATAATAGCACTGCATGTTAAAGTGAGCAGAATATTCAACACATGATTATATTTATACCTCGATCGTTACAAACTCTCTGCCCACCCCATCCTCTTTCAAAATCCCTCTAAGTCTTTTCAGAGAGCAGGTGCTGAGCGAAAACAATTAGAAACAAACCAATACCAATATTTGATTAAAACGTAGGAATGATAATGAACTTAAGACGTAAGAGGGTTACTCTAGATGAGATGAGTTGAAAACGATAGCTCATTAATGATGCCTATGAGCTAATGAAATAGTCTTAATCTTCTCCCTTGTGATTTGATTCATAAAAGAAGGATTGTCTCAATACTCAGGGGTGGAAACAGGTGATGAAGAAATGGTAGCAGCTAATATGTAAGTGTTCTAATACTAGATATGAAACTCATTTGTTTAACCGAGTTACCAACTTCAGTAATGTCTCTCAGAGCAGGTATGTCTTCTTCATTGGTTCATTGAAGAAGATTTCCTTTACCGGTTAAGTCAGATTTTTCCAGCTGGGTTTGAAGCTGCATTACAAAACAACCTCATGTCGGTGTTTTAGCTGCTGCTGCTGCTGCCCTCTTGTGACGACAGTACACATTACATCTGCAGCATAAAATTGAAGGCCTCATGGGAAGCAAACTTGGAATAAATAAATGTTGTTTTGTGCATAGTTGCATTCAAGTAGATTAACATTAGCTATGGAAGTAAACTGGGTTGAAACGTCTCCTTGAAGAAAAAGTCTGTAATGAGATCTGGGTGAGCCGTTTCATGTTTTATAATACTATCATATAGCTTCGGAGAGAATAAAATAGTCTTTGTTTTTAAATGCAATACTTAAGAGGTTTACGTCGTACAAATGTTTCACGACAGCAACTCGATGTTTTCCGCGTCATTTGAGTGCATGTTGACTGGGTACTTGCTTGCCCAATATGTCACATTAAATACAAAAGTATACATTATTACCGATTGAAGTGTAGTAGTATTGTGTTAGCATGCATGATAGCGTGATAAGGGAAATAAAAAGATCCATACCTGTGTAGTTTCTGTCATCTTTGGCCGGCAGATAAGAAGGAAAAAGAAAGATTGATTAAAAAACACGAAGCATGTGGAAACAGAACAGTAAGCGAGGCAGAATACATCATTATGCTTCAACATTAAATGGAAAATCCTGGAGTTTAACAACTGAATAATTCACCTACATAATATATCATTTGTAGATTTGGTGCAGTAAAACCTTGACATTCATTCTATTTCCCTCCACTAGATGGCAGTGACACAACATCGTAGTTATGCTGAGAAATGCAGTTAGTTGGTTCTGAGCAGTCATTTTCTGGCAGGAGCTTCCTAACTGTGGCAGTTATGTAACGCAATGATATTTTACAGGCACAGCATGAAAATAGACCTTTAAATCTCATATTTTGATACAGTGTAAGTAACATAGAATATCTTACATAGAATAATTAAACAGAGTAAGTTATAGGTAAAACATGAATGAATTGTAGAGCATTAATTAACACGTACAGTTTTTGCATTCATTATACAATAAGTCGCCTACTTTCAGTCCGACTGTGCTGATAATTCCCTCTTTCATCCCTTTTAATACTTCCATTCCCATAGCAACTTTATTAGTTGCCATGCCAACCCCTCATAGGACCAGTTGGCGATCTGGTTTCTTTCAGTTCTTTGTTTCATCTATGCGTGTAATATTTTTTTTTTTGCTTTGCTCTAATTTGGACAAATCTTTTCAGACGGGCCAACTGTTGTAAGAGAAGAACACTCTTTAGTGTCGATGAAATCACAAATATCCACACACACACACACACACACACACACACACACACACACACACACACACACACACACACACACACACACACACACACACACACACACACACACACACACACACACACACACACACACACACACACACACTCTCTCTCTCTCTCTCTCTCTCTCATCTTACAGTCATTGAGTATTTATCCATTTATAAAGTTTATTCCAGTTCTTATTCAGTTTACTTTCCTGTGCCAACGGTACAAACTACCTTCTGTGGATTACGCTCTGATTGGTTGGATCATTTATTGCCTAGCAACCGTGTTCCTCCGTTGGGAGAGCAGGTGTTTGTAATTTATCTTTAAAGCCTTGTGTGCCCATTCTTTTGTGAGGCAGCCACGTCTGTGTGATGAAATGGACTCATTCGTTTTTTTGAATACAGTGAAAATTACAGCCAATAAAAAACAAGTAAGCGATTTCAATGCATTTACTGGGCTTTAAATCATGGTAATCATAGATTATTGATCAACTGCAAAATGTCAGACAATTGTAAAAAGGCGAATTATATTTAGCAGTTATGGTCTTTTAATTGATTGTTTTATCTCATCAACTCAGAACATGAAGCTCAGCAGTATCATATACAATGTAGCTCTAAAAAATATATATTCAAAACTTGAATAGGCTAAAAGTTTTAATGGGATGTTACTACACGGGAAATGTTTATTTCCAAATTGCTGGTAAAGCCCTCAAAGATGAAGAAGCCGCCTTAACCGTGTTTTAAATTGGTTATAACTTCATTTGGAACGACAGCTTTGTTAACAATAAAAGTGTATATTTAGAGAAAGTGATTGAAATGGGTTTAATCTTTGTCACAACGTTTTTAATTATAAAGGAAATCTTCATAATTGTCAAATCGTATCTGTTTTAATTGTCGTGTAGTGGTTTCCAGACTCCATAGCCCTGGAGCCCCTTTATTGTTTACCAGTGTAGAAAAAGGGCATATCTGATCATCTCGTCATACAACTAAACCGTCTGCGATCTTACTACTACTAGTGAAGCTGTATGTTTCAAACATGTATCCATTACTTTAAGTAAACTTTAAAAGCCGTTAATCCATCAGCTATACTTTCAGCTAACTATTTCAACTGCTAACGACATTACCACCATTTGGAATATAAAAAGACTTCTTTGAGTTACATGACACATCTTGTACGTTTCGTCGGTCATTTTTACACAAGGCTAAGTCCTACCAAGACTTCAATACTTCTCTTATTTCAAATTCGACAAACCCTTTCAAAAAACTAAATGCATATTGATACATTTATTATTGATATAGTTGGTTGACTTTTCATTTTAATGTTTATTCTTTGTTTTAAGATACTTCATTTTAGATTTAATTATAGACATCTACTATTTATGTTTTATTTGAAAAAACCCTTTTATATACCTGAATCTTTAATTGTAGACGATTTCTTAATGTCTATCTATTCAAAGTGTACAATATATATACAAAAAAGTATCATATATGACAAAGAAAGGCACCAAATCCTGACATTTGAAGATTGGCATTCTTTTTGCTTGAATAATTGACTGACATAATTGACCGATAATCAAAACAGTTGCAGATTACTTCTCTGTCTATTTTTAATAGAATGGTTTCAGCTTTTTCTAAGTGGTTAAAAAAAAATCATAATTTTTATGACACAATTAATCACCTTCCCCCAATATGTTTTAAATAGATTTAGTCGCTATTCATTATTATGATGGATATAACTTAATTTATATGAGAAACATTTATACAAATGTGGTCATTGTGGTATACATGCTGACTGTACTTCTTACTGGTTGCATTGATCATATAAGTATCATTAAATGAAGTCTGTGTTGTCATTTCGCCTGCTGAGACAGTAAATGACATCCCAGCAGACAACATCCTTTTCCTAATTCTGCTGTTTTTAAAAGTCTAAAATCTCCTTTAGTCCCACTGGGTCAGGAACTCACAGAGGCAGGTGGGTTTAGGCGCGTCCCACTTTCCCAGTTTAGTGCAATGGCTGATGTTTCTGCCCTCCAGGATGAAGCCGGCGTGGCAGCTGTAGTGGAGCACCGTGCCCTCCACCGGCGGCCCGGGGGGCTTCACCGTCACCCGGCCGTTCTCCAGGGAGGTCCACACCCGCGGGCACAGCAGCACTGAGAACCAGAAGCACCACAAAGAGAGAGAGGCACAGACACAGAGCGTTATACAGAGGTAGATGCAGAATGACTGGGGGAAGGAGCTGCAGTTGCACTCATATTTATGACACACTTTGGATGGGAATTAATGTTATTGGTTGTCAAAAATCTCAATGAGTTTAGCCCACAGCATGTATGAGGTAAAGGAAGTCAAATAGCTAGTATAGGCTAACTTGATACATTATTGAAGGCTTTTGGGAACAGCAGAACAAGCTGTAAACCCAACATTAACATATACGTACATTATGGTGAACATGTAGTTAGGCACCAACCGAGCAGATATTAATTTAGACTCATATTTTTCTGGATACCCGATAAACGTTGACTATTCACCTTATTCTAAGTCTGTTTTGTAGTCTCCCTTCTTCTCCTTCAGCTAAATGCTCCACGTTGTTTGAGTATCAACAAGCTATTTTTAATGATAATGAGAAAAATACTTGCCAATTGACTGGGAGTTTAACAATGACGTGTGACTTAAGTATTAAGATTAAAAAAGTATTCTGTTTAGAAGGTGGTTGTGGCTCAGTGGTTAGTGTGCTGCTCTTCGAATCACGGGGGCACTGGTTCGAATCCCGCTGTAGTCAACATTCTGCTGTATCCTTGGACAAGTCACTTCACCCCAAATTGCTCCTGTGGGGATTGCCCACAGTATTGAATGTATGCAAGTCGCTTTGGATAAAAGCGTCTAACAAGTAACATGTAATGTAGAAATAGGCTATCAAATCCACACTGAAGACACACTACTTCTCTCTGGCCTTCTAGTTAGAGTGGGGTCACGACTCCTCACTGTTCCATGTGTTGCTTTATCTGTTGTGATTTATTGTCTTTTACTGTGATGTAATGTGTTTTTATGTGGTTAAATTACATGTACAGCACTTTGGCTCGACCAAAATCGTTTTTAAATGTGCTCTATAAATTAGATTTGATTTGATTTGATGAATCAAATCATTTCCTGTATCAAAAATGATAACGGTCCACACTTTATTCCTCTGATCCATTACGTTTGAATAAAACAGACAGCATCCAATCAAGTTGCAGGAGAGAATCACAAGGAAGTAATGTTGAATACTGGACACCAGTTTGAAAAAATTAAACCAACGATTATTTGGTTCGTATACGAAAAATAAATAGAATAAAAATATACAAGTAAACCAAAGAGACTAAATTGGTAAATATTCTTTTTAAGGACTCAAATTTCATATTTTAGATGCATTTTCTACGAGTCTTCGCTTTTCTCAATTGTTCTACTATTAAATGCGCTTACTTTGCTACTATGTTGTGTACCAATAGACCAGAATAAATAAGAGTATTGTATGTCGAAGCCTACTGGGCAGTCAACCAGATTCTGATTAAGCAAGAGGTCAACAAAAGAGATGAAGAGTTATTTATAAACTGTGTAAGAATTATGAATAAGATAAAAGCTTTGTCTAAAATGTGAACAAGCAATTGGTAAAACACAAATAAGCGATTAGGTGCTTGACCTCTGAGAAATGATTGCAAACCAGACACAATGTAAAACGTCGTTAACGCCCTGCGAACATTCTCCTTGTTCTTTGTTACCAGTAGGAAACATTTTGCTACACATAAGCCCGAGTGTGTAAACTTGCTATGTTACAGCCTCCATTTCTCTTAGTTTGGGTTTCTGACAAAACGGCTAAGCTCTTGAATATCATTTGTTTAGCTGCTGAGTTGTTGAATCTTCCTTCCAGCAAGCAAACACATAATACAACTCCAATCTGCACGTTGCAGCTTGAGCTCTTACATAAACCAGAGAAAACAAAAATCCTGCTTTAGAGAATATTCTCTCGGGAAAAATAAGTTCCACTGATGTTAAATGTGAACTGAAAGAACAAAATCAGGAGAGAGAACAGGGATTTGATTGGATATCTGGCCTTATTCTCAGTATTTGCACAGGCGGTGTAGATATGATCTGATTAGAAATTACATTTCAGCTTCGCTATTCAAGAAAATACTGGCTTGCAGGCAAAGTTTGCAGCTAAAACTTTTACATTTAATCTATGTAAAAGAAGTTAAACCGCTTCAACACTAGAATACGTGAATAGCTAATGGACTTGCGTATCATGCACACAGATACAAAGCAACACATGTTGAAGCTAAGCAAGCTAGCTCTGTTCTTCTTTAACCATAACCCAAGTAAGCACTTCTAATCAATACGCAGCCAGCATCAGTCCAAACTATTCTCTACGGGGGTTTCAAAGACAGATTCACATTAGCATGAATCTCTTTATGCAGCCCTTCATTAGGCACACATACCTTAGAGTACAACATCGGAAAAAGCCAATCAGCACTCAGCAGGAAAACTCAGCAAAATAACAAACCTTTATAGATCAGAATGAAACAACACAAAGTATGGGGGCATGTCCCCTTAACAGCAGAACAAACGTGTTACTATTCAACCAAAATGTTTGACAACATAATCTCACCCAGTGCAAAGGTCCACTTAATAGCTTTTTCAAAACTGCATCAAGGATGCTTGTTGGGGTGCTTGGGGTATTTGATCTTTATTTGTCCAATCACGGATTCCTTCCTTTATCAGAGATAATTGTCTGCTATCATTTTTTATTCCATATTATTGCAATATCCAAAATGTTGTTACCAAGGTCAGGAATATATTTCAACTTCATACAAAGAAATATGGCGGTCTTTTACAATTATCTACGACCTACCATCTTCTGCATTATAAGATGTTTCTGTATTGATCAGATAGCTTAATAATGACAGCAACCATTTAAACGTTTAATTATCTATATTTTGAACGATGCATTAAAAAGACATTGTGTAAGGGAGCTCTGTAGTAATGAGCCTACAGAGAATGATCCCCTGAATCTGCCGCTCTCCTTTGGCTTTGCAGAGCTTCATGGCGAGTTTCAGCTCCTTGTTTAGCTGCCAAGCGGCAACTTGAATGTTTAGGTACGTTGGAGACCAGCTTGGGAACAAAGTGGAGCATTTAGCAGCGAAAGTGCCAGATTTTCCCTCAGGAGTTCAAATGGAGACCAAGAGAGAGAGAGAGAGAGAGAGAGAGAGAGAGAGAGAGAGAGAGAGAGAGAGAGAGAGAGAGAGAGAGAGAGAGAGAGAGAGAGAGAGAGAGAGAGAGAGAGAGTGGACACAAACATGACCCAAAATGAATGCTAATGTTGCTCTCTAACGGCCGGATGTGAAATAATCAACTGTTAGCAAACAAGTTCCCTTTATCTAGCTAAAAGGTGATATATGTCAGTATTGTGTCTTAAAGAAACACCATCTAAAAGCTGTGGTTGATTTCACGTAAGCTTCTTCCAAGACTAGATTACTTTATTTGACTGCAGTTAAAAATGACACCAGTTCCAGTAAAGGTTGCACACTATTTTATACTTTGTTCAGGGGAGAATTGTTTTGAACATGTGCAGATGAGGAAAGGTGAAGGTTGTGATAAAAAGGATGTGAGAATCAGACAAAAAAGGACTCACAACATGTGCTGTGCAGCGTCAAGTCCGTCCATGTGCCGTTGGGTAAGCACTTCCTGACCTTAGGTCCCACAATCACCCGGTTTCCTCTGCAGATGTACTCAATCTCATAATCCACAGGGAGGATCTGCACACTGCGGATCTGTAAGAGAGACAGAGAGAGAGAGAGAGAGAGAGAGATGGGGAGGAGAGACAGAAATTAAAGCATGTTTGATGCTCTCTCACACCAGTGTTCCCTTATCCACTCAGGGTGCTTCCACAGTCCTTCTCAATGCAGTGTGATCTCGTGCCATGTGGCTGTGACAATAAAGTTTTACTAGATGGAACATTTTCTGGCCATATTGTGTGAATCGTTGGGCCGTCAAACTCTGAAATACAGCTTCTCTCTGATTGGGGAAGGAGGGGATATAAGCAGTTTGAACAGCGTTATGTTAACACTTCATGTGCAGCTTAGAGTGCTGCAAACCAGCTCAGTTTTACATGGTCTTTCTTACATTTTAAAACGTCACCAGTCTCTTTTATAATTAGATATGTTGCTGCATTATAGATTACATGAGAAACATATGAGCTTTAAAGTCCCTCTTCACTCAAAAGTGTATCGTTTCTTCACCTGGATGTCTGACACGTTCTGTTGGACGGAGTCAGGTCAGCTGTTTCTATCTGCCGTGATCTTTCTATAGTTCAAGATAGCTAAGCTAAGCAACATTTTTAGAGCAGACAATCCTCTCATTTCAGCAAGAAAGCCAAAAGGGTAGGCTATGTGGCAAAAAATGCATGCAACTTACTTAGTGATAGTGTAATAATAATTCGCAAGATAGCTACTATTCTTCATGGCCGTTATCATTAGGCAATGTTATGATATCATTCAATCCAGTCTCACGGCATTCCGTGTTATAGCCACGAAATTAATGGAATCTATTGAATCGTCGTGTTCACCAAGACGATTTCCGCATTGACGCGCATTGAGTGCACGAGCAGTGTGTACTATGCAGACAGGTAGTTGACAGACAGGTAGTTCATCCAATCATTTCATTTTGACAGCATGCAATGATTGGAAGGACTCATTAGGGTCATGCAATAGTCCAAAAATATAGTTTTTTGTTGTTTGGGTTTTTTGTCAGAGCATTTGACGTATTCATTGCTGCCAGGAGTATTTCAACAAATGTAACCCACACATTATCCACCCTCTATTTCCTAAGGCTCTCATAATGGTTTTAATATGGAAATAAATTACATTACAGGAAGCAGATACAGTTTCACCTGCTTTATATTTCCACTTTTGTGTTTTATTATATTGAAAATTGTCCGGTAAACTGGTTTAACGTCCTTGATTTTTTTTTTTTTTTTTTATTTATCCAGGAATGTCCCATTGAGATACAAGATCTCTTCTTCCAGGGAGTCCTGACCAACACGGCACACAACAAGTTTCAACATAAAACAAGGGCATTTGACAAGTAAAGTTGTGTCATTCAGACCCAGAGCTGTGTTTTCTGTACCTGTTCCTGTGTCAGGCCTCTGTAGCGGATCCCCCCATCTCTGGGAGGCCGGATGATAGCACAGCCTGAATGAAAAAAGAGCAGAAGAAGAATGAAGGACGAAAAGAGCAGAGGGGAAAGCTGTGTCTGCAGATGATGTAGATATATGACAGCAACATGACATATTGTCAATTTAACTGATGCTTTCCTCGCTGCACAAATTGCAGTGCTTCATTCAGGTCACTCAGCAATCTCTGCAGAGTTACTTATGTCCATTAAGGCTTATTATAACCAACCACAAATAGATTCCAGCACATATTCAGTCACAAACACACAAATTACCTCCAGTTGATGAATTATGTATGGGCACAACGAAAGATGGAAGAGCATAGAGAATCACCACAAACAATAGGCGTGCCATCTCTGGATCTGAAAGAGAAAGAAGACGGAGGTAAATGTAGAGAACTGTGACTGGAAAATTGAGGAAACAAGATGCAACGAGAAAACCGCTACTGAGAAAATATTCTTGCAGAATCAAATCTACACTCTCGTTTCAGTCCACTGCTGTCTGTCCTTCCAAAACGAGATGCATCAACTGTTTGGCAAAACACTCCCTCTTCATCCTGCCTGACTGCACACAAAGGATGAGCTGCAACATGAGTCCACTTCTCTCCCCCTGCTCCTGTTTGTATTTGCAGACAGCCCAGGTACAGTTCATAGCCAGATTGGCGTCCTTTCAAAAAGCCCTGCGTGCAAAGTTTCAACTCAGGTTTGGATGGCTGATATTAAAGATGTTTGCAAAACGGCTGACCATAGAAACATTTCACGCAAGGGCTGACACAGTAGATTTTAGATCTGTCTTCATTTCAAGGTAATAACGTATCCCCCAAAGGCTCTCCATCGCAAGACAGAAAGTATTTATTTAGTTTTGACAGATGTTAATGGCACAATGACCCACCACACATACTCACGGGCCTGGAAACTCTCTGAGAATTCTCCATCGATTTAGCCTTGCACTATGCTAACACTGTGAGAACTACAAAAGAAGGTTGACGCAGCGGAAGCAGAGATGTCGTATTTATAATTCAATGGATTCTATTTTCTCGTAAAAACATTACCCACAGTGCAACTTGACATCACTTGAGGCGATTTAACAGACTTCACACAGTCTGGAGCCGTGAAAGGCTTTATACAACTTTGTTTTCACATATGCAGTAGTACTCCCCAAGATCTCTAAACAGACTCTGATGTGTAAGATCGGAGGAGTTCCCATGAATTAACAATTAATTCAATAAATAATATCTGCTATATCAACAAATAACACATGTTTTAGGCAAACTATCACAATTATTCAACCCTATTTAATGTGCACACAATCAGTTTGCTTTACAAGGATGGAGAAATGACACTTGCCACTTGGCTGCCACACTGACGTGCAGATTTTTTAAGTACTGAAAGTGTGATAAGATAACCAGAAAAAAGTCAAAAGACGAGTCCCGTGAGCCACAGCGCCTCAGTGCTCGCACGAACACAACTGAATGTATCAATGATAAACACACTATATATAGCTGCTCATTTGCAGTTTTGAATAATACATGCTGCTTCATGAGGCTGTCACAGATGCACCAACATAAACACATCCATACACTTAACAAGACAGTAAGGGGGTGGAGAGTGTGTGTGTGATAAAGTGGGAAGGTGGGTAAGGGGGCATAACAAAGCAAAGCACCACAGTGAGGGAGACAGATGGCAGCGAGGCTTGCTTGTGGAAGACAGACAAACTCTGCCGGATCCTTCATTAGCATTATCCAGTGTATTTTTAGAGTTCACTGAGTAGAGAGTGTCTCATGTGTGTGTTGGTGTGTGCATAGAGGGGGGGGGGGGGGGGGGGGTTGGCAGCGTACAGTACGTGCTTTTGTCCTGTAAGGGATGGAGGGGAGGGGGAGGTAGGAGAGAGAAAAAACGGGTGAGAAAGAAGGACAGCCCAGCAGGAGTCATTAATATCAGCGATCACACACTGAGCCGGATCAAAGCAAACTAGGAGAGTGAGTGTATCGGGCTGAAGCAGCCTATCCCCCACAAAGCCAGCTACCTCCATCAGCGCTGTGAGCAGACAGGGGGAAGGGGGGCAGTCGACTAGCCTCAAGCTTTAAATGCAATTAAGGCTTCAGCACCACGGACAGAGCCTTCTCTGCTCGGGGAACAGAGAACACCATCTTGTTACAAAAAACACCCACAGCCCATCCACCGCGAATGTTGCACACTGCCTACTAGCTTGTGTGTCTTTAATTCCGGAAGCTGCAATGGAAAGGGATGATCCGGACCACTGACAGCTTCATGTACAGACGCTTGTAGGCTAGTTGATATTTTCAATGTATATGCAGGGCCACACGGGGACCACGCACATACAGTAGACTCACATGCTGTATGTTGTGCATGGCTGAGCATGAACTACCGAGACGAGAGGGTCACAGTAAGAGTGCCACCAACCGTATGCTGCCGGTAGTTACTTGTCGGCTGTTGACAAGGGAATCCGTGATGGCCTGTAGAGCAAGGCCGACCATATTAACAAACCTGCACAGTGCTTTAATCTCAAAAGTAGCGTCCCGAATCACATATCACCTCATTATACCGACTGGATGCCGTTTGAAAGGGTGCAGAATCTCACCATGTTATCGTCTCTTTATATAGCATTAATGCAGAGAGGATCTTGCAAGAAGGAACTCAAAACAAATCTGGCCTGTGCCCATCGAAAATGAATGGCCTTTGCATACAAAATTAACAACCAATGGGGAATCTATATAGATTATCTGCATGGGAAATGGAGCATTTTCTGAATAAATGGAGTCTATTATTGCGACCTACAGTAATAGTAGTCCGTAGCCCCGTAAAGCAAAGCTGTAGCATGTGTACTTACTATTAGTTCCGATGCGCTCCGTCAATATAACAGTAGGCGTCCTTCGAGGTGGATCCACCAGGAAATGCCCAACGTCGGATTATTTGGTAAAAATATGCATCTTTACAACGATGTTATGGCTATAATAGTATGGCTATCAATGTGCAAGCTGCTCCGCTCGTAAACAGAATGTTACAAAAACAAGACGTATCTTATTCGGGTTATTTCTATGTATTGCAGTTACGCATGGCAAAGGTAAGAAAGGACAAAAATCCATACAACAATTATACATGCACTATATACAAACGCAGCCCCATAAACGACGAAACACCGATTCACCACACTCCCCTCCTTTTCTCTCTCTCTCCCCTTACAATCTTGAGCTAACTCACGACGTCATGATGGAGACGCACCGTGCGTAACAGCACGGTGCGTAGTCCCCCCTCCCTCCTTCCCAAGCGCTAGGATCTGGGCCCACGACTGTAATATATTACATGAATCTTACGATCGGGCTTTGGATTTACGATAAGCTTGTGGATTTATCCCACCGTTAATAATTATATCACTGCATGACTAGACACGGATGGAGGTGCATATATGACACGGTGGTGTTATCAGTGACTACATTGTTAAGCCTCTCTCTAAAGCCCTTAAGAGTTAAGTCAACGAAGCGACAATCAGTCCTTTCTACAACACCGGTCATCAATTAAATCAAAGCCCATCGCCTGATTCATCTTCCCCTTTTGTCTCCCCCACCATCCTCTGCTGCCATCTATTCCGAGATCCTGCTTCATATTATTGTTGCTGATGAATAATTGAAGGAAAGTTGGGGAAGACACAACCTCTCCCTCTGTCTCTCACCATCCTTCTTCCTGCATCTGTAAAACAGGAATTCTCATCCTAACCTGCCTCGTGACAGACAATTCTACTAAAGTTCCTACAAGAAATCCAATAATATGAAAATACAGGAATACAAAAGCCACAATAAGTATGATCTGATTTATTGATTATAGATAGGACAATGCACTAATTGGAAAGTGACATTCTGACTAATTCACAAATGCCATTAAAAGGATGAAGACTAATTGTTAAGACAGGAGTGAAGGTGAGGCGTTTCAGATAAACCGCGACATAATGATTTAAACACACATGACAAACTGTGAGTATCCCGAACATATGTACAACAAACGTGTCAAACATTCAAATCATTTAGCACATGTAACTGTACATGTCAATATTTTCCAGCTTTGTAATAATTACATACATATACAAGTCATTCCTTGACTTCATCGTGTTGCATCGTACACTTTGACAATCATGAAAGAAAATAAAGAAATCAAAACGGAAATCATACCTCTCCAAGTCTCGGAAACGGCACTAGGTAGACCTGGATTGTTAAAATGTTCTAAAAATCATAAAAAGGGCAAACTATAAATATTTCTGGGCAGATGAGATTACAACAAAGTGCTACTCATGCTAAATGTGTTACTTTTTTGTGTCAAGGCACACTTCAAATTACAAGGGGAAACATTGTCTTTAAAGGCAAGGAAAAGAGGAAATGCATTTGCTGCAAATGAAATCCACTTATTAAAATGTAAACACATGTTTGGAAAAGGCTCTCGCCCCAAAAGACTACAGCATAACGACATAAAAAAAGAAAACATGGCTGCAGCTTCATCATCAGTTTCAATGGTGTCAGTCTTTGTTTCAGCATATATCCCTAAATACATTTCATAAATGCCCGTGTAAAGCTCACGAGGAGTGCATGCTGTCGGAGTGGGAAACTGTCAAGACTCCATTCATTAATCATTTCAGGAATTTTCAAAAAACGCATTCTCTCGTGCCAATAATAACAAAGCCATTCTTGCAGCATGTTACTGGAAATAAATATGTGAAATGTGAAATTCGAACGTGCTTTCACTCGGCACTGACAGAATCGTTTTTGTCATTTTTCCTTGCACACTGACTTGATGAGGGTGAACACGAGTCTGGGTCTCAGTGTGTGGAGAGACCCTGCAAACACTCTACCTTGAAGCAATGGCTGATAAGACCTGACAGGACTGGAAGGAGAACCATCGCAGGGTTTTGTTTACACTGGTCTCACCAAATTAGATCAACAAAGATTAGCCTGGGAAATAAGAAATGAGGGTTTATGAAACAAGTCGGCTAAACCCAGGCTTTCGATCACTTGTTGCTGTTCCTTCATGCGCAAGGAAGACATTCTACCCAGAATCCATCAGAGGGATGAATAAACTGTATACATGTCCTGGAGGGTTGAAAGCTCTTTAGATTCTGTTAGTGTTCTAACTAGGCTGCATTATTAACTATTGATCAGTGTCAGCTTTAGTATGAAGTGTTGTCAGTCATTTAATGTGTGCTAATTTACACGCATCATGTGATACCCCTAGACCTGCATCACTCCAGTGTTACAGTCTTTTGACTTTGGTTGGTACCTATGTGTTAGGGATGTTTACCCTACATTTCATATCTATGGCAGCCTCACAAACTGAAGCTTCGGTGGTGCTGCTTGCAGAACTGCTGCTGGCGCTCTTTAGCGGCGCTCTCCACCATCTTGTCTCTTCTATCCATCACTCCGCCTCTCTCTTTCTCCCCCTCATCCCCAGTTACGCTCCCTACATCACTGAGGTCCCCGAGGTGCTCAATGGAGTCATATTTCTCCAAGTCGGAAGCGATGGTCTGCAGGCTGAAGACTGAAAGTGAATCCGACCCCGCCCGTTCCCTCTCCTTCTCAATCTCCTTCTCCTTGTATTTCTCCAGGTCGATGGCTGCGTCCACCCGACCGGCCCCCGCCGCGGCACTGCTGCAGACGCCACCTTCGACCTTCACTCTGATGTCGGACTCGGCTCCAACGGGGGGGCTACGCCCAGCGCAGACAGTGGTGCGTCCTCCCCCTGCCTGGTCCCGCCCCCTCTGAGCGTGGATCTGCTCGCTGATTTTTTCCAAGTTTTGCAGGGCGATGGAGTAGCGGGACTTCACTTTAGCTACGTGCTGTTCAAGCTGCAGCACTTTGGCCTTATTCTCCTGGAGTCACACAGAGGGCACAGAAACGTTCATCATCAATTTCAACATTGATTTGAATGCCACAACCTACCAGTGACCTCTTCCAAATCCATAACGTACAGAATGTAAAACAACCCTTTTTCTGCCAACACAGCAGCTCAACAATAGACTAATTATTATTGACAGAACATATTGTATGTCTGCATTACCTCCAGAATGTGGTTGAACTGGGCCTTGAGCTCAAAGTAAGGTTTGGATTTGACAATGACTCTTTTGAGGGACTTTTGCAGCATCTGAACCCGAGCCTCGGCCTCCTGACAGGCGTGTGTGACGCGCATGTGTTCCCTCTCACTGCGGAGTCGCTCCTCCTCCGCTTCGTTCACCTGGGAGAGACACGCAGGAGAAAGATGTTAACACACCAAGGCCAGAGCCCTTTCAAACTTTAATTCAAGGCTTTTATTGTCATGTGTGCGTAGCTAGTGTAGTTATGACAATGACAATCTTAGGTCCCAAGCCCCTCCAATAGTGCAACACAATAAAACAGATACAATTGTGCAAGTCAATTAAATGAAATAGAATAGAAACAGAATATGATAGAAACTGTGCAGTCTATACAGTCATTAGAATATTGATATATGAGTAACAGATGAATGTTATGTATGTTCTTTCAAAAGTTCACGTGTTTAACATTGTCTCAACTGAAGGTTGATCCTCATGTCCTCCACGCTGACGGTTTTAAAGGAATTCAATGCTAATTGATGGGTATTCTCTTAACAACACTATTCCTCTTCATGTCAGACTTAAAAATCACAAATAAACAACAAGGTATTGACTCGCTCTGATTAAGCCTATTTGTTCACTATCCATCATTATTTCCTCCATGGTATTCCTGGTGAATGTTTCATCTCGCTTTAAAACATGTAGCATCTCATTCGAGTCACCACAACCATCTGGCACCAAACATACACTCAACTGAGGTCTGGTGTGATTGTGTTAAAGCATGTGTTCGTCCTCCGGTTTGTTACCTTGGAGGTAGCGTGGTTCAGCATCTCCTGCCAGGTGGGATCCAGAGTGTTCTTGCCGTCAGCCATCAAGCCCTGCTCGGCCACATAGACCATCTCCCTGGCAGCTGTGTGCATAGAGACCGCTCTCTCGTAGCTCAACGCTGCCTTCTGGGTCTCCTGCTGTGCCTACAAGAGCAGACACAACTTTTATAGCCCACAGACGGAGAATAATGACAAGGACACCGTCAGGAGTTCTGTTGAGTCCAATTTCAATCAGATCTCTGTCAAGCTGTCTTTGTAAATAGTAGAATTCACTCTTTAAGTCGAATGAATTCAAGTCTGCAGGATGTTGAAATAGGTAGGCAAGGGAACAAATATGTTGCCTATTCTTTAAAAAAAGCATTTATTTTACTGTTACAAAACTCCATAAAGGCCCTGTCACACTGTCCCGATATTGACACCCGATGGACACACGATAAAGGAAATGTTCAAATTCGGCTGTGATCGTAGCAACATCGGGCCATTCGTGAGGGCATCTAAGCCATCGTATGACCGCCGGTGGAGTTTCTCAGACTCCGGCAGCAACTTCGTGAGCGGCAACTTCGTAAGGCACTCGTGAGGGCATCTTGTCAAATCGTGTCATCTTCGTGTTATCATCGGTGCATTCACATTCACTCTGATCGGGGCGAATGCCCGATGGCACCGAGGATAACAAGATGCCCTCACGATGGCCTTACGAAGGGCAAAATTGACACACGAATTCAACACGAAAATGAACCTTCGCAAGGTCCTTCGGCTATTTTTTGGCATGCCAAAGATTTTGCCTCCGCTCACGAAGTTGCTGCCGGAGCCTGAGAAACTCCGCCGGCGGTCATACGAAGGCTTAAGATGCCCTCACGAACGGCCTGATGTTGCTACGATCACAGCCGAATTTGAACATTTCCTTTATCATCGGGTTGTTTTATTGCACAACAAAATCATGTAAATATATTATGTAAATAACCCAATTTGTGTTCTGTGAAACTAAAAAGGATATAATATATTATTTTGAAGGACAGTTGACAGGAAGTTGTTGTTGTTATGGAAACAACATTACGGAGAAAACGTAATATTTTCTACATATAAAGACGGATAAAGTAAAGAACAAAGTCCGAAGATATCAGTACAGTATCATAGTACTGTAACATAATTGTTTTTGGTACTTTCATTGCAGTTGTATGTCTTAAATGTAATGTAAATGTTGCCTTCGTGTGTGGTTCGGGGCCATCTTCGTGCGAAATTCACAATTCCATATTCGTGTGTCCATCGGGTGTCAATTTCGGGACAGTGTGACATGGGCTTAAGGGAAATCTCACGCAGCTCATGTTTCTGTGGGAGCGAAGCAAGTATCTGGTGTCCACATTGTGTTGAACTAGATCCAGTAAAGCTGGCGAATCACACGTAATGTGATCAGACCCCTCTTTCCTATTTGCTTTAAGATGTTGAACACTGTTATTGCTGCCATATAGATAAGATGTGACCATCAAAACATGTTCTGTTATCCAGCATGACTAATAATAATAATAATACATGGGATTTTATAGCGCTTTTCCTAATGCTCAAAGACGCTTTTCCTATGATCAGAATAGAAACAGAAACTGGAGCTAATGGCCCTGGTGTCGGGGATTTGTAATACAGTAACACTATACTGCGCATGTGGACTAATGTGCCCCTGACCACGTCCAGATTCATTTTGAGCAACTCAATCCCAATGTCTCTACCCTTGGATCTGATGGGGACAGAGTGCCTTGTCTAAGGACACTTCAGGTGGCCATGCTTACACTGAGGTTAGAACTTAAAGAGCAATTTGCAGGTTTTTCTTTTTACTACATTTATGCTTAACCTTGCCTGAAAATTACAATTAAAAAAGTTAATGCAGGATTTGATGTTTTACAAGACATAACGTCATACGTCAAACGCGTCATATTACGTCACATGGGGGAGCAACTCTCTCGGACTCCTTCTCTGCCCAATCCGCGGTAGTAGTTTGTAGTTGGTTTGAGCGGTTGTGATTTAGCGAGCTGGTATTTTTTCGGTAATTTTACATTGCATTTCACCATTTTGTAATCATGGTGAGCCTGTCAGGACATCGAGTCCACAGTTTCCCTCACGGGAAAAGGACCGACACATTTATTCACTGGTGTCTCTAACCTGCAAGTTGCTCTTTAAAAAAGGTAAACAACAGCATGTTCAGGCACAATATTCTTTTTTAGTTATGTCAACTTTTGCATTTCAATAAAGGACACTTCGTTTCAGAGGATTTCTTTAAAGGTCCCCGAACTTACTGTTTTTCATCAATATATTATAGGTCTCAGATATATACAAAACATGTCTCTGAACAAACACCAAACATCCCATAATCCCCTCTGTTTCAGCCCTGTTTCAAAAGTGCTGATTCTCTGTACACAATGGTGCTCTAGGAGGAGATTCAGGTGATAAGGGGGGGGGGGGGTTACCTTGGTTGTTTATTGGCTAATGGTTACACAAGACAACAAATCGTTATGACATCATAAAGTGACCAAAATCTGATCAGCTGATTTTCAGACAGGTTTTTATATAAATGGATCAGAAAGTGAACGAATCTTTGTTCCTGAAACTTTAAGCATCTCTTTACACAGAGGGGACACGTGTTTATGTATAAAAGACATAGAAAAGTGGATTTTGCATAATAGGTGACCTTTAAGGAACACATAGTCCAGTTTCCCAGTGTGAGTGTGAGTGTGAGTGTGAGTGTGTGTGTGTGTGTGTGTGTGTGTGTGTGTGTGTGTGTGTGTGTGTGTGTGTGTGTGTGTGTGTGTGTGTGTGTGTGTGTGTGTGTGTGTGTGTGTGTGTGTGTGTGTGTGTGTGTGTGTGTGTGTGTGTGTGTGTGTGTACCTCTTTGGCAAGGCGGCGAGCTTCATAGTAGGGTCTCGCTTTCTCTATGCAGCCACCAAGCTGAGAGCTGTGAGCATTTAGCTTCCTGGCAGACTCGGTGAGGATTTTCCGGTACCCTGATCTCGCATCCTGGATGGTTAATGCATGAAAATGACAAGATTAGATTCACCTGAATGGAATGACTGATTAGATTCCACAGAGGAGTATGACTGCCGGTGTGCAATCAATTCACTTGGGCATTAAACCATTCAACTCATTTCAACATTTTCCATTTTAAGAGTTTTGACTTTTCCCAAACTTATTCTAAAAGATATTAAAACTAAATTGTCATGTTGATGAACACTGTCTGGGTAGACTAATAAAATATTCAACAACAAAAGACATTCAGAGATTCTAACTAATCCTACAGTGGTAGATTTCATATTTCTCATGAGTTTTGTTTAGTGAAAATCAAAATGTTTTTATTCAAACTGTTTTCCATATTTTTCAGCCATTTATAGAAAGACTGAACAAGCGGCCCTAATTAGGGGGTAGAAATCTGCATTTTTACTTACATCCAACTGAAGCTCCAGTCTGTTAATTTCTGCACTGGCTTCATTAAGATGCTCCAACTCATCCTGTGGGGAAAAGAAAAAAAAGATGTGCTGCTTTAGGCTCCAATGTATTAACCACTAGGGAATATAAATGACTTAATCCTCCAACACATACAGTCTAGACTAAATTAGCTCCGGTTTATACATCATGTTTTATCATCACATTTAAATGTAACAACACTGATTTTATTTTTTATTTAAATTTAATGCAGGGGAGACACAAACAGATAATTAAATTAACTTCACAGGTATGTTACGATTGGATATGTCGGCGGAATTGAATGACAGATAATCTTGATCTGACAACCAGATTTGCACGGATTATGGATTTAACAAAGGAGAGTCTGTGAACACTGAGATACATTTAAACAGGTTTAAATATTAAACATACTTAAATTCCTTTATCAAGTTCTTAATCCTCGTTTTCAGTCATTGCACAGTATTGCATTTGAAATAACTATCTGTAGTGGTTGTTTGTCAAATTCCAGTGGCTTTATTGGCACTGCAATGGGAAGTGTGTGTGTAGCAGCATTCAAAAAAAGCATTGCACATAATGTGAAAATTAATGAGTAAAGATTAAACAAATGTAAAAATCACAAAATAGTACCAAAAAATGACAGAAATGAACAGTAAAATATATACATATTGACCATTGACATTTTTAAAAGCCTAACCAGGGACAAGGTCTACAAATTATCTACGTATAAAATAGCCTTTACAGGCCTACACAATGCGTAGCTTGCACTGGATTTAAATGTTACAGTGACAAGAGATGCCTATTTCAGACCCAGAGCTAACACCCTTTTTTCTACCTGTGTTCCTTGCTTATTCTGTTGCTGCTATGACAACGGAATTTCCCAACGGGGATTAATAAAGGTCCATATTTTCTTGTCTTAACTACACCCTGGCTGATTCGTATGTACATATAGTTAAAAACACCGCACACAGACACATCAGGTTCTTCATACATACCTTGATCCTGGGGTCCAGTTCTTCCTCATAGGGGCTGTGTAATTGCTCCCCCACTCCTTTTTGTTTTTCGGTTTCCCCTTCCTCGCAGGTGTCTCTGGTCGAGGTCTCTATAGCTGTCCCATTAGTTTCGAGAGTTTTGACCTCCTCGGGCCCACCGGGACACCCCTCCTCCCTCCAGTCCCCGGTGTCTGACTCCCCGGACCCGGCGGGGCTCTCTCGCAAGTCGCCTGGCTCCATTCCAGGCCACACCGTTTCGCTAGCAGAGGCGTTAGCTAAGATTGTTTCCTGGTGGCTATAACCACTAAATGCCAGGCCCTGTTAACAAGGGTTGAGTTATTCAGAACTGGTACATAAGAAACCAATTCCAGCGTAGGCGAATGTTGCAATCGGCCATATCACGGCACACCGAAACATGAACAGCTAGCCTAGCACGCTAGTAGGTTAACACTGCCAGTCAGGATATAACGGTTACTTTACAGCAAATAGTTGAGAACAAACGGCTAGCATGAGATGAAAAGTAAGAGGAGGCCCATCAGTATGTTCCCCCATTACATGAGGTGTGTCGTCCATCTCTTACCGGTTCTTCATTACTTTAGCTAGGCTAGCTAGCTAGCGGTTTCGGTCTCACATCATCATTAGAAATGAAGTAAACACTGAACAGAGGGAACCTAACGGACGCGCGTATCAAGTTTTGGCCACGTCGGCGCCCGTAGAGAGACACACACAAAAAAACTGAAACTAATTCCTGTGTTATGGAAATGTATACACGTAAATTGTGGCAAGATATTTGTAGATGTCTTGGATAAGATCTGTACATTTGAACTTGTTGAGAAATAATATTTTCTAATCTACATTCATACACCTACATTTTCTTTTAAAAGATCCTCACGTTTTAGGTTCTGGAAGAAAGAAAAATAACTATGTGGGCCTCTTCACACAATAACAAATTATGAATTGAAAAATATAAAAACGGTAAGACTTTGCCCCGTAGTAACTTTTTAAAGCTTAATTGCTCTATAATGTATTCACTTAACAAGTAACATTTATTTTCCCATTTTGTTCTCTATATGTTTGCACTCTTTCTACTCTGCTGTAACTGCTGCAGAGACATTTCCCTCTGGACAGAGTTTTATCTTATCTCAATATGAAAGGAAAACACTGTATTCTTTCTGTACAAGCTAACTCCATTTAACAACTTATTAAAAGGCAAAATAGTAAATTGGGTTTTTTATTACAAAAATATACAAACACAGGTAACAAACCTGTAAGGTGTAATACATTGGCGAATCATTCAAGAAAATCAATTGACTAACTGATTTTCATATAAGACACAAAAATGAGAGTCAAATGTTAGATTATACTGCAGTTTTGACCAGTCACCAACGCCATAAACAACCATACCACAGAGTATATGTTCATATTCGTAACATTTCAAACCTTTATTTAACCAGATTGGTCCCAACAGACATAAACAAGTCACATAGGCTACCATAAATTGCAAATAATTTAAAACAATAGTGGCATACTAGTTTATTGCATTGAATGCATTAATGAGTGTCATTTGCACATTTAGGAGCATATAAAAATAGATCTCTTGTGAATTACTGCAGACTCGTCTAAGGCTGTATCCTACACTGTAAGAAATGTGTTTTCGTATAATGAAAAATACCTGAGTAGCATTGGCAATAACCCCAACACCAAGAAGGGGAGAAATTCATTCTGCATCATCACAGACAATAATCAAAAGTATATATAATTACATCAAACATAAACATTAGAGACATTAGTCTTTGGTCTGTAATGCTTCTCCCTCAGACATTCAGAGATCACAAAAAAGCTAATACGCATAAATGGATCATCAGCTCCAGCTGGGATCATACTTGGTCCATCCCGGAGGAGGGGCCAAGTAGATCCTTCGTCCTTTTGAGATGAAACTGACGACCCCTCTGTATCCTGTCCTTGGCACTCCAGACTTCAAGTCATCCATCACTCCCAGGTTTTTGGCCAGAATTTTGAAGCTGTCCTTACTCGAGTATTGAAGGCGGTAAGGCCCAGTTCCTTTTAGCTGCCCCTGCTTGACATCTTCATATGTAACTACAGGAGCTCTGTAAACTTCCTTCTCAAAATGTTCTCTGTACTTCTCCTCTTTTAAGTAACTCAGGTCTAACTTGGTGAAAGGCACAAATTCGGTGTTCAGTTTAATGTATCGCAGGTATTTGTCATAGAACTGACCCAGACTGACTCCTTTCCGGCCAAAGGTTAAAGTTCGTGAGATCTCCGGGCGTATACAGGCACGGCCTCTGCGCTGCTCTGGCTGACGCATCCAGTCATCCCAGAATGACGCGGGCCACTTTGGCTCCAGCTCTTCCCACATCTCCCTGAGGAGCATCCAGCCCAGACCGGGAAAGAAGTCTGTCCTGTAGAGCAGGTTGGCGCTGCCTGGATCCACGTAGCCATCCCGGCCATTGTCATTCCAGGCCGACACACACCACAGAGTGGGGTCAGATTTTAGGAGTGGCAGCAAGGCTTGGAAGTACTCAAAGAAGTCTGGCGCCACCTAGAGTAGGAGATGAACAATTTAATGTCAGTGTAACATGCACTGTCAATAAGTGAGCTCATCTGCTGTAAAGATATGCAACTTGATAGCTGTGAACATAGAAAATATAGTCGTTTTTTTAATATTGATATATGACATAATTAACATTTTAATGTCACTATGAGCTTCTAAATTAACTGAAGCAATTGTAGGCACTAATTGATGATATGATTACCTCCAAGTCATCCTCTACAACCACAGCAGAGGAATGAGAGAGGGTCTTGAACACTTGGTTGAGAGCCCAGCGGTAATGCCTGGAGATTTTGTAGTAACCCTGGAACTTCTTGTGCTCTGGTCGCACAGCGATATCTGACAAGACCGGCTGTTTTAGATGGATCACTTGATTTCCATAAGAACCGATCACCTCAGCAGTTTCAGCGTGCCTACAGTCCTGACTGACGATGATTGGGAAAAGTTCTGCGGAAGGACGGAGCTCCAGGAGTTTGTCCAAGCAGCGCTTCACGGTGACCCTGTTACAGGCGATTACCAGGATAGGTATCACAAGCTGGGGTGGGACGACTACTTTTGGTGCGTTTTTGTTTGACGGATCCCACAGGGACTGCTGATTCTTGATCTGAAGCAGGATTTTTCTCTGCATTTCCAGCTCTGCTTCGAACGTGTCTGCCATTCGGAGCACATCTCCCACCATATCATTGGTGGGCCTTTCAGCCACTTCTCTCTTCCCCTGGCCATGCTCCCCAGTCTGGCCCGATGGGGGTCTGCCCCACAGCAGAATTACAAGTATGGCGTTCCAGGTGATAAACAGGAACGTACCACAAAGAATGAGAGAGCCTCGCTTGCGGATCATGGCACAGAAACGCAGAGGGAGGGAGGGGGTTTCAGTAGGACAGGGTTTGAATACAATGATGAGTCCTGGTTACAGACACTAGGAATAGGATATGGGAAGGGCAGCATGTGTATTATCACAAGCACATATTCAGAGATCTGGAGTCACACTTTGTTGGCTCTGGTTATTATGACACTTAATACTGTGTCAATGAGGGCAACAAATGAAGAAATTTTATGAGGGACAGGTCTCATCTTGGGGTTGTGGTTCTGGCATATGCCTCAACTCTCATTATGCTCTTCTATCTGAAATTAGAAGAACACAGTGTACTTTCAGAAAATAAAGGTTACAATAGCAATGACAACAAAGAAGACTAGTGCAAAAACATTGTGAAAGATCGAATGAAATCAGGAAATGTTCAAGTGCATTTCGTAGGAAGTTGTTTCCAGTGAACTGGAGTGATGATTCACACAACTGACTCTGATCGATTTCCTCTTATCACCTGTGGCTGACTCGCTTGATATACGCCACAAAACGGGTGTTATTAAGCCCGAAAATCAACTATGAACCACGACTTTGTACCTCGCTGTCCTCACTGGTGCTCGACAGACAGGTTATACCCGACTGACTGTAAATACTGTAGCTTGAGAAGGAGCGTGTTGAAATTAGCCCTTACCCTCTGAGCGTGTCTTCTTTTTTGTCGCCATTTCTTCGATGACAACCAGCAAATGTATACAACCGGAGACAAGAGGACAATGCGGAGCGGATGTGAAACTATTCTCTTGCTAGTTTCCCGGCTGTAAAAACAACTTAACGCCACCTTTAGTTTCTGCTGTCTATCACAAGACAGAAAGAGGCGGAGGAACAGGAGGAAAAGTAACACGACGACTTCCTGGGTAGAGAGCAGTCACGGGAAGTCCCGCCCCATCTGTCACCTTGAGAAATTACACAACATTTTGACGTCTGTGGAGCTAATTAGCAGCTTATTAAGAAACAGCAGGCTTTGATGTCTGTATATTGTTTGTTTTCAATCGGTCTGTCGTCGAAATATGGTGATAAGAGATCCTAATGTAACAACACATTCGTTCTGCCTAGGCTGCAGAGAAGTGAGTGTAATTTGCATGAAGGGAAAATAAGGCATGTGCTTTGGTTCAATGCAGCAGACACATGCTTTTCCCTGCCTACTGACACATACACAGCATCACTTTTTATATTTAAATATCTTGGGGTTTATTATGTTACACTCAGCTATCATAGGCCCACTTTAGAACAATTTCCAGGTACTTATATTCTACTTTTTACTCCACTACACTTACATCAATACATTTACTGATCACTTGCAACATTACCTGCGACATTTAGCTTTTTGTATTTTGTGTGTATAGTTTACTTCTTCTGCATTAGGTGCACATTGGTCTTCAACATAATCGTGCACTATTTTATTTCTACTCTGTTTCTTATTGCACCATTTTTTATTTGTTGATATTGTGTTATGTCTTATTTATGTTGCATTGTAGGAGGAGCCCGGGACTAAAGATTTTCATTTCCATAACTACACTGTATATTTGGATCATTAATACAAACTATAAATTCATTAATGAAAGATCTAGCGTATTATTATGAATAGGCCGTAAAAAAAAAACTAGTTTAAATAAGCTTTACCTTTTCCAAAATTAAAATAGCCTATTGTACACATTAGGCCTTAATTATAGGTGTGGGACCCGAGGAAAAAAAGTGTCTTCCAATTTCCTTTTTTGTGTGATTTCCTACCTATTTAGGGTTACAAAAAACATCTTGCAATTTAGACTTTTTTTTATTTTATTTTAAAATGTTACAGTATGTCCACTGTAGAGGACGTCGGGACCATATTAGTTTGAAAAGACAGCCAAAATTAACAGATGGACTATGTAACGTATTATGGTTATAGAGTGATATTAATACAATAATACATTCACCTTTTTTTAAAACATGAATAAGTAATTGATCTGAACATTGCTGTTTATTTGGTCAATTCAAAATTAGTTTGGTTTTTGGTGAATCTTTCTAGATCTTCAAAGACTTTGTAGTCAATGTAGTGGGAAAGTACCTCATTGACTCCAGTCAGCACGGGCTGTAGGGTCATCTTGACTAGTTTTATGGATGTGGTCTCCATTTGACTATGCTCATAGAAACAAAGCTTGCATTCCTGAGGCAATTCTCATTTTTCATGGCTCCAAGGCAAGGCAAGTTAATTTTTTTATTTATAAACTTAAAATAAAAACAACAATAAGACATACATGCTACTCTTGGCCCACAGAGGGCCATGCATTTCCAGCTCATCCCTATGTGTCTCTATGTATCTATCTGTGCGCTCATGGAGCATCCTGCATCTTTCCCCCCCTTCTTCTTGACCCTCTTCTATCCCAGGTGTGAAAGCCTCATCTCTCTCATCACCTGAGAGCTCAAAATCTGAATCTCCCTGAACCATCTGGTACAGGAAATGTCTGCTTCAGTTCCGTCTCCTGCAACAATATTGAGTCATAAAGTCCATGAAGATAGTCCTGACGTCCACTAGAATGGACATTTATAAAAGGGGTGTTATTTGAAAACTTGAATTATTTAATTGCTTTCAGAACTAATTATATAGTTCCTCACATGTTAATAGACAAGAATATATATGATTTTCATGGTAAAAATGACAATTATTCAACAATATTTGACTTCTCCTCCTGCTTCTATAGAATTTTGTTTTTCGTATGCCAGCCATATTGAATGAAAAGAAAGAGGAACTTCCCAGCATGCAATTTTAACCAATGACATATCACTAGAAAGACCAGGATGTCCTCTGTACAGTACATCCGGGATTGATAGAGTAGCTCAAAAGAGTAAAAGGAGATGCATGTTAACAAAATGTCCACTACAGTGGACATTTTCAATGGGCTGGGTCCCAGGAGGGTATAACATCTGTGCACCATATTATCATATTTGTCTCAACCTTCAATCCGTCTTTTAAACGTAGTTTTTTTTTACTTAGTGATTAAATCATGTTTCTTATTTATTATATTGCTCGGTTTTTTATTGCGCTTGTTGTTGCATTCTCCCTTTGCTAACACTGCAAATGTCCCTGTTGTTGGACTCATAAAGGATATAAATTAGGAAATACATTTTAGCTTCTATAGTAAATTACATTCCTACTTGGTTAAATGTAGCACTATGCAAGTGGCCTGTGATCTATTTTTAGTCCAACATATTTCACAGTGAAAAACCAAATAATCATGTTAACAACCACAAGTGTATAATAGATTTGTTTTACTCTGACTTAAATAAAACATTTTGTATTGTATTTGACTCTATTCCATATGCAAAAAAATAAGCTTTCTGTGCAAATCATACAACAAAAAATAAAACAGTGCCGCATTTGAATATGTACTACAACCACCAAGGCCTTGAATACACATGCTGCATGTTTCCTCTAAACAGGTGGAATTATACAAATGTTTGACTTTTCCCATGTGCAGCATACTCTTTTGTATTCATAAAGCATACTTTTTCCTTGTTCTAAACGCTCTAAAAACAACCAGTTTGTTTTCTTATATCACTGGGTTGAAGTCCGAAATGTGCTCTGTGAAAGCCAACTACAAGTCAGCAAATAGGGTTAGATCACAGTGTGTATTTCTTGTGCTAAGGCCTTGGACTCAGTCACGTTTGTCCTCTGGGACCATTTGTCCAGAGCCGGAGTTGTCCTTGGAAGAGGTGATATCACTGGGACTGTGGTTATCTGTCTGAGAGAGGACATTTACTATAATTTCATACAGTTTTTAGAAATATGGTGACATTATTTTAATCAAATGAATCTTATTAGATCCCATGTCAGGCTCACCTGCAGGTCATTGCTTTTGATGTTTTGATGTAGTGCATCATCAGGGATACTGCTGGACCTCCAAAACACTGCCAGCTTCAGTGACATAAATCCTGACACCAGAGCAGTGAAAGACAGGCATGTGCTCTTCAGTGTTGACCAGCCACTTAGCACAAAAGAATGTCCTGCATTTTCCATCAAACATGGAGACTTTATGAACACTTTCAAAACCCCAACTGGGAATTCACACATTTCCTGAACAAATGCTATTTTACAAATATGTGTAGCACTTGTTTCGTATTTAATCGTTTGAATTATTGCAGAGCATTTGTCTATTCCAGGCAGGTTACATGTCAGTCTTCGTGCCAGCTGACGCACCAGCGAGTTGTGGCCACCAGGCACATGTGAGAGCACGTCCCCTGCGGATTGGGAAAGTTTTGGGCGATTTAATTTATTATTTCCCCTTGTTTCTTCCTCTCTCAACACTTTACCAGCAACCCGGGGTGACTTGAACGCCCCAGTCACGCTTCTCCCCCCCGAAACCCCTTGTAGGAAAGCCTCCCACGCTGACGGCTGGTTGGACTGGGCGCGCTTAGCTGGGCAGACGCCGGCGAGCCCGAGGCTGTACGCGGAGCTGGCAGGCCGCTTGGTTAGTGGATTCCTGGTCAAGATGTTACCCCGACACCGGAGAACAGCAGACAGGGCAGAGGCGGAGGGAGTGGACGCCATGCTGGTCTATGTATCCACAACAGGCCGCTTCTGTTTCAGGACTTTCTCTGTTTGTGTTCTATACTGTTCAACCTCTATCCAAGCAGCCACATAACGCATAACGGTTAATATGCGTAAAGAGAGCAATAGAGGAGGGGAGGGGGGCTTTTCTGCTGTGGTGCACCCGACCATATTTGCCTCGATAGTCCGGGAGGGGGGCTCAGGTGGGTGTGTCTTTAGGCAATAGTGGGGAGAGCAACATAACAGTATAAACACTGTGTTACAACTACAAGTCCTACATTCAAGTAATCTATTATCTTATCATACTTTATAGCCCACTTTATATTCAACAACCCAGAAGGAAAATGTGAGTGTTTATTTCACTGGCAACTTAACAGTTTTTACTTCTACCCTAGGCCTATACAAGCACATAGGCTAAGGGCCGTTGCCTTGTTCTTTTCAGGCTTGTTAGAAATGTTACTTTATTCGGTTTCACAAAAAAGGATCAACAAGGCCTTACGTTTTCAATTCGGTACTTCTAATTGTATACATCACTATGAAAATTGTATCCTGTATTTTTAAGTTTGCCTTTAAATGTCAGTGTTTGTCATAGACTTTGATGATTGACTTGTCTCTTGTTTTGTTTGCCCCACACCCAAAGTGATGTATGACAAGCTATAACATATTGCATTCTGCCAAAACAGCTGTCCCTCATGAGTAATTATGTAAAAAAAATGCCATGAACGTTAAGAATCTCAAGCTGTCACACAGTCAAAACAACCGAGAGGAGCCACTGAGTAGAAATGTAGTATTCAAGCCACCCTGTACACACGTCTGTTTACACACCACCAGAGGGTATTCAGTGTCTGAGGAAGACATACAGGTTCTGGAAACGCAATAGGAAACAACTATGTTTCCACTTGATAGAGGGCAAAACGGACAGTCATCATTATGCTATACTCACAGAGAAGAACAACAAAATGTAGATTAGTTTATACAAATGAAATATTAAAAATATTTAGAGATGAGCTTTCAAAATGTCAAATAGAACTTTATTGGATGATACCACGGGGAATACAAAAGTCCTTTCCTTTGAGAGATCCTTTTTATATACAAATAAATACACATTCACTGGCTGGCTAGTACAATGACTTGGCCCTTAATAAAAAAAGTTGTAAGAACGAGAAAACCTGAACGAATATTGGCAATCAACTTGATGCAATCAAAAGATACTCAAGTATTTTCATCACAGCATTTAGTACATTTACAGATTATTAATCAATATGGACAATTTCTTTACACTTTACACAGTTTAGAAAAGAGAGAGACAAAAAAGAAGAAACATGCTGGCCCTGTTTGCCCTGTTTGTCCCATACAGCAACTTTGAGCCTGTGTCCTTTGTTTAAAAAAATGTTGCTACCCTTGTTTACCTTCATTATGTACAACACTGCACGGCCTAAATGTGTCCTCGTGCTTAGTTTCTTCTTTTTGCAAGAGGACAAAAATAGGCAAAAATGTTCACAATCATTTCTGTGATATTCCAGCCCTTCACCTTAGTCTCATCTCTGCAGCTCGTACCCCCCCTGACCCCCTTCAGGGTCCAGGCCCTGGATTGTGTTCATCTGGGTTAAGGTGTGATGTGAGGTTCCCATTGTCTATGGCCATCCCTACATTCGGTATGATCACAAAGGCCAGAATCCCCACCAGCATGAGCGCCACAGTGATGGTGATGATGGACGCCACCACCACGTAGTAGCACTGGTCCGAGCGGAACAAACGGCGCAGACGACCTCTGACCCTGCTGGGAGGCCTACCTACGTCCACCATAGTGGCGGGAGCTAATCCCTGCTCCAGAGCACTCAAGGGGAGGTCCCCACCTGCTGTCACCTGGCCACCTTGGCTCTTTTTAGGCAGGGTGAGGATCTTGGGTTTGATGGGGCTGTGGTGGGGACGGTTCTTCAGGAGCAGTTGTCCCTTGCTGCGTTTGAATCGGATGGACAGGATTCTCTGCATCTCTGGGGGGAGTTTGCCTATGATGTCCTCGTTGTTGCCCAGGCGGGGCAGGTCCTGGCCGTGGGGGAGCTCGGTCAGCTCTCGACACACTGGGCAGCACAGGGTCTTGAGTTCAGGGGAGGTGACGTTGATGCGAGCGAGACACTCCAGGCAGAAGGTGTGCCCGCACGCCAGCAGCTTGGGGGTCTTGAAGATGTTATCGTAGGAGCAAAAACACACAGCACACTCAGTGTCCTCCACATCATTTTCAGGGGGCTTCACCTTCCTCCCAATGCTCTCTCCCCCTTTTCTGTTTCGTCCCCGGACTTCCTCACTCCTCCCCCGCCGCCTCCTCTCTCCCTGGTGCCTTTCTCGCTCTCTCCTCCTGCCTCTCTCCACCTTATCCGAGTCAGAACTCATGGATCTCCTCACCTTCGCAGGCTTCTCCTTCTTCCACATGTCCTCCTTGGTGTTCCCCTCTTTCTGGCCGAGTTTTGGTTTGACGTTGGGGACTGGTGTGTCCCCATTGCTCCCTTCGGGCCTGTGTCTCTCTCTCTCATCGCTCATATTGGAGGGATTGTGTTAGAGGTTGAGTGCCGGATTGAATCTGTAAAAGATAAAAAACGTGAAAGAGTTTACTGGCTCAGAGAAACCTGCAGAGCAGGAAACAGACTTTAGGAATTTGCCTGCACAACATTGCTGTTTCACGATGATGGCGCAATAATGCCTAATCTATTGCTATCTAACATCTCTGTTGTATTAAAGGGTTATCTGTTGATTTGATTCATTTATTCAACATGTGTCACCATATTTGTTTAATAGGTTTTCCTGCCCAGAAGGAATCAGGAAACATAAGAACTGCAGAACACACAGTTCTTCAGATAGTTAGAAGTAAATGGAGATATTTTACGACCCTGTTTTCTTAGTGGGTAGCAGGTGTATATACAGTCTATGGTTGAAACCCATAAAGGTAAACAAAACGAAGGCGTCATTTTTTTGGAATGTCATCGTAAACATTCCATAATACCCATCCATCTTACAAAGTCAGTCATTTACTCAGTTTTTACCTTGCAGCTGGTTCACAATTAACTATTGAGCAGCAGATTTCCTTCAAATTAAACAAAATACATTTTTGACGTATGCAACAACTTGACAACGTTTAATTGTAACCTGTAAGTTATGGAATATTCAGGATTTAAGGATCTTTAAAATAATTGACATTTGCCGGCTGAAACCAGCAGGCTATAGCAGAGAAACATTTGATGACAAAGAACAGGAAAGTAAATAATTTGACAGAATATATATATTACACACAGTCACACACACACACACACACACACACACACACACACACACACACACACACACACACACACACACACACACACACACACACACACACACACACACACACACACACACACACACACACACACACACACTGACCTGCTGAGGTAGGTTAATGTCCGATCACCTTGAGATAATCTCACAAGTAGAATAATCCTTTTGGGTATCAGAGCATTGGAAACGTGCAAATCACCAAACTTCATTACTATAAAAGCTTTCCTCTGAAGCCTTTTGGTCTCCCTGCAGTGCCTGCTCTCCTGATCTGATGTTTCCTCTCATATCTGGTTTTCTAACTGTAACGCAGCACTGCCTCCTCTGAACACACGCCTTCTCTCTCTCTCTCTCTCTCTCTCTCTCTCTCTCTCTCTCTTCTGGTCGGACCAGTTGGACCAGCTGTGTGAGCCGGTGCTTCTTTATTGTGTCGGTGTGTAGCATGTTTAGAAGCAGGTCAGAGAGAACTCATGTGGGTCCACTCACTCAGCAGACCCCATGTGATACTGATAGTATAACTTAGAGACTGCTCTGCATGTGACACCTCCATTTCCTTTTGAAAAATACAAATCAAACATTTCTCATTGTTTGTTGTTTAACTGATGAGCAATTAAAATCAGAAAGGTGGTATGAAGGGTCAAGTGGTTTATAATGCTTTATGTGCATCAAGAAAAACAGCAGCAAGTGTTTGGAAAATGTCAGTCGCTGCATAAAAAGACAAGGGTTCAGTACAGTCAACACTGCAGGTATCAGCGGCTCATACCTGCCATACCTCCAGCCGCTATTAACACTTTACTACCCAAACAAGAGCAGCTGCCTAACTTAAGCCTTCATTGATGCTCAAAACCAGTTACTCCCTTTCTATCTGAACCAAATGAATGACCGAGAATACACCCCTGCTGACAATGCAATGCATGAAAGTATTTAAATATAAACAGCAATAAGATTAACACAACACCGATTTGTTTGCTTTGTCACACAGCTCTCCCTCAAAACTGCTGTGTCACTCTTGAATTACTACACCCGGCTGTCCGAGGCACACCAAGACCCAGAAGACATCTGTATTTGTATTATATGAAGTATACATATGTTGAATTCATTTCAAGTGAAAACAATGGTAGTATTTCAAGCCAGAAAAAAACTAGATGAAAGTATAACTTCTGTGAGAATTGGGAGTTTCTATGCACAAATAGTGATTATGTAAAATATCTCAAATGAGCGTGACGAGGACCTGGGAACCATGACTTAGCCAGTATGACAAAAATAATTATAGAAGGCTATTTGAATGCAGCGTTTAAATATAACCTGCAAAAAAATAGAAGTAACTTCCTGGTGCAATGAAAAAGCAGAGGGAAAGCCGAGTTGGGGGATCTTGAAAGGTGAACGATTAGTGGTGACTAATTACAGAGCAGGGAAGCAACTGACAAAAAGAAGTAGTTGTAAAACTTTATTGCTGTAGAAAAATGAAAATAAACAAGATAAGGAGCCTCACACATGTGTGATTTGGAAATGAGTCTTTTCAGTTTGGCGGAGGCTCCTCTGTAACTTACACACTTTAACAGCGTGCCGGTTTCACAAAAGTAAAGTCTTGCTCTTTCAGGGGGTGAAAAACCCTCCCAGTGAGTTGCAATGCAGGAAACTCCAGGTGCTTCAATGTTTCCTTGTGGTTGGCTTTTGATTAACCCACCCTCTGTCTGTGACCCACCCTCTGCTCCTCATGTGTGTTTAGGCTACACATTTAGTACACAATGTCATCTCCAGTCACAGAAGAAAACAATTGAAGACAAACAGGTGGAGACAGGCTTGAACCATAGACTGTAGCCGACACTACATTTTCCAAACTTTTCCTCATTTAATTTTATGAAATTTCCAATAGTCATTTTGTCACGTTGACCCTGCCCTGAGAGAGGGTGGGAGTGAGCCCCCCGCTCTTTTGATTTTCACCATCTGTCCCCTGAGCTTCGGGCCTCTCTTCAGCCCAGCTCCTCTTTAGCTTTGCCCTGCTTGCGAGGCATCTTCTTGCTGCTGCTGTCCTCCAGCTCTTTGCTCTTGTAGTAGTGGGGAGCCACTTCAAGAAGCCAGCTGCTGTCTATCTCAATAACCTACATGCAGGAAGAGAGAGAGTATATCAAATACAGGGAGTAAAACATTGTACAGGAACACTTCCTCATTAAAGTGCTGTCTCATTCATACAAGCAGTTTTCTGTCCTGGACGTCACACTGAAAGGTGTGTCGATGTTATTTGCATTTTTAAAAATATCTTTTTCTGTGGTTCAACACGACTGTCATCAGGGGTGGGGGAAATAACAGCATACTATCGCGATACTTTGCGTGGCGATATTGTATCGATACACGGATGCCAAGTATCGATATTTTTATTATATAAACTATTCATATTGCAAATCCAAATTAGCTTGGCAAAGCTACCATCAAATTCTGAGCGAGCTAAGAAAATAACTCAATCAATCACCTACTTGATGTGCAAAGACCTGCGTCCATACAGCGTTGTGACAACGAAAGCTTTTGTCACATGTTAAAGACACTGGAACCCAATATATCATGCAATCATATATATCAAATTATATGCGCAATATATGGCAATATATGGTATCCCAATACTTAGCATACCATAGAATCACGACAGTATCGTATCAAGGTTCTTTATTTAGTCATACGAACATAGCTACAGTGTAGTTATGCCGATGAAAATCTTGTGTATCGTGGGGAGCCTGGTGATTCCCACCCCTAGCAGACATGCAGGACAGCAACAACAATAATCTCCAATCTCTGCAGGTACTGAAAAGAGATGTAGTGTTTCATAGTAAACATTGTGACATCTTGAGCAGACGGACCTGTCTCATGAACTCCTTGGTGGTGAAGACCAGCTCGTGGTAGATGAGCCAGCGGGGCTGCTCCTCGAACAGACAGCTGTTGGGGTGGACGTAGACTGTCTGCTGGTGCTTCACCGTCTTGTAGCCGCCTTTGCTCAGTCGTGCCGTGTGGTAGAAATATCCTGCAGTCACCGACTGGGAGACAGACGAGAGAGGGGTCAATGAAAACCGATTCCTGATTCATACAGTTGGATTGCAGATGTGTCATTACAATGTGATAAAGCCCAGTATGTGAGGACTTTTGAGATACTTAACAATTAAATAGGAATGTCAAAAAGGTGTTAATGCTTTGACTCGCTTGTTATTAGTATAGGAAGTACGGCATAAGAGTTCGCCATCTGTAGAAACATGCATTTTTTGAGTGAAGAGATTTTTTTTTTCAATTTGTTCAAATAACGGATTGATTTTTATCCCCACACAAATCTGTACTAGAGAAAGTTAATATGACCTTTTTGTTTTCAATCCAGCACTAAGAGTTTTTGTGGCTTATAACTCAAGAAATGAGCTCTTCTCTTAATGGACTCTGAATGATCACAGTCTTTGACGCAACAGTGATGCAGTGTTACTAAAACAATTCAAGTTGTTTGCCATCTTACCATGACTCAAAGGGGGAAAACCTGCATCCAGTTGGTAAATAACCGCCAAGGAATCAAAGCAGGAACAGCAGATAATGAATTCTCTTAAGGTTAACAACAAGTGAGGATTTATGATTGATGTTGGGTTTCTTTTGTGATTTTATAAACAGATACGCATCATAACATCAGGACCTGTTTTTCCAACCTCGTTTCAAGATGCAGGCAAACTTTCCACAGCGGCTGTTATCTAGGCCAGGTGGAGTTGGGTGTGTTCACAAAACTAATGCTTTGAAGGGACAGCAGGAAATGCACCTGACAGATAACACCCATCACACAACAAGTCACTTGCAAGTTGCATGTCAGCATGGGGGTGTCAGCGCCCCCCGGCTTAAAACAAGGAACTCACACAATGTTAACAAATCTTTATGGATCAAATCTCGTAGACTGATACATGTTTGGAAACGTGGTGACAACTAGAGTTTCTAATGTCATTTCATTAGCTTTATATTTGTTAATTATTTGTCTTCAGGATTTTTCACACACTGCATGTGATGAAAGAAGGTGTTACCCAACTAATAAAACAAACGCCCTTTCTTATCTCAAGAGGTTTAGGGGTGCGTTCACAACACACACAGACACTGATATAAGACGGCTACAACAGCCTCTGTTCAGGGATGTTTTAGCTTGTACTCTTACACTTCCTTATTGTTTGAGTCAAAGGGCTTTTATTGGAGATCTTAGAGTTAAAGGGGGAGTCAGAGGGGAGGACATAGCCTAAATGTTCGGCTGGCTCGGATTTGAACCGGCTTACCAGCTTACTTTATAATTTGATAAGAGTCCATTATCTTGATATTCACTGAACAAAAATATAAACGCAACACTTTTGTTTTTGCTCCCATTTTTTAGATGAACTCAAAGATCTAAAACATTTTCTATATACACAAAATAACCATTTCTCTCAAATATTGTTCATAAATCTGAAAAAAATCTGTGATAGTGAGCACTTCTCCTTTGCCGAGATAATCCATCCCACCTCACAGGCCACTCGATTCACAACATTACCCTAACCCTACCCCTAACCCTACCCCTCACACCAGATAGTGCCTGGTTTTCGGACCCCCCCAGACGCCCCCAATAAAGCAAAACTGCACGTTTCAGAGTGGCCTTTTATTGTGGCCAGCCTAAGGCACACCTGTTCATTAATCATGCTGTCTAATCAGCATCTTGATATGCCACACCTGTGAGGTGGGATGGATTATCTCGGCAAAGGAGAAGTGCTCACTGTCACAGATGTTTGCAGATTTTTGAACAATATTTGAGAGAAATGGTTATTTTGTGTATATAGAAAATGTTTTAGATTTTTGAGTTCATCTCATGAAAAATGGGAGCAAGAACAAAAGTGTTGCGTTTATATTTTTGTTCAGTGTAAGTCTGTTGTGAAAGGAAGCATCCACTCGCTAAAAGTGTTCTTCAGCCAAAGTAGGCTATATCCGATGGTAACCTTTGACCTGGAGACAAACAGGATTCATTCGAGGAAATCATTTAACATAAATGTTATGCTGACGGAGTGTTTAAAGCTAAAATGAGCAGCTTGTAATCTTCTGTGTGTTATCACAGTTCGGATCTCCTGTGTCAAGTTTTAAACACTTGTCACTCGTCTTAAGTTGTTAACCTTTCCATTGTTAAGCCTGAGGAACAACAAAAGGAAGCAAATATTGACTGGAGGCAGTGTTTGTCTCTGTAGAAAAGGCAACATCTTCGCCATGATTTCAGAATGTATCAGTAGCTCTTGTTTGTCAAAGGTTAACCTCTTCAGTGCTTATCTGTCTGCATTCTACCGTTGTTCTAGTTGCTACAAATGCCAAAAAACTCTGCTGCCTGCAAACTAGCAACATATCTATTGGACGTGGCCATGATCACAACATCTGGGCTCATGGTTGAGGTTTCATGTTTTTTGTCAGGAAACCATGACGGAACAACTGTTCCGTCAAAATAAGCGAGTTGATGCAGTTTGTAAATGTAGGGGAACCTGCTCAACACTGTCTACATGCCAGTAGACAAATATGTCTTTCTGTTTCTCTTTTTGTCGTGTCATGTTTGACGCAGTAGAAATGGATGAACAGCTGAATGTTTTATTTTGTGTCGTGTTGAGTTTGAATGAAGTTGATTTCACGATGATAATCAAGGTAAAATAACTCTTTCTTGTCCATGAAGTTTTGTAACTTTGACAAAGACATTGTTATGTTTTTATATTAATAAATTATAAAAAATCTTCTATGATTTTCTTAATTATATATTCAGTTCAACGTGGGTCAAGTAACATTGTGCCCCGTCTCTACTGCATTTCAATCATTTGTCCAGGGAATTATTGTAGGCTGATTTCCACCTGAGACGGGCCAGATGTTAGCAGGTGTTAGTGTGTTTTCGTGCTGTGGGAAGGGGGCTTCACTGACCTTTCGAATGGGCATGGTCTCTCCATGGGAGCTCACCACCTCCACCTCTATGCGATCCATCAGACCCTCCAGCTGGTCCCGGACGTCCCGGGCTCTTCTCATGGAGCGGAACTGGATGAAGTTCTCGTAGCACCACTGTGTGGAGTAATCGCTCTCCAGCCACTGAGGGACAAAGCATCATCACTCAGTTAGTACTTTGGAGATTAAACAATGGCTACCAAGTACCAACATGGGGCTGTCGCAGTGGACAACTGGACCACACACACACACACACACACACACACACACACACACACACACACACACACACACACACACACACACACACACACACACACACACACACACACACACACACACACACACACACACACACACACACACACACACACACACACACACACACACACACACACACACACATCCCGTCACATATTGACGGACGGTCAGGGCCCCTCCCCGTCGCTATATTACGTACAGGGTACCCCTTTCCCGTCATTTTCTACGGGCAGGGCGTCCCATAGACCTTCATTGCGGACACAGCGGACCCCTTGACCGTCAGGTTTCTACGGGAAGGGCGTCCCATGGACCTTCATAATGCCTATTTTAAGGTTCATTTGGCCATTAAAATGCGTTTTGATCTCATTTTATGCGAGTAATGAGTTTTTATATATACATGCATTGTATTTATATAATTAAATCCATTTTTGGTTTGTTTTATCCGAGTGTTCCAGGGTATTCTCTGAATACCTTGAAGGCCCTGACGGTTCGCCACTGGGATGTCGTTCCTACAAGAGTTATTTGAGGATTTAAGAGATGTATAACAAAGTCATGCTACGGAGGAAGACCCATCACTATATCCCAGACTGAAATATCTCAACAGCTGTGGGATGGATTAAAGTTTGTACACACATTCACCAAAGGATGAATCGTACTGATAGCTAATTAAATGTGTCATTGTTTAATCTTAGAAACAATTAAAATCCTGTCTTTTAAGCAATTACTTTTATTGCTAGTTAACACCCTAGTAGTTTATTATTCTTCAGCCGGTCTACACAAGTCTTAAAAGAGACGGATGTAAAGACATGCCCACCTTGACAGACACTAAATAGTTGTCTACCGGGTCAAAGATAATATGAACATTCCTAGTTGTTTCCATTAGACACCAATCATGAACACTAACTACACAAGCTTCACAAAGACAGGTTTTCAGGCATTACTCGTTTGAATTGCATTTTGAACATGTCTTCAACTGTAACCACTGCGGTGTTTCTACCTGTGTGTAGACGTTGAGCAGCACCAGGTGGTCTCCTCCTGGCACCACAAAGTTCTGCCTGGCGTTGTCGGCATGCACCACCTTGTCTTTGGGCCGGTAGAAAATAGAGTTGTTCACCGACAGCATGGCTGCTATCGTCAACACTTCCTCCGAACACTTGTACCTGGAAGGAGATGGAGAACAATTGAAAGAAATGTATAAAACTGCAGAGAGAGAAAGCAGAAACAATATTGATAAGCCACCTCTGAAGTACACAAGCTTTTTACTTTGGACTCAAATGCATTCACTTAATAACAATAAACCATTGTTGGAAGATTTACGTTGTTCATATCCAGTAACCCAAATGCATCCTTTTATATCATTTAACAAAAGGTCACAACGCTACAATACAAAGGGCATACAAAAAGACTTATTTTCTTATTTTGGGCAGCTCACACACTGGACAGATTTGACGTTCTTTATCTAAAGCAGTTTTTCTAACGTTGATATATTAAGAGTAACAAAAGCTCAAATCTGAAATTGTTTTTTTATCACAAAGTAGGCAACACGACTTGTTTAACCATTCCTCCCTAAGAGGTTTATCAATCTTGAATTCTTTATTTACAACAAATACCAAGTTCCCCGTTTGCTGTTCCTCCAATTTAAATATCATTTTGGTTTGTTTGTTATTATCTGGTAATGCGTCGAAGGATTATGCTTCTTTATCAGACTGGAGACTTACTGCTCGGAGGCTAGGATCATCTTGCTCAGCATGGGGTCCACCGGGAGCTCAGCCATTCTGCGTCCCAGCTGACGGCAGACAAACAAAAACAAACAGATAAGATAAACAATGAAATACTTAATTAGTTCATTAAATAAACAAATACCCGATGAAAGAAAGTCGTGATGCATTCACCAACACTCTCTGAAGAACATCCTCACATATTTGTTAATCACATACAAACAACACAAGCCTGGATAGAACAGCTTTAAGTTGTGTGCGGGATGTCAGGTGTCAAAAACCTCAGGTATGCACAGCCTGTCATGCAAATATGCAGATGCTCAGCATGAAGATAGACAGATTATTTGTGCAAAATGTACGTATCTTGTTTGTGTTGTAAAAGTTAAGAATGTAAAAGATGGTTCTTATTTCTGCTTACTGACTCGAGTGCGAGATAAAGATCATTTGGGTGGAATAATTCACCGATTGCTTGTTGTACTTGCTTGATATGACAATGATTGTTGTATTGTGAAAGGTTTTTAGGGGGTTCGAGTACTTTATTACTCAAAAAACGTGTAACACTAGAAAAACGGGACACAGGTCTAATAGTGTAACTATGGTGACTGTACATCTGGCTTTTAGTTGATAAATGCTCCACTAACTTCACCAGATAGTCGCTAACTATCTCTGTCTGTTGTCGGGAGCTGAGCAGGAGGTGTGAGGTGCTACTTCACAGATCTTTTACTGAAATCAGCAGCCTGCTGCAGCCAAAAGCAAGGCCATGAGAGCAGCCGGAGTTAACCAAACATAAGGAGTGGACCACCTGTTGAGCCCTGAGCCTGTTTTTAAGGCCTCAGGCTCGAGAATGACATTCCCACAACAAATGACTATATCTTCAATTCTAAAAGGCGTAAATTAATAAAAAAAAAAATTCTCAAAGCAATGATAAACCTGTAAGTTAGATGTAGAAAAGTCAGAATCAATATAGATGTTTTTTATTTTAAAGTAAATTCAGATTGAACATAGTAAAAAAATGTAAATGATAGTTTCCGTCCAAAAATAAAACATTACTTATAGTGAAAACCACCCTTGAATGATGGGATAGTAGACTAAAAGCTTTAGGAATCCAAACTACAACATATAATAAGTACCCTGTATCAAGATTGATGCAAAAACAAATGACATTTGACCTCTTAGAGAAATTTAAAAAAAACACTTCTGGGGTCATTTGGGTGGATTTTCCATATCTCTGGAACCCATTGGTCGATGATGATTGACATCTCTTTCTAACCGTTAGAGCCAATAGAATCGAAGGGAAGTTCTTAAAATCTAAACATTACCCATTGGTGAATGAGTGATGCGCAGCCAGAATGCCCAAAACCGGAAGCTGTCATACACTCTCGTAGCTATCATAATAGCTATATATGAAAACTCAGTTTTTGCCATAAATATGAAGACGGATTATCAGTAATCATTTCAAAGTGACCGACACATTGGATAAACCTATGGATTAACCTTCAACAGCGTTTTTATCGTTTTAATGCCATTGAACACGACTTTTGATCAGAACAACAGCAAAGGTAAGACAATGTCCCGTTTTTGCTCCGTAAAGCTACGCAGTGTGATGTCTGGGTTGCTTCCCCTGCCACGAGTTTTGATCGCACAGTGATGATACCTCTAGAATCTGTGGAATCTCAGCTTGCTAGCTGATATCTTGTTTGTGAAGATCCGAAAAGTAATAAAGTGTTTCTACCGTGAGTTCTGTGCTAAGTGCGTCAGCATCTTTTCGCTCAGGGCTCATTTGGACGCTTCTTGTGAGACTTGTGTTTTGTTTCGGTAAAAATGGCTCGCATCGTCAGTTAGCTGAGTTTCTTCCCGTTACGTGGGTACGACACATTAATAGGTTGTTAAATGTTAAGAAGCCCTGAGACGCTGTTTTGTGAAAAGAAACCCACAGTTCCCGGGCTTTTAAAGCTCTGCAAAGCCTCAGATTCAGGTGACATTTCTCTGTAGGTTCACCCCATGACTGAGCCTTTCACATCAAATGTGACATATTTGATGCATGTTATTATATGAATAACAAATGAATCTACTAATAAGTGTAAAAGGGAGTTTGTGTGCCCTGAGTCTGTACCTTGGTCAACTCTCCGAGGTGGTTGAGCGCTCCCAGGGCGTAGAGCTGCTCCAGCGCCAACACCAGAGTCTCGTGAGGAGGTGGGTCCATGAAGTCAAAGTGAATGAGGTCATTGATGCCTGCAAGCAAAAAGGAATACCTTATTGCACATCCACACAATCAGTTTATTGGTCTCTATGTCCCACCAGAGAGTGGATCCCCCACACACCGAGACTCTTCAGCAGCAGGACGACATTTCCCAAGTTGGTCCTCTGAATCTCGGGCACAGTCGATTCCTCCATCTCATGTTTAAAGGCCCAGGCTGTGTAAAGCCTGAAACATTTCCCAGCAGCCACTCTGCCTGCACGGCCTGCTCTCTGGTTGGCTGAAGCCTGAGAGTGAAACAGAGACAGACAGCAGGAGGTGACAAAACGTTTACAGGCACTAATAATTAGCCTTTCTAAATTATCCCAGCTTTGGCCTGCGTAAGGGACTTTTGAAAACCTCTACACCTCACTTCAACATAGACTCCCTGTTTGTTAAGCTCTAATAAAAACACTGAGTAGTTACCCGGGAGCAGGGTGTTACGATGAGGGACTCCATGCCGGTGCGGGCGTTGTAACTCTTCTGTTTGCAGAATCCGGGGTCAATGACGTAGATGATGCCATCTATGGTGAGGGAGGTTTCTGCTATATTGGTAGCCACCACCACCTGGGATTGATAGAGAGAGAACACACAGTGCCAAGTGATAAAGTGAGTAAGCAACGCTCTAACAAAGCAGGAGGAAGATTAAGTCCAGTTAAACAAAGGGAACAAAGATGCGATAAAGACCCCAAGGCTTTAATCTACTGAACAGCACAAGAAAACTAGGAGACTCAGTCTCTAAAACAAATCCCATTGTACTACAGCCGCCTCTATTGGTAGGTAGATACATGTATCATGGACAGTTCATCTTTCTTATTAACTGAGAGAGCTATTGTGTTAATTTATATTAAGATATGTTATATGTTTTCATAGTTTACTGACCATTTGTTTCTGCCAAGATGAAATTAATCCTACAGGGATCTACTACACCCAAGATATGACACAATTACAGGACATAAAATACACACTGTTTTCACACACACATGTACCGTACTTTTCGGACTATAAAGCGTACCTGCATATAAGCCGCAGCAGCTAAATTGTCCGTCTGTCTTGCTCTCGTTCTGTCTCTCGGTTCCACTTTTACTTTGGCGCGCTACCTGTTTCACTCTTTTCCGGCCTCCAGCTTTTCCTGCTGGAGCCCGCCGCTTAAAGGTGGCGGGCGCGGACCGGTCATAGAGCCCATAGTGTTAAAGGTGGTTAATTTTACCTGTAAAATCCATAGATTTAGGAGGTTCCCTAGTGGCCGTTAGCTGTACAAAACAAATGGGGAAAAAAGTCGCGGCTTATAGTCCGAAAAGTACGGTAAATATATATAATATGTATCTATGCCACAATATGTCTATATGTTCATTTTAATTCATTTCTTATTTTATCATTTCTAATTTGTATCTTTTGAATCTGTGCTGTCCTGTTTTTCACCCTTACCCTGTTGCTGTTAAACTACTGAATTTCCCCACAAGGACTAATAAAAGGTTCATCTTATTCTTATATAATTGCAAAGGGAACTAATAGCAGTTATTTAAGTATTGTTCACAGAAATGAAGACATGGTCTCACCTTGCGGGCTCCAGGCGGGGTGGGGTTGAAGATCTTGGCCTGCATGTCTGACGGCAGGTTGGCGTAGATGGGAAGGACCAGCAGCTCGGCTATCTTAGATCCAAGTCGCCTGCATCTCTCCTGAAGCAGCTCGCAACACGCTTCAATCTCCTCCTGCAAGAACACAAGAGGTCGGTATCTCCTTTTTCCTTTTCTTGATGCAGTCGTTCAGTCAACAAGAGTTTGTCTGGCCTTTTTCACATCAACCTGATCGAACTGAACTGGTTAACGCTTGTTGTTCTAAACTGAACCATACAGCACTCTCAGACACAGATTATAGTTAGAACCATGTCTTGAATGTGCTAAAGACGTAAACAAGGAAGCTTATATGTCTGTACAAACAGGCTGAGGAGTTTTGAGGTGAATATATCTTAATGATTCATTCCAAAATCGACCAATGAAGATATAACATACAAAATACTGAGAAGACCCCCAATCTCCCATTACAATAGTTTCCAAAACATTAAATCTCTTGATAAAAATCTTGAGGAACAATACCTGTCCAGTGAGGAAGACCAGACAGTCTCCGGGCGGCTGGGTGACGTGGATCTGAAGCACCGACACCACGCAAGCTTCCAGGTAGTCTGCCTCTGGAGCCTTGACGACACAACAGACACGAACATCAACAGGACAGTTTGAAGCAGAGATTATATAGTTTCATTTGACCTTGAGGAACTTTGGTCATATTTTTCTTTTTGGTCACCCACATAAATATATATATCCTTTATTGAACCAGGTAAAGACTTTTCCAAGAGCGACCTGGCTAAGGAGGGCAGAAAATTAACACAAAGGCAGATAAATACAGCTGTAAAACACAAATAACATTAGTTATTTAGCCAGTCAATATGCCAGTCAATATGCAAAATAAAATAAAAATCATTAAAAACTGGCTCCATTTAAAACGACTTAAATGTTGGTATATACGAGCACTCACATCTACCAATGGTTTCTTGTTCTCTGTCCTTTGAGACGGACTTGAATTTCCCCATAGTGATAACATGTGAGAGCGATAGAGACTGTACATCTGTCCCTGGCTCTAGTATGATGACTTTACTCATCACAACCTTATTTATCTATTGTTCATTCATATTTGTTAAATATTATAAATAAGGGAAACTATAGAATAAATAGTGTTCTATCATGATAAACTGGTATTAACAAAAGCAGTGATCTTTGAAAATAAAATGTTGATATCATCTTAATTATACGTACTTTTGTGTTAATAATATAATAATAATATTAGTGGCAATATTTCATACAGTGTTTTATTTCGCTGTCCCTTTTTCATCAAGCAGACAACATTCACTAATTACCAGATATAATGTAATATAATCAAACTAAATTGATATGCTAGTTCCTACTTTGGTGTAGAAGATATCCACGGGGAACCTCCTGCCAGGGATCCTGAAGACAGGCGCGTCGTCAAAGAAGCAGGAGAAGCGCTCGGTGTCCAGAGTGGCGCTCGCCACCAGCACCTTCAGGTCGGGCCTGAAGCGGGCGATGTCTTTGATCAGACCGAACAGGATGTCTGTGTGGAGCGTCCGCTCATGGGCTTCATCTATGATGACTACACTGCAGGGCGAAGGGAAGACAAAACATACAGGTACACATAGGGATGTCAGTGGAGGGTGTTAATGAAATAAATACTAACTGAAACTAAAGTTGAATGTGTTTAGTGTGATGAGGGGTGTGGTCAGGAGAGCAAAATGAATGAAAACCACTTTCTTTCAAAGACAAATAATGAAAAATGAATGCTGAAATCAAACCAGGTTAAAAGGGAAAACCTGATGAGAAGATATTTATCTCTTTTTTTGCATTACCTGTAGCTGGCCAAGTCAGGCTCAGTGAGAAACTCTCGGAGCAGCATGCCGTCTGTCATGTACTTGAGAATTGTCCTCTCTGATGTGCAGTCCTCAAAACGAATACTGTAACCCACCTGGAAGAAGGAACAAAAACATAAAAACACTGATAATACAAAACGGCCAAACGTTTCAAAAACTAGTAATACACAAAAACATGAATTATAGTGAATACAAAAGTATTTCCTTTATCCAAATGCACAAATAATTAAAAGTGTTTAAAGGACAAATGGGATCAGCATGATAGTGTGCAAAGCTCACCTCGTTACCCAGCTTCACACTCATTTCCTGAGCCACTCGAGCAGCTACTGACATGGCTGCCACTCTGCGAGGCTGAGTACATCCGATCTTCATGCCTCCTTGTGTGTAGCCCTGAGAGAGGAACAATGATGGGTAGCATCAGTACAGACTTGGATTTGTTTATACCCTTAACTTCTTCATTACTATGTTGACTTGTATCTCATGTTATTGCCTTTGAGTGGGCTTCTGTTATGTATTGTGGTCATGTTTCTACAAGTAACATGGTTAATAACCGAGTGTATCATGATGCTGTAAAACATTAGGAACTGCACTCACATGTTCCAGGAGGTACTGCGGGATCTGGGTGGTCTTGCCAGAGCCCGTCTCCCCCTCAATGATCAGGATCTGGTGCTCTTGGATGGCAGCCAGCAGGTCCTCTCTGTAGGGGAAGATGGGCAGGCTGCGTCTGACCTCCTGCATCGACTGTTTCTTCATCTCCGCCTGGGACAGAGCTATGGCCTCCTCTTCCTGAACACAACATAGTCACATAAAAAAGGCCTACTTCGGATCTCTGGCATTATCTATTTCACAGTTTTTAGCTTTAACGTTAAATTACAGACCAGACTGATGTCCCACATCTTACCACTAGGTGTCACACTAGACTTGGCAGCTACTCCAAATAGGGCTGCTCAATTAATCGTATTTTGATCGCGATTACGATTATGCCTTGCAACGATTACGGAAAAAAAAGTATTCAAATAAAACGATTATTTTTTTGGTTTTTCAGTTGAATTATAGTTAAAGTTCAGGGTAATCAACTGTTAAAAACATACTGTTCAAATTATTTCTTCTCCAATAAATGGATGTTTTCAAAGTCAATGAATAATTGCATTTAACAGGGCGACTGTGGCTGCGAGGGAGTGCGGTCGTCTTTCAACCAGAAGGTTGTGGGTTCGATCCCAGCCCATTGCAGCCAACATGTCGATGTATCCTTGGGCAAGACACTTAACCCCGAGTTGCTCCCGATGGCATGGCCAACGGTGTGTGAATGTGTGTGAATGTTAGTTCCTAGAGTAACATACACTGCTCTGTATGAATGGGTGTGAATGGGTGAATGACATGTAGTATGTAAAGCGCTTTGAGGGGTCTTAAAGACTGGATAAAGCGCTATATAAGTACAGTCCATTTACCATTTAATAATCACAATTATTGACCCAAATAATCGAGATTATGATTTTTGCCATAATCGAGCAGCCCTAACTCCAAAGTGAAACAATTAGACGAAGAGAGCCCATGTTGCAGGGATTATAACTGTGCTCTTATTCCGGTTGCTATTTTTTTTTAGCGCTTAAAAAAACGTTATACTAAAATGTCATCTAAGTAACTGTTTATTTTAACCAAAAATACTGTTGTCATGGTGTTGCCTTTGCTCCAACACATCAGTGCAATATCACAATTCTGTGAAGAACCTTCAACCTTCTATTACTCGACCGGTTTGAACACTAAACAATTATTAAAATCGATGCATCCAAGCCAGGAATATTCCGTGTCAAAAAACTGTGCTTGGGTAATTGGGCTTAATACATCTGTCATGCTCGTAGACACAAATATACCCTCAAGCTTTTAGCCTCAAGCAGTGACATCAAGAACAACAAACAGACTGGACAAATACTAGCCCAATTGATTTAATCACAACAAAAATGGAGCTTTCAAAAGAATAACCAAGAAGTACCAAAAGAAACGCACCTCTTCAGTGCGAGTTCCCTTCATGGTGATAGCAGTGCTGACGAAGTCGATCATCTCGTCCTCCTCCAGGATCAGCTGGTACTTCTCCTGCTCCAGCTTCATCCCTATCTCTCTCTCCCTCTTGGCCCCGAAGCTGAGGGAGGCCGTCTTCAGCCTCTCCTCCTCCCAGCGGCCCTGCTCTCCTCCCAGCTCCATGGGATGCTCCTCCAGCTCCAGGTCCCTCTGTGGCACCTCCTAAACAATCAAACCACATACGCACACTTTAGTAGCTGACCGTAGTTTGCGCACGTTGTCTCAGAGTGTCACATCCCTGGTTCCCACCTTGTTTCTCTTCTCTTCCGGCATGTAGTATCTGTTCTTCCTCTCATCCTGCTCCTTGGCGCCAGCCTTCTTGTAATCTTTAGCCAGGTCTCGGAGGTTGCGTTTGTATTCCAACTCCTTTCTCTCCCTCTCAGTCAGCTCGTCTGTATGGAAAAGGTACTCGTCGTCATGGATCTCTGCCTCCAAATCTTCCAGCTTCTCTGCCTCCCTCTTCTTTAGGTAATCCCAGCGAGAGCGCTTCCTCAACTCTGGCAACTAGAGAGGAACACAGGAACGGGTGGATCAGAAACTATAGTACATAGTTAGATATTTAACAACTTTTTTTATTCTCTCAAACCACATCTTTGAACACCTAAGGGTAAAGTCATTAAGAAGTACACATGTGACCATGACATATTATGCTGTTTATCAATATAACATTTGAAACTCGTCAGTCTACCATGTTATTCTGGTCATCTTCAGCCATTTTCAGCCTCTTCTGAGCTTCCTCATACGCCTGGGGAAAACAAACAAAAGGTGAAGATGTTAAGCTGCTTGATACATTGAGCTGCATTTGATCAAATGCCTATGATGTGTTGAAAATGTTCTTGTCTCCCACCTTCTTGTCAGTCCTCTCTGTTATGTTGCGGGTCTTGTCCTTGTCTTTCAGCTTCACTCGCTCTGCAAATGCATCTCGCGCTTCAATGTCCTGCTGTCGCTCCCTTTCTTCCTTCTCCCACTCTTCTTCTTCTTCTTCATCGTCGTTCTTCTTGAGAGACTTCTGATCCCCTTGGCTTGAATTGCCCGCGATATTAGAAACAACATGCATTAGTCATCAGTTATATAAAGCACCCCAGTATTACAAGTACCCAAAGTTAACCTTAGTAGTCCCTGGATACAAAAATATTTATAATTTGCTACTCTTTTCTTTATTTTTTTACATCCAATTACTCACCATCTCTCATTGTGTTCTTCTTACATGTTTTTTTTTTTTTAACAGGTTACAATCAGGTTTACATATTGCCAAGGTAAGTCGATTCTTAATGTTAATATAGGTGGGACTGTGTAAACAGTTTGTTCTCTGTTTGGAAACAGTTAAAAAAATTAAAAAAGAATATCTGAATTACCGTTTAGGTGCTTCCTCCTCACTTGAAGACTCACTCTCTTTCTTTTGTCTGATGTGCTTCCTCCTGTTCCCTTTGTCTTTGCTTTTCTTTTTCCCTTTCTGTTTCTCAACCACAACTTCTCCATCACTGTCGCTGTCCTCCAGTAACGTGTATGTCCGATTCTTCTTATCCATTTCAATGGCTTCCCGTTCCATCGCCCGGGCTGGTTTCTCCACAACCTGTTTGCGAGGAATCTATAACAAGCATGGTGAAAGATTGTTAGAAGTTTTATTCCACCAAAACCATACTGAACTACAACAACTATACTATGTATGTTTTGGCAAAAAGTCTAAACTCAATTAAACTCTTACTCACACTTGTAATACAATCATGCATCCCAATGTGCTTCATATAGTAGGAATAGAACGGCATGAAAAAAAAAAAAAAAAAAAAACCCCCATCAATAATAGAGTTTTGCCATACCTTGTCAAAAAGCTCTTTCGCAAAGGCAACCACACTCGGTTCAATGTCAATCGTGCCCGTCTTCTCCAGTCGCTCCACAAAGTCTTCAGAACTGGAGGCTCTCCTTGCAGTGCCGATCATGAATTGAGACACATATCTGTCACTCAACCCGAGAATGTCATGGAGACGGTCATTCACCCACTGCTCCAGATTGGCCATGGTGCCTGTTCAAGGATCACAACAACAGACAATCGTTGTTCTTAATGCTGGTGCTGATGTTGAATATTAAAATATAAAGGAAGCCGGTGGCTACAACCAAACATCCAAAATAGGTGGTTTATTAACACATAGGTAAAGTCATCATTTTAATTTCCCCTGACTTTTTAATACTTGATTTTTATTTTTAAATTAAAATGGTTGATTACCGCAGGACGAAAGAAGGTAACATTTAAAAATGAAGGAATGACTATGAGCTAAACTCGTTAAACACATATAAGAAAGAACAAGAAATAGAAATAAAGAATAGAATAAAATGACGTCAATACGTTGAAACAAATAAGATAAAGTGTGTTAAACATGTTTGTATTAAAACGAAAAAGCATTGCCGTTTTTAGATGTTGAAGTTTTTTGCAGAAATGTGCAAAATGGTCCAAATAACAACGTATGTTTCACAGCATTAAGTGTGAAGACTATGTACAGACTATGTACAAACTAGAGATACAACCTAGTCCCACTCGTTTTTCTGGAAAGTAAAATGCAAATTGGGAAAGTAAAAATGTTGACAGTCCTGGGAAAGTAAAAAGTATACTAGCTAGAGCTAAACTAGTATGTCTAGCTATATTCCTTGACAGTTCACTAGACCTTACATTTCAATAGTGCACTAGTGAGCTAGTCTGATTTTTTTTTTGCAGGGTGGGCTTTAACTTTAGATTAAAAACAATAACGTACAGTTCTTTCTTTGACACATAAACTACTCATTGATTTCACTTACCGCTTCTCAAAATGCTCAAACAACGTTGTTGTTATGGTGGAAGTAGCAGGCTGTGTGTTAGCTAACTCCAGCTACAAGTGTTGTTTTAGCTTGAGATGCAGCTCACAAGCTCCCGGTAAGAACACTTAAAGGATACATCCTTTAGCAGCCGTCTATAATTATATATTTGTGGCTTTATTTTTCCAGACGAAACACCGTAAAAATAACAATAATGAATTAAAGTTTTGCAACGTTAGCTCTGCACACGCTGAAGAAGGAAGCGGAATGACGTCATGTACAAATAAACGAAGAAGACTGCAGCGCTTATTGTCCCCTAGTGGCCATCTGGAAAACAACACGGTGTTAACTTTAATCAGTCTATTGGTTTTACAAATGTATAGTCAGACTACAGGGGTGCCCAACCTTTTTTGAACCGAGAGCTACTTTTACAGGTAAATACACACTTCTACTTGTATAAAACTGACCTTTGAATGATTAATACTTCCTAAAATACTGCAGATCATTTATCGTACCTCTTTCTAATCTACACACATACAAGTATTTAACTGAAGTTATACAACGGTGTTGTTGATACAGAGCATGGCGTTTATTCACACGTCACATACTTCAGTGGATAATGTTTTCAAGAAACATTGAACAGTGATATGACACAGGGAAAAAAGAAAAGACACTGAACCCTTTCTTTGCCATTATATAAAAATAGTGTTGCTACAAAAGTATAAATTAGGCTTACTAATAAGACAACTCAGATCTGAAGCTATGAATCTGCTGCCAAAGTGCAATAAAAAAGACAAAATTAATAGAATCAAACCCTTTTCTTTTTTTTGCATTTTAGTAGAGTATACAAATAAATGCCTTTAAAATAGGATGCAAGGAACACTAGTTTCTTAACCTGAATTGATAATAGACTATAATCAATTTAAACAGAACAGATCTTAAAGTTTGCATTCGTATACCATTTGTACAATAATTATAATGAATAAGTTCAAACAAACTAAAACGTACAGGTGATTAATAACGGTATCTAACTTGAGTTTTTATTATATCAAAAACCTGTTGAAATGCTACTGTTTTTTACTGTCCCCCAAAAGCGCGTCGGCGCAGCCTCCAGGAATGCTTCTTTCACAACTTCGCCGTCTTTGAAAGACTTCATGTGTTTCGCAAGAACGTGACTGACACGATAAGATGCTCTGGTAGCAGCCTTGCTCTTGTTGTTGGGCCTGGTGAAAATGGACTGCTGTGCATGTAGCTGTCCTTTCAGGCCCCTCACCCTTTTGGGAGCGTAGGGCAGAATTAGGAGGGAATTCCGTCTCGTAGCGTTTGTGCACTGTTTTGAAATGCCGCTCCTAAATTACCCTTCTTCGATAAAGCCACGCTCGCATTGCAGATGAGACAGATGGACTTTGAATTGGAATAGATTAAAAAAATAATCATCCTCCCACTCGGAGTGAAAATGATATATTTTGGACTCTTTTGCTTCTGTCATTTATTGTGGTCTTGTGTGCGGACTGTCACTCCTGTTGTCACGGACAACGTCAGCAAACTAGTGCCCACTGCCCACCAGCCACGCCCCGATACATGGGGTCACGCCAATCAAGTGCATTATTTTGGCACAGGAAGATTTTTTTTTGGATATTAAAGATAAAACAGAATATTGTTGTTCTATTTTTAGACACATCTCGCGATCGACTGGTTGGGCACCCCTACATTATAACTGTAAAGGTTGTGGGCCACTCAATATAGGCCTACGATTTGCAATCCAATTAATGATAAATTATAAAGAAAATGTACAACAGTCTACTGAAGAATTATTGCATTCAAACTTGAAGAACAAAAGTCTTAAAATACTAAAATACCTGAAGCAAAATAAGTCAGTATGCAAAAATGAACAATTTCAGAATGATATATTATGGCATTGCAGTTATTGATGCATTAACGTTAATGCCTACACCACTTTAATTAGAAGTAGGCTATATTAGAAGTATAATATTAGAAGTATAATCATATTATGTTTTAATGACCAAACGTCACGCTATAATACTGCTTAAAGTCGGTTTAAAAGATGGGTGAGTCCTCAGCACTACGTAACTGAGAGACCTAAAAGGGATGTGACCACCTTCGGAAAAAACGACATGATTATGATTATGAGGAAGTGCGCTGATGCTCTCCAAGTCTAAAATCAAAAGTTGAAAGATATGTAAAGTTCCTCATCAGGACGTTTAAAGACATAATCTCCTCCTGCGGCCCCTCACTCGATCCTCAGCCCGGACAGAGGGCTCGTCAGTGGCCTGAAGGAGAGATGAAGACCCCGCAGATGATCCGAGATTCCCCGGTGCCTCTTCTGCTGCTGCTGACAGGAGTCTGCATCAACGGGTACAAGCCTGTCATCATAGTGCATGGCCTGTTCGATGGGCCGAAAGAGTTCAAAACGATGTTTCGTTACATAAACAAGGTAGGTTTCCAAAAGCTAAATATGTGAAAAGTGTTTAATTTAGGGACAGACTTCTGAAAGACAGAAAAAACTCAGACCTTCAAAAAACAAAACAAAAGAGCAGAACATAGAAACGAATACCCTAGGAAATGTTTATAAGTAAAGGTTATATTAATGTATTCAAATAGTGAGGCATTACCTTGTAAGCATTTGCAGCTTGTAAAAGTGCTTTTAACTACTTTGTAATTAACAAAATAATACATCATCATTTATGAGATGGTTATTTTGTGTATCAAAAGTCTGAATCTGCATAAATTGATGACTAAATTCACTATTAATCATCAAATAACCTCAAGTACATCTTCAAAGTATACCATTTATTTAACAAAACTATTTATAAAACATGATATTTGTTCCATCAGTGAGGCACCACTCAGTTGAATTATTTGAATGGACCGGTCAAACATCCAATTCGACCCAAAATAATTTATTAAACTTATTGCAGGCTTAATATAGTATAGCGATGCAGATTATTCTAAAGGCAGTCAGATTTCAAGAAGAGTGAAAATCAGCAAGCAGTTTTAATGTTAGGATTTCTGGCTCTCTGTCATATCTTATTTCTCCAGATCAGTTTTGTTTTAGAAGAATTAGAATAGAATTGGGAGGGATGAAACCCTCTTTTAATGTTCACACATGCAGAGCACACAGCACACACAGTGAAATGTGTTCTCTGCATTTAACCCATCCTAGTACTAGGAGCAGTGGGCAGCTATTGTACAGCGCCCGGGGAGCAATGGGAGTGAGGGGGGAAGGGGGGTGTCCGGTGCCTTGCTCAAGGGCACCACGACAGGGCAGGAGGTGAAATGGGACCTCTCCATGTAGCAGTCAACACTCCATATTTTTTAGGTCTGGTCGGGGACTTGAACCGGCGACCCTACAGCTCCCAGTCCACGCACCTACTGCCGGACATGACACCCACCTGACTGAATCGAATAATAACATAAACAGAAATCAGACTGGTAGTTTGCTGACTGTTGATTTGTTCTGTGTTCACCAGGGTTTTGTAACTTCCTTTGAATGATTGTATTCCTAGGTGCATCCAGGCACTGAGGTGAAGGTGATTGACTTGTATGACAACCTGTCCAGTCTGGAGCCCATGTGGGTGCAGGTGCAAGGTTTCAGTAAAGCCTTCGACGACATCGTGCAAAAGGCTCCTGATGGCGTCCATCTTCTGTGCTTCTCACAAGGTCCTAACACTGCATCAAACAACATACACTATTTAGCCATATAGAAAAATGTCTCTAAGCATCTACATCTGACAAAAGTCTACTTTTCATCTGTAATGCTACGCTAAGAACTAGCAATGTGTTTCAAAGCTGTTTATTTTGTATCTTAACTAGGTTTATTTTAAGACAAATGTACATCAGCAGGATTTGGGGTCTTGACTTTAGTATTGGACTGCTTCAGTGTAAAGAGAGTCATCAGTCAGTCTGAGAGAGACCAAGATAATGTGGAACAACTTTGGGTGTTATAATCTGTGCAAGGACAATCTCACAGAGCAAAGGAGAACAGTGTCAATTCAACCAAATATCCATCATGAGTATTTGTAAGAATATTAAGTTAACAAAGTTGCAAAAAACAATGCAGCTAGAAGATTGTTCATTGCATGACCTTGATGATCTGATTTGCCTTTCTCACACACACACACACACACACACACACACACACACACACACACACACACACACACACACACACACACACACACACACACACACACACACACACACACACACACACACACACACACACACACACACACACACACACACACACACACACACACACACACACACACACATACGCATACAGCAGAACAGTATACATATGTGGGCAAACGTTCATGAACGAAGACTAAACCACACAGACACACAGCTGTGCAGTGCAATGCAATATTTAAGCCATATGTTCAAAAGAAACCTGACCTGCACAAACACACATGAAGTTGAGGAACAATATCATGTCAACTCTTACTTCCTTATTTCGGGCATACCGAAATAAGCACCTTTTTCTACATGGTTTAGCTTTTAAGAAAACCTTTAACCAACTATTATGGACCGATGTCATTACGTTTAGTAGAGAACTATAGACGTTGGTCCGCTTGTTCAAAGTTTTAACGTACCCTGCAAAATATCTCAAACATATAGGCAAACAATCTATTTTATTCCGATGATGACTTTTAAAATTCTTTGACTTTCCTCTAATGCCACCAATAGGTTTTAGTTAAATGTCTTAACAAGAAACAAACTGTCAATCATTATGTATATGAGTTTCCAATGATATATAAACCAATACCTTGCAAAAACTACTATCATTCCCCTCAGCATCAGCTTTGTTCGTGTTTATTACTAGTTAGCGAATGTTTGCATGCTTGATGTGAAAACATTTAGGTTAAAATGATTAAATTACATAAAACACACAATAAAACCACAAGGTATTATATACTTGTTTATGTTGAAAACAATGTGACTCTGTTGGGCTGTGATCGACTGGATGGTCTTGATCCAGGATCCGGAGATACTCGGGATACTACGATAGTGAACATGGTCAACATTGTTCTCATTTTAAAGTGTTAGCATGCTTTGGTTAGCATTAGTTCAAAAACAATGCTATGTCAAATGTAAAAAGAAGCAAACTCTTACATTTTCAGTATGTTTTCTCCTCAAAGAGCAGGTTTCATACTTAAATGGTCTGCTGTGATCCAAAAGCCCTAATGGAGGAGATAGTAAGATGGATGGATAACATATTATATAGTTTTAGGCCTACATTAATATACATTTCTTCTATGTACAGCCTCACAACCTCTAGCCATTAAGGATAGTAGAAAATATCCAGTTTTGCTAGAACCTGATGAAATCAGAGTCATAACGTTCCAACCCTTATGAGATGCATTTTAGAGAAATTAAAAGAATAACTGCATCACATCTTATACTCTAAACTGGTTTGTCAGCATTGGCTTGATGTCGTGTCCTCTCCTTTTCTTTTAAAGGTGGTTTAATTTGTCGAGCACTTCTCTCCATGGCTCCAGATCACAAAGTGCACACCTTCATTTCACTGTCGTCCCCACAGGCCGGGCAGTATGGAAGTAAGGGAGCTTCATTTTGAGTTTTAATCCTGTCTGTATAACCCTTGTCCTCAAGGTAATAATGACATTTTAGGACTATCAGTTAATTCACAAGAACTTGTAACAGTAATGGTTGGTCTTAGATCCTGAAGCAGAGGTTTTCAAAGTGGGAGGAGCAGATTCTCAGTGAATGGAAAACACTATGCCACCAGTTATTTGTTAAAGAGACGGTTCATTTACAGTTTGGGTGATTTCTACTTTGCCAAAACAGAAACAAACTGCCTGAGGATAGACCTTTTCTATGTAATCGTATGTTATATTTAACAACAATATTAGGCTATTTTGGCTCAATTGTTGACAGTTATAGTTCAAATTATGATTTTGATCCAATGGACATGCATTTATTGAGTGAAACTAAGACAGTAAAGGGGTCAGGGAGCACCTTTTTCCAAGCTCTGTCTAAAGGGAGGCCCAAAGTCTCAGAAACCCCTGTTCTTAATTTCCAAACACTTCTTTACTCCACAGACACAGAATACCTGAAGCGGGTATTACCTGACTTCGTGAAGAAGACTGTGTTTCGTATTTGCTACAACAGAGTGGGACAGAAAGTGTCTATCTGCGACTACTGGAACGGTGAGCATGATGATTTGAAAAGCAGAACAATTTAAGCTTTAACCGAGGAGAACCAGCACCTACTAGTATTATATTCCCTGTTGAAAGGACAATACATATATCTATGAATGATTTCTCCACAGACCCTCACCATAGGTCCCGCTACCTGCAGAGCAACAGCTTTCTGGCGTTGCTCAACGGGGACAGACCTCACGGCAAAATGAAAGGTAGTGAAATGAATTAATTAAATGAGCTGTATACTTTTGCATGTGCAGTAAACATGTACAGACATGTATTTCTACATTTGACCTTCTCAGCATGGAGGGAAAACTTCCTGCGCATCAAGAATCTTGTGCTGATTGGAGGACCAGACGATGGCGTCATCACACCATGGCAGTCAAGGTTTCATCAAATTTACAATTTGTTCTTCAGTTTATTCTCCTTAATTTTTAAATGTTTGGGAAAAATACAAATAATTATTTAGTTTAGTTGAATATATTAGCATTCTTAACATAATGTCCTGGTATATATTTTCTCTAACAATGACGACATGCTAAAATACAAACATACTAAAAGATGGTTATTGGGTTGTTTACATTAATAAAAAAAAATCAGCAAAACACAGGAAGAAAACATGAACAAAAACAATAAAATAAAAAAGGCTAACTGAATAAACTATCACTTCCACAATTCTCATGATATCTGAAAAAACCCCAACCATTAATTATGTTTGCTTTTTCCTGCATTTTGCAAATTAAAAAAAATGTTTTTTATGGCATTAAAGTCTTTATAACAATTACAACTTTAATACGCACATGCATGCCAATATGAACGTTGTTTTTTTAATGGAGACCTGATGTTGCAATTGTCCTTTAATTATTTTATGATGCCAATTTTTTAGGGGAATGCTAGCTTTAAAAATAATACATTTTTATTTTTGAAAACGTGTGCATGTGAGTGCCACAATTCCCCCCAAATCTCCTGTGGTAGAAACACCCTTTGCTTAGAAACATATTGAGGTGCCAAACAAGGAAATGGTTTCTAACAGAGTCTTCAAAATGTGTGTTGGGTGAACAGTTTCTGGTCAAAACTGCAGCATCGGTTTCAAGAAGTCTTCACCTGGACTGACTGTTTCCTTTTTTTACCCACACAGCCACTTCGGATTCTATGACAGCAACGAAACCATTGTAGAAATGGGGAACCAGGAGGTAAGTTACAAAGTGATGTATGCATAGTATACACCATTGTATCACTTCTTGACTGAAAGCACCACTTCATTTTTACCCTCTGGGCCCTCTGCATTATTGTAGAGATCTCTCTCTTCCTTTTTCGTAATAACCCTCCCCTCTCTTCCTCTCTCTTCCCCTCTCCTTTTGAAAGTTTTACAGAAACGATACATTTGGGTTGAAGACGCTAAACGCTCGTGGCGACGTGTCGATGTGCCTTCACTCTGGAGTGAAACACGTTCAGTGGCACTCAAACTACACCGTGTTCAGCAGCTGCATAGAGAAGTGGCTCACTTGAAAACAGAGTGAGAGATGTTAATGCAAGCTATTAATTTAACTATAATAGAGTATATCATCTAAACTGTATTTCATGTATATGATTTTCATAAAAGACTAAACCAAAATACAATTTTTTTAAAGCTTCCATTCTTATTTCCTTTATGGCTGTGGGAAAAGAGACAATGGTTCTATATTTTAATGTTGTAGGTTCCAATAATGCATTTTAATAATGAGGTCAATTAATCAATGTTTAAATATTAAGATTGCAGTTATAGTTCACTTCTTTACCAGGTACATTTTTCGATTAAATATACCAAATTCTGAGGACTTTTTCTCCTAGAAATAGTCCATGGTACATTTGTCTAATGAACCTTTTTTATTAGGTTTTCCATTAAAACTTAAACCAAAAGGATACATTGAAATTCAATTTGTTTTAATCATGCTCAGATGGTCTTTCATGCAGGTAAAAGTCCGTCTGAAGCAGGCCATGCATCGTGGAAATTCATGAGCCATGAGCGATCAATCTCTGACCTCTGGTGGAAGTTTCTGGTAAAGAGTGAATTCACACAGCTGTGAACACTCATTTGACCTCAACTCTTCGGGGTTAAACTTTGAGGAATAATATCGAGTCTCAACCCACAGAGTGCAGCTTAGTGATATATTTCTGTCTTATGTGACTTAGTGTTAACTGATACTTTAAGAAGATCTGAAATGTTGTATCTGTATTAAATAAAGTATTGTTGGAACACCAATCTCTTAAGTATTATTTGTATGTTTGTTTTTTCAGACTTCTGCCCAAGCTATATAACTTTACATTGTATTGTGTTCCAGGCGTCATTTGCGCTGGAGACGGCTCCCACATCTACAGGAGAATCCAGTACATTATTGTCTTATCAAACTATTACATTTTTATCCATTTATGACATTGTCAGAGTGGCTTATTCATCTCTTTTATAATGTGTGTTTTGTTATTACTTTGGACAGCAGTCTTTTGTGAGGATGCTAAACTACAATAATAAAAAAGGCCTTTAGATACAAATAATTTTACAGTACCATTAAGAACAGCCTCAAAATCCATTTGCACAATAAAAGTGAAGAGATAGTCACCATAAAAACGAATATTCTGTCCCTGGTTTAATTTAAACCCTTTAAGATTGATCTTTAATTATCCTGTTTTATTGAAAGTTATGTTATCAAGCACATTTTAGGCTACATACTCAATTGGCCTCTGACTGCAGAGTATAGGTTACATGTTGACTCTTTAGCCCTTCACACATGATTGGGCTGTGATCAAACGCATTGATTGTAATTAATGAACTGATTCATGGGGTTGAGTTATGGATTGTGTGTTGGGCTAATAAAAAAAAGGTAAAGCTTACACACATATATATAGATTACAATACAAATCTAGGATTAGTATATGTTGTTCTGAAATAGTTAAAGTGTTAGTTGTTGTACTTCAAGAAGAAGAAGAAGAAGAAGAAGAAGAAGAAGAAGAAGAAGAAGAAGAAGAAGAAGAAGAAGAAGAAGAAGAAGAAGAAGAAGAAGAAGAAGAAGAAGAAGAAGAAGAAGAAGAAGAAGAAGAAGGAGGACCTTTATTGATCGTATATGTTTTTATATAATTGTTTGGCACAGGACTCAGAGTAGGCCTACCAGTACAAGTACCAGAGTGAAGTAAAAGTCCTGCAATCAAAAATATAACTCAAGTAAAAGTAGAAACGTATTAACATCAACCTATACTTAAAGTACCAACAATAAAAGTACTCATTATGCAGATTGGCCAATTTCAGAAAATTATAAATTACATCTTTTTGTATGATGTATTAGTGTTATCAAAGCTAGTTAAAGGTGGGGTATGTAATTTATTTCAGAAACACTTTGTTATATTGCATGGAATGCTCTATACATTACATATACAATCTCGTGCTCTCATTGGTCAGGTGCGCGTTCTTGTGTGTGTTGGAGGGGGGGCTCTAGTGGCATATTTTTTCCGGTTGTGTATTTTCAAATTCTAGCGCACTCGAGCTGGTTCCTCCACAATTACAGTCTATGAAAATTACCTACCCCACCTTTAAGGTGCAGCTAAGTACTTTGCACAGAGTAGCTTGTGTATTTTACACTTTAGTGAAATTAAACTGTTATTTAAGTACATTTCACATCATTAAGGTACCTTATGGTACTAAATACATGTAGGCTAGTGGAGTAAAAAGTACACACATTTACCTTTGTATTGTAGTGGGGGTATAAGTACAAAGTATCAACACATTGACATACTTAAGTAAAGTACAAGTCCCTCACAATTGCAAGTAAGTAGCCTACAGTACTTCAGTAAATCTACACCACTGGAGGAGGGACAACATGGCTCCACTCTCCCCTCCTGTTTGCACACCTCCCCAAACAGGTATGAGCTGTGACGTCGGCAAGGTGACACCCACCGCCTCTCTTCTGTTGCCGCTCCGGTGTGCTGCGACCATAGACTGTATAGCGACGCGCCTCAGACCAGCTCCAGCAGAGATTTGTATGTAAGAAACTTTACTTAACTCTCACATGTGTTTTTTGTGTGTGACTTGGCATCGTTTTGAGGCAAACATGAACATTTCTTCCTCGCGTATCGGACTTTAAACTTCTCTCAGCGCGTGAAAAACCCGGGTCCAGGGGTGAAAGCTAACGTACGATTTTCAAACATACTTATTGTGTCTGGCTAAATGTTTGTTTGTGCCGTAAAAAGATAACTCAACGGCGTCCAATGATTATTATATTCAGGAAACACTCACTGCTCCGCTTTCACACCGTGGCGTTACTTTCGCATTGAACCGCTGCACTTCAGTCTCTTAAAATAGAATCAGATATATGATAGTTGAACTGTTTTCCACTGGATGATGAAACGTTTTCCCCTGGGAACATGTCTCGTGCTGTTGTATTTAGGCAGTCAAAGGTCGAGTATGGTGGCTATATGTATCCCATTTATGGGTTAAGTTCACGGTGTCCTTAAGAAAACGCATATTAACATCATATGGGGGTGGTGTTTACGGTTTTCCCATTCTAACACATAATCATGTTAAGTTCACGCCACATAATTGTTTTATTTAGTCCTAATTAAATGGTTCTAAAATGATAGTCTGTATGTTTTCTGGGTTTAAAATGATTCATGGAAGTCTAGTTTCTGACTTGTGAGCGGGGGAAAGGTTCATGGAGAGACTGACTGTTGAAGAGAGAGTTCCATTCATCGACTGGATTTACTGTCAGCGTGGCTCAAGGTCGACGTGTCCCGCCCTGTGGGCAGCTACAGTAAACACCAGCAGATGAGCTGCAATAAAGTGAACAAAACCCCAGACAGGGAAGAGATACAACTCAATCAAAATCAAAAGCAAAAGGCAGACACAATATCTCAAACAGGGTGGATTATATGGCTCTATCAAACTTTATATGACCGGTTTCTATGGAAACAGAGCTGGAAAATGAATAATTTCCATAAAAGTCATTGCCAGCTGTTAGGCTAACATTAGGAAAAATAAGAAAATAATCTTTCTCTCCTATAATCTCCTAAGAGGTCACAAGATCAGTCTGTGGGTCTTCTTTCTGACTTTGTAATAACATACTCACCCCTTTTCTGGTTTCCTCTGATATAATGAACATAATTGAAAACAATAAACAACAGGTCATGCTGAGAAATTGCTTTGGTATCACAAATAATTTGTGTAATTTAAAGAATGAAAACTTTTCCTCTGGTTTCTAAAAAGTGTTTTTTGCCTTTACTGATTGTTTAATTTGAGTAATTTAGGAGTCCTAAAGAGGTTACATATGCAGTATTCTTCTAATCTCATTGTGGATAAAACTGTATAGTGTACAGCTAAGCAGATGGCTCTGTGAGGTGCTCATGATTCAGGTTAGGAATCACTTCTTTTGAATGCATCCCGGTTTTTTTTCTGCTTTGATTTACAGAGAATTTCCAACATCTATCGGGACAACAGTGTCCACGATGTCCTCCAGAGGTAAACATGAATTTTGCCGAATGTGTGGCGGAGCTCTCAAGGGAAACCAAAGGCGGTGGCTGTTTGGGGGATTGAATAAGAAGGTTGGCCCGCCTCAGACCCCCACAGAGTCTCTGAGGGGAGGCAGTCTGTCCCGGTCCTCGCAGAGCAGCCCCTGGGGTGAGTCTGGAGAATAAGGAAATAAAGCAAACTACCATGCATAAATGTCACTCGTTATAGCATTATCAATTCAAATGCAAATGCAGATGTCATCTAGCTAGTGACAACTTGGGAAAGTAATACAATGTACACAAATAATAAATGTTCTCCTCAATAGTGGAAATAAAATGTTGCCTTAAACTGTAGAAAAACTTAATTTTTCTCTTCACAGGCAGCATGTTATCTCTGGGTTCCTCCATGTCTCTCTCCAAGTCCCAGTTATCCCTGAACTCCCCGTCCAAAGGGATGGATCTGCTCTCCGTGTTGACCCACATTCTGGGGCAGTGTGTACCACGCGGCTACGGGCAGGAGGAGTTTGTGTGTGGCAAATGCATGTGCGTCCTGGAGCGGGTGTTCAAATTCGACACAGTGATATCCAGGGTGAGGGTGCTTTCGTCCGAGAGGCTCCAGAAGCTGATGCAGGAGAGGGACAAGATCAGACAGTGGGTGCGCCAATGCTACTACCAGAGAAACCCACGGGACCTCCAGAGCCAGGGCAGCACCAGCGAGGAGGACGGAGATGGGGAGAAGGAGGGCTACAGGGAGATGCTCAAAGAGAATATGGCACTCTCAGAGTACGAGTGCTGGTCCGAGAAGTGGGACACATGCCCGTATTTTATAAGAACGGGTAAAAGATGCAGAAAGGGCAAAGGGTGTGAAGGCTGTGATTCTTTACGGGTGTCCGACTCGGATTATGAGTCTGTTTGTGGGGTTCCTCGCCGTCTGCCTTTCCAACCCTTCTCCCCGCTGGCGTTGTCACGGGACAAATCTCAGAGCATGCCCCTCCACTGGCAGAGGATGTCAACCTGCAGCTCCAGCCCCTCTTCCCTGGCAGTGTCCACTCTGTCCTTACAGGCGTCTTCTCGCACAGCGTCCATTCAGTCTCTGGACTCTCTTGATTGCAACGATCCATTTGACTCACCGGGAGTTCAGTCGACTAACTTTGTGCTGAAAGAGCTGAGAAGTATCGAGGGGAAGCCGGTCAGTTCTCCATCGGGGAGTAAGATCCCCGTTCTGGGCAGGAAGTGCTCGGGTAAAGCTGGAGAGATGGCGTCACCCTCAGTGAACAAGGTGCTGATCTTTGGGAGTGTGGAGAACGGAGTGGAGGACATGGATGCAGAGGACGGGGATATCCTATCAGAGCTGAGGGAAGAGTTCATGCCTCTTCATGGAAAGGTGAGTGTTTTTCATTAGCATGCCTTAGACTTAAAGTGTACAATAACCACCGTCTGAAAATAAGGGTGCACCTATAAACTGAGTTTGAGGGGCAAAATATTTCGAAATGTTAATAGAAAATATTATAAAAATAAACCAAGTGAAGTGCATTTTTAAGTCCCAAATCTAGAACACGATGCAGATAATCAAGTCTCTTATTTATTCCATCCATGATTAAAACATTTCCAATGTTATCTTTGAGAATGATCCGTATACTGATGCATTTCATTTACAAAGGCTATTCAAATCTAAATAAAAGCCAAATGTTTAGAACCGTTTCCTGCTTGCTCTCAAACACACATATGATGACACACTTGAAATGGCAATATTATGCTTTTTACTCGTGTTAGCACAAGGTGGCGATTACTGTAAGTTGGGCTTTTTTGAAATATAAACCGCAACTGGCAAGTGACTGCCAAATGACCCGATTTTCCAAACGGTAGGGACAAAAGATAAGTCCCAAATATTGGTTTTAAAATCCTCCGCAACTTTTTTTTTATAATAAAGAACTCTATCCAGATGCTGTGCCTGCATTCAATATTGACACAGTGTGTATCAATAGATCAATCCGGGAGCAAGTGAGGTCAGTCCAGCAGTCCCAACAAGACTCAAATAACACTTGTTTTTTAACTTGATAATACCATGACCCATGTTTACCATGAAACCATTTGTGATTCCAGAGCACCTCTGGGAGGGTTCACCACGCTGCCAAACACCTGCGAGGCCAGCTGGACCAAGCGCTGTCCCACATCAGGACCCTGGAGGCCGAGCTGAAACATGGGAGGAGCAAACCAACTGAAGTTAATGGGGCGGAGGACTGGGCACCTGTGAGCATTCCCTTTGTTCTCCCACAGTCCTTATTTGAGATGAGCATATGTCTAGAGACGTTTCAGTAGTTAATTTGGAACGTGTGTTTATTCCCTCTCTTGTCAACCAGTTAGCTTAGCTTAGCTTAAAGACTGCAAACAGCAAGTCTGACTCTGTTTAAAAAAGAACAAAATATACGTACCCACACATGTAATTAATTACTTAATAAAAGGCACACTATTTTAAGTCTATCGGATAACATTAGTATCAGGTGTCCAATTTAAACGTGCTATTCTCTTTTTTCCTGGTCATAGTAGCCATCGTGTAAGTGTGACACTTTAAAAACTGTTTTGTCATGGATAAAACAAAAATCAAACATGATCATAATTTACAGTCATTGCCATGCTAATCTAAACTAATGGGCTGCTAGTTATATCTTCATTTTTAATTAAATCTTATGACAGTGGTGTCAATTATCATCTGACTCGGCAAGAAAGCGTAAAGTTTTACCCAAAAGTTTGAACTGCTCCCTCATACAATTCAAAGTTTATCAATATATGAAATATGGGTGAAAAACAAATGAATCTCTTAACTCGATGATTATCTTAAACTGAGATGCATATAGGTTGAGAGGTCTTGGACATTGTGATATAAAAAGCCTTTAAAGCAAACGGTTGTTATTTTAACCTGTTTTTGGACGCAAGAAAAACAGGTTGAGTGACAGTGCAACAATTCTCAGCAGCTCCTGCGTCACATGTCCAAACAGCTCCATAACCCACTGTGTGAATGTTGACTGAGCACAAATCGAATGCATGAAAGGAATGGAGGGTGGATGTACTGTGTGTTTGTGTCTGTTGAAGGGTGTGTCAGCATTTCCTCACTTAACGGTGGAGATAAAGACAAACACACAAACACACTCGAACAGCCTCTCGCAGGAATCCTCCCCGACCGGTAGAGTTTGCCCAGGGCTTAGTAGTGTTATCCTAGAGAATATCATTAAGAAGCGCCTTAGCTGCTTCGAGTTCACATGACTTGATCTCTGCTTTTCATGTGAACACAATGTTCCTCATTCTCAGAGTTGAATATAAAAAAAATAATTTATGAGAAATATGTAGAAGTGGCAGCAGGTTTAAACATGAACAGTGCTCAGTGTAAGAGCAAATCTGTCAATGGATTTATGAATCAAAGTATATTACCATCACATTTAAAGACTGTAAAAGCCAGAGAAAAAAACATAACCTGATAACTTTGTTGTAAATTATAGCCTGCTGCTGAGCTATTAACCTCATTGGCAGGTTAGTTCTACTGAACTGAATGTGACAGCTGAGTCTAACAATAGGCTGAACAGAGTACTGACCTGGAGTCTGTATCAGCACTACACTGTTGTCTGCATTGTAGGGCATTCACGTACAGTTGTATGCACTGAAGTGCACTAACAGCCACTGCTTATCTTAGGGAAATAATGTGAAAGAACCACATAATTGAATCGGCAAAAGGATTTGTGAATTCCTATCAAACATGCATTGAGTATTTGTAAAGGAGAAAAGTATCAATGCATATTTACATTATAAATTCATCTGTTATCTTTAAATCAATAAATAGTGATGGTGAAAATGTAACATTGCATGTCCAAGAACAAAAGGCAGCAAGAGACAAATAGCTTTTCACCAGCCAAAACATCAACGCCTCATGAGTCTGTTTGTGTGTCGCCATGGCGAAATGTGCTCCTGGAGACCCTTGCTGTAGTGGGAACCAACACACAATCTGTTCAGTTGTTTATAGTTTTGTCTTTCTAGTCTTACGTTAAAGAAAATATAAAATATTAGGGGTTTTGGGCCATTTGATGGACAAAACAAGGCACTTGATGATATTTTGAAAGGCATTTGTCACCGTATTCTGTTGTTTTGAATAATTGTTAGTTGCTAGACCTAAACCCAAGCCATAGATTCTGGCCCCAGCCCTATTCTTGAAACTTGAATTTGACTTTTTGTTAATTGTTGTCCTCTTCCCTTCAGTTGGTCCATGACAAGGATGGCAGCTCCCTGCTGCAGAGCCTCGGCCTCTCGCTGCACAGCCGGGAGCGTCTGATCCAGGTGGGTGAGGTGATCAGGGGGGACAGGAGTCAGTCATGCACACAGCCGTGGGATCTTCTGCCGCTGCCCGAGCTTTGGCTCTAAGCTCACAGGAATGTTGTTTGTCTGTGTAGTCCCCCTACGCCCTTAAAGTGTCAGTGCCAGAGCTGCAGTCCCGTTGTCTGCTCGTACATAGTGCCAGTGACACTGACGTGTGTTTGCTGCTTTTATCTTTAGCTACTGATTAACAGCAGGGGTTTTATTGTAAATCACTCTGGATGAACGTTATAACTAAACGGCCGTATAGTGAAAAGAAACACCACAGACTAACTTATCTGAAAGGTTGCTTTAATGGAATACAGCCTATTAAAGATTACAAATAAGTGACAGTGTAACAAAGTCCCTTTTGGACTTTTACCTTGGGTTTTGTTCTGTGCCACACTGATAACATGTAATGTAAACAACTCTGTACTTACTGTTTCCGTGGTGAGATTTAGATGAGAATATCACGGCCACACTCATAGTCTGGTAAATGTGAAGCCACAGACGGCAACTTGTTAGCTTAGCATAAAGATCAGAAACCTGGGGAAACAGCTGCCTGGCTCTGTTTAAACACAGCAAAAACTCAATATGGCCTGTTAATTATTGAGCTGGAAGGCACAGTTTACTCTGCACGAAGCTTTGCTAGCTGTGCCCCATGTTTTTGTGCTTAAATTAACTAACCAGTAAAGTCATACTTATACATACAGATATGCAAGTTAAATCAACTTGCTCAACGTGCTTTTACCAATAAAACAAATAAGGACATTACCACCTTCCAACAATTTATTTTAAAATAGGCAAAACGCTTTTAGGTGTTTTACGAACATGCTTGCAACTAGCTTAGAATAATACAGTGATACATCAGCTGTTTATATGCAGTGAACATTGAGTTACATAAAACCTGGTCCCCTAAATCCTTATGTCAAAACAAATGTCACCAACATTTTCAGGAGGATTTAGTCTTGTGATTTTGAACAGATTTTGAGTTACTGGTTGAGTAGATAAGTGATGCATTTGTCTGTCTAATGGAGCTGCAGATGTATGACTGCACTCCCTGATGTTTGCATGTGTATCAGCGTTGCTCTGGCCTCTACAGTATGTGAACACTTGGCTCGGGTTATTCATTTATTTTTTGGGGGAAACCTTTGTATTACAGTTTCCCCCTAACTGTGCTGTCAGATGAATGTGTTTGGCACTAAGCAGGCAGATGTGTCCTCTGCTACAGGAGTGTATGGGTCTGATCAGAAGGCTGTGTCTGGAGGAGGGAGGAAGTGCGGAGCTAGCCAACAAGCTGGCTGAAAATCTGAAAGAAACTACATCTGCCGACAAGGTTAGTGCTGACACTGTCCTTTTCCATCCTCATTATTGACTTGTTTTTTTTCTGTCTGCTTATGATGACATTTGACCCACTTAATGAAGCAAAGCAGATAGACTCAATGCTGCTGTCCCTGGAGGCTTCTGTATTAGCAGAGCAGATCTTGTGGTTCCTGCGTGTGCTTTTACCTGAGGCCTGCAGGAAGTGTTACCAGTCAAGTAGCAGCATGTCAGTTATTACCTCAGGCTCTGTGGAAAAAATAAGGCTGATGTTTCACTTTTATTTTAAGTTAACTCCATTTCTACATTGAATCTCACAAAATGAACATATTGTTTTTGATTGCAGATTTTAACTTGAAGTCAAACTTGCATTGATGTTGAATGAATTGAATGATTAAGATCATTTGAAAGTATTGTTACATACAGCTGGGAATCACTGAAAACGACAACATATTCTTTTCCATATGCTGGCAACTGGCTTCTAATCACACTTTCGTCTTTGGCTGGTATGATGGTAAAATGGGTATTGGATTGAATTCTAAAAAAGGTCTCTAAAAGTCTTGAATGTAACCTTGTAGAAAGCCTGGTCTGGAAGTTAACCTTAACTATACGTAAAGCAGGAGTTAGTTTGTCAAAACATAAATGCTACACCTCCTCCCGCACCACTTTGTGTTAACCAGGAAGTAAGATGCTCAAAGTCATGTTTGATGCTTTGTGATCTGTAGGCTGCCCTGCAGACTTTGAGGTTGGAAGTGACCGAGAAGGAGAAGAGCATGGAGAAAGAGATCGAGGCACTCAGGAAGGCTGGAAGAGACCGAGAGAAAGACCTCGACATGCTCAACACCGTGCTGCAGTGCAACCAGGATATCATCAATGTAGGAACATGTACTGTGTACACACACACACACACACACACACACACACACACACACACACACACACACACACACACACACACACACACACACACACACACACACACACACACACACACACACTCACACACACACCACACACACACACACACACACACACACACACACACACACACACACACACACACACCAGAAACCAGAAACCAGGGATGGAATTGGCTTTATTGATGTTAAGACCACACACAGTGTGTTATTTAGAGTACCCAGCCCCAGTAGGTACTGTATACATTTTACTCTGTCCCCTGTGCTGTTAACCTTGCGTGTACTTTAAGTGTTATTAAGAAAGACCTTCATTTTGTCCCCACTGCAGGACCTGCGAGTGGCTCTGGGGGAGAAGGAGCGACTGCTGATGGAGGTGGAGAAAGAGAGGGAGGTATGGAGACAGAGGGATCGAGCCCTCGCTACTGTCCTGCAGGAGAAGGACGCTCTCATCCAGGAGCTGGAGAGCTGTCGCAAAGATACACAGGTAATAAACAACAATGTCATTTCTGTTGGGGGTAGCGTCTTGGCTTCTTTACTTTTCAAAGCATTTAACATCTTCCACAGTAAGACCAAGTTGCAGAGCTTGCATTGTCTCTGTAATATTGAATAAGGAAACGTTTACTCACAACATTTCCCCCTGTCCTGCTCTGTGATTGGTCAGGGGTTGGCAGTGGACAGAGAGGGAAATGGCGCCACCTTGTGCAAGGAGGTTGAACAACTCACCACAGCCCTGCAGGAGTACCAGGCCATGGTGCAGGTGAGACATTAGCATGAGGAAAGGATTATATAGCAATGATAAATGGGGGGAAACAAAAAAGCGTCCTACATATTGACCTTTTTCCAAAAAGAGAACACATCTTGTTACACTTTTTTTTCACACTTGAATTTACACAAAATAGGATTTCATTTGTTTTTGTTTTTAACTCAAGGCCATGATTGCAAGGTATGATAAAAACATATTTGGTCATTCAATAAATAATTGTCAAAAATTATATGTTTACATTTTGGGTAATTCATTCATTGTTTCAGTCATTTCTCAAGCAAAAAGTGGGACATTATTAATAATTATAATATTATCAGACACCAGCGTCTCAAAAGAAAACATTTGGTGTTTATTCTTTAAAAAATGTTTTTGGTCAAATAGAAATCACTACAATAGTCATATTGAGCTCTTGGAAGTTGGGTGGACATTGTTTGACGACACACAACACGGCAAACATCAAATCTCAGGGTCTCTAATTATTAGTTTTTGTCTTCACCAGAACCAGCAGCAGAGCCACAGTCAGACGGTGTCCTCCCTGTCAGAGCAACTCAAAGACACCCGGCAGGCGCTGAGGGAGAAAGAGAAGGAGAAGAAGGAGGCGGACAGAGTGTGGCAGAACAGCAGAGAGGACCGAGAGAGAGAGGAGAGGAAGCTGAGGGACAGTCTGGAGAAGAGAGACAAACTCATAGAGGTGCGGTGCAGGAGTGTGATGCTGATTGATCTTCCATGTTAGTCTACAACCAGTGTTTTATATACTGTAGATCCACGGAGCCAAATCTTCACCAAATAAGTCCCACACGCACATTCTTCAGAAAATATCATCAATTATATTAATTGTTTACAAAAAAACACATTCCTTCAATAAAAACATTAAACAATTCCAACGTCAGGCAGGATTTTGGTGTTAGATATTCAATTTTATGGTCGGATGACTTTTTATACATGCAAAATCATACCAATAAAAAGGTAGAAGCTAGAAAACGAATGTTATCGGCAGCCTCTGTCCAGGCTTATTGACAGGGGTGCACATCACTTTGTTACCCTGGTTCTCAAAAGAGCACCTGGAGATGTTGCTTGGTGCGGATCCTTAAAATGAAATAAACCGGACCTTTTGAGGGGTTCTTGACTTTATGAACGGGGGGAGGTGCGCTAGTGAGCACGCAGCAGGGTTATTACTGTGCGGAGCGCATAAAGCAGACCCTTCACGCGAGGGGTAGAGCGAGGGATCGCAAATGCCGCCGTGCTCGTGGACGGATTAAAACAGTTAAACCTAAAAAGCTCGCAAATTATACTTTGGCGGCCGTTAATATACCTGGGTGGCCCGCCCAAGTAAAGTCTGTGTGGAAACCCTGCTATCTTATCAGTTCTTATGCAACTCGCAAATATCTCTCTCTTTTCTATCTCTCTCTTCTCTTTTCTCTCGCTCTCTCTCAATGTTGATGCGCAAATGCGCCTTTTTCAAATGATCCGGTGCTCTTTTTTGGCGCACCTGTTATGTGCAGCCCTGATTATTGAGAAGGTTATGCTATAGTAATGTAGGGAATAAAAAAACAAAAGTGGGTCAACAAAAGAGTAAAGTGCAACAATTCAAGTATTAGTCTGTGATAAACATTTTCTTATTATCATTAAATCAACTCGAAAAGAAAAAGCTCCTGCACAAAAACCTGTCTTGTGTGAAATGTGTGATAATCTGAGCTTTATTATGAACAACTGTGACCGAGACCTTTACGTTTTCTTCCATGTAGCAAATCCTGGTGGATGCTGAGGAGCGGGACCATCTGTTCAGAGAGCTGCAGCAGAACCTGCAGAACAAACCTCTGACCGGCATCAAACACACACTGTGATAGCCAACGACTACTGTACCGACGAGATACTTTTGCACTTTCTGCACCACCTTTCTGCCTCTTCAGCATATTTATCGTGGTGTACATCACATGTATTTATATTAAGCTCTTTATGTTTTTGAGGTTCGCCAACCTGCCTTGTTTTGGTAACTTTCCTCTATCACTACCTGCCTGACTCTCTGGAGTGAATCAGTCATTTCAGACTTTAGAGAGTCTGTTGTTTTCAGTAAGGAGACATGTCAAGCTTTTCATTGCTGGATATTTAATACTTGATTTTATAAAAACACCTGATTACTGTGTTTGGTTAAGTTTTGAATGTAAGATGGGTCTAATGGTCAGGAAGGCATTATAATTGCACGCTTTGGGATTGCTGTTGCAAACATTTCTGAACAGTTTGATTGTAACTGAGATGTAAGAGAGTCATGTGATGAACTTTCATGTTATCCTTTTGGAAAGGAGTGGGTAAAATATTGCTTTAAATCTGAATTAGCCTTTCTATGCAATCTTTATTGTGTTTGTGTTGTCACCATTATGGTACATAACTCTACTTTTTTTTGTTTACAGTGCAAGGTTAGAACTAAGAGGGGAATACTTGGGACCAAAATAATATTTTTGAATTGCTTTAATTGTAGCTTTTAAAGCCGTTGAATCTTTTTCTTTTTGAACATTTCAGAATTGTCTTCAATATTTACCTATGTTAATATATTGTTGGTCTAGGACTTATTACTGGAATGATCTTCTGTCTTTTAGCTCAAGAGAATTAAAAGCTCTGATCCAAATAACCTTTGTCTACAGATGCTGTTATTCATGCATGCTTGGTGATGCTGCTGGTTTCTGAAGTGTTGTTCCACATTCTGTATTCACATTTTCTTCATGTTCTGTTATGTGTTAGTTGCTATAGAAAAACAAGACTCTAGGTCTAGGATAAGGCTCATAAATGTAAGGCTTTTTTTTCATTAATCTGCAGATTCATTTGATAATGGGTGTATTTCTAAATGTCTTTCTTTTTTTCATCTATTTATAAATATAATATTGGCATCTTAAGTCGTCCATAACTATTCATAGTTGCTGAATTAAATGGTAAATTGATTAAAATGCAGATTATCAGTCGTTTAGCTTTGACCTGCTGTTTCGTGCCGAAGTGCAGCCTGGGAGTCGTAGTTAACTTCCTACTACTTCGAAGTTTGCATCTTTGACTTTCCCTCCAAACCAGAAACTGCTGTTGATCTTTTTAGTGCTGATGATTCAGTTTCATGTTGATCCAACCTGTCGATGTGCTTTATCTCCGAGTGGTTACATTGTCAGCGGGGAGTCGGGGACTGTTAAAGCCAGTGTTGAATGACACGGCCCCCTGTCTTCTCCTCACGGTCCAATCACTTAATGGCTTTGCGTTTCTATAGTTACTTGAGGAACTGTTGCTATGGAACTCATTCTTCAACACGTCACACAAAGTTTCTCTCACTGTGGACAGGTTTATCTTTTTCAGGAAAGTTACAGCTGGTGGTAAACCCTTTGTTTTAAAGCAGAGAATATGCAGGTCCAGTCGGTGCCGCTCGGTTCGGTCACCATCGGACCGGAGTCTTGGCGCGAAGGGACGCTCCTCTGCATCCAGCGGGCGGAGCGCCTGGTTCGGCAGACTCGTGCCGGGCGGTCCGGTACCAGTAGCCGGCCTCGGAGCTGCAGCGCCTCCGCCGGTTTGAGCCCAAAGCACACAGACTGCACAGCGGAAACAGATAAGATCACAGCGGAGGAATGCAGAGGGAGTCTTGACTGCAACAATAAGATGTCGAGGCCTCAAACTACAGGAGCAGGGGTGAGAAAACACAGGCGTGCAGAGAGACGTGATTGCTGCTCGGTTTGTTTAGATAGACATTCACTTATTGTTTAGAGAGACATTCACTTATTTGACACTCACAAGAAACAACATTTAGTGTAGCCTATACTGAACATTGATTATCCAGCACCCAACAGACCCACACTAACTTCTTATGGGCTATAAACTGGCATAGTGGTATGCAAAGTATAAGTAGCCTATAGCAGGCCTAGGTATCTAGACATACCAATGAACTCTTACAAGTAATATTCCTGCAACAAAAACTCTACAAAAGTAGCCTAAAAGTAATCAGAAATACTTTAAGCATACTTGAAAACACTATCCAAACAAAAATAAGTATTTATCATAGAGAATTATCCATTCAGAGTGTTACATTATGAAATACAATATATTACATTATTGTACTACAGTTACTACAGATGGATTATATTAACATAATCTAGTAAATAATTTATATCATATTTTAGAGGCTGATATGTTTTACAAATTAAAAGTAAAATGGAAATACTCAAGTGATACTCCTTCACTCAGACCTTTTAGAAATTGTAAACCATCTTTCTTCTTCAGTTCCCCAGAGGCTTCCAGAGAGGGACAGTGGCCCCGTTCCCACCAACCAGCTTGCGTGAGCAGTGTGCGGGGGCCAGCGTGGCGGTGGCCGGGGAGTACATGCGCAGGGTGCGGGAGGTGGAGGGTCAGCTGCGCAGGCAGGCCGGCAGGGGGACGCAGGAGGGCCTCAGGCTGGAGAGGGAGAGGGGGCACCTGGAGAGGATGCTGCACAGCCTCAGGGCCGATCTGACTGTCAACAGGAGGAGCTCAGAGGGGAGGACCAGGAGGCCGTCCACTGCTGAGACTGTGAGTTTACTCTCTCTCCTGCACTTTGTTTTTGTTCTTGAGGCCATAGATTCAGCCATACCCAGATAATCTGTGAGGAAATCACTAAATCAACAATCCCTTCAGGGCTGCTGTTATGTTTTGTTCAGACCTTCCTGTTGAAACAAAGTTTCTGCTTAGGGATCAGCAGGGGTATTCACTCGAGTGCAGACTCAATTTGCACTTTAATATTTAGATTTTTGGTCTAAACCACCTTTAGATTAGGATGTTGAGTTTCTCTGAGGACAAACAGATCATTTTGGTTTGGTTTATTTGCTGCACAGGAAGTGTTGAGTGGATTTCACCAACAGAAACATAATAATAATATATTTTATTTCTATAGCGCTTTTCTTGAACCCAAAGACGCTTTAAACATGCACATAATAGTTCTGAAACAAGATGTTTTAATCCCACGCACCTATTCACTTTACTCTTATCCTATTAACACAATGTACCGCACGTATAAAACAATTAAAAACCCTCTCAGTAATGTCAACAAAATATGGCACATTCTCAAACGTGTTGCAAGTGATCCCAGAGACTACATATATCTCATTACGTTTTATTGCAACTGTAAAGAGAGGAGATGTGTTGTGTGACCGGCCTGCTCTGTTGCAGGAGAGAGACGGTGCTGATTACTTGTTGTTGTGTGAGAGAAGAGAGCTGGCCCAGCTGAAACATGATCTCGAGGCAGCGCTGAGAGACACACTGACCCAGCTTCAGGTGATTTACAACGTCACTGTTCTGTCTTCATTGGTTGACTCGTTTTCCTTTCCACCCCCCAACACACTCACTCTGTCTTTCTTTCTTTTCTACTTGCCCTTCCATGTGATTTACTGGCATGAGTGGAGGAAGAAAGACAACACTGCCAAAGCCTTCATGCACCAATAATTTTTTAACTGAGATTAAATTATGCAAATGCACAGTCAAATCTCATAGCATTAGTTTAAATGATTCATATTCCCAAGACCTCATCATTTTGTTAAGAAAATAAAAGTTTTAAACATTATTTAAAAAAGAGATGGAACTGGGAAATGTATGTTCTACTCGGAAGCCAAACCCTTCTTTAGTTTGACATGTAGAGAAATCATAATGGCTTAATTACCGGTAATCACACAAATCAACTGACTTGAAAATCAGCTTCTCTAATGGTTTCCCACTGGTATATCACAGTTTAGGACCTTCATCGAAATCTTACAATCATATTTGTTCTAGAGCTAAAACTATTAGTTGGTTTAATAATGTATAGCCAATCAATAGAAACATGTGATGATGACTGATTAATAATTTCAGTAACTTTTTGAAGAAAAACTCAGAAAAAAAGAACGTTTGAGTCTGTTTTAGTTGTAGACAAGACATATGGAGATGTCCCCTTTGGCTTTAAGGAAATGTGGTGGACATAATCAGCAGATATATACAGTTAGTGATGGTATAAACGGTTGGTTGCAGATGTGATGTGTCCTTATAATGTCCCCCTGTGTGTCTTCCAGGTCCTGGGTCAGAGTGGCAGGCGGCTGCTGGACTGTGCCAGTGAGAGGTTTCGTGTCCTGGAGCTGCTGCCTCTCAGCGGCTCTGCTGCACACGGCAGCGCTGCTCAGATGTTCAAAAAAACAGACCCCCTCGGCCCCTTTACACCAGGTACTCTCAAGACGAAACTGTTACCTTCATTTTATTCAATGAATTGCTTGTGTAATTTTAGTAGCTATCGATTATAATGTTTACAACGCACAGGTTACTACTTTATACAAATATACATTATATCTCCAACATAGAATTCATACTAATACATACTCTCATCACTAACCTTCACTACCCTTAAGAAGATCAGATAACATTACATTGCATTTAGCTGACGCTTTTATCCAAAGCGACTTACAATAAGTGCGTTCGACCAACAAAATACAAACTTGAAGAAAACAGAATCATATAAGTACATCAGGTTTCATAGAGCAAAAACATTTCAAGTGCTACTCAACTGGCTTTAGGTAAGCCAGTCCTTTATTAGTATATAAGTGCTTTGTTAATAGTTCTATCGCTCGAAGTGGAGTCGAAAGAGATGAGTTTTCAGTCTGCGCCGGATGGTGTGTAAGCTGTCTGCTGTCCTGATGTCAATGGGGAGCTCATTCCACCATTTTGGAGCCAGGATAGCAAACCCACATGTTTTTTCTGAAGGGAACTTGGGTCCCCTTCGCAGCGAGGGTGCAGCGAGCCGTTTTGTTGATGCAAAGCGGAGTGCACGTGCTGGGGTGTACGGTTTAACCATGTCCTGGATGTAGGAAGGGCCATATCCATTCGCAGCATGGTACGCAAGTACCATTGTCTTGAAGTGGATTCTAGCAGTTACCGGAAGCCAGTGGCGGGAGCGGAGGAGCGGCGTGGTGTGGGAGAATTTAGGAAGGTTGAAGACCAGACGAGCCGCTGCATTCTGGATGAGCTGCAGGTCGGATGGCACATGCAGGTAGACCAGCCAGGAGGGAGTTGCAGTAGTCTAGGCGTGAGAAGACGAGAGCCTGGACCAGAACCTGCGTCGCTTTCTGGGTCAGCTGGGGACGTATCTTCCTGATGTTGTAAAGCGTGTATCTGCAGCAGCGGGTTGTAGCAGCGATGTTTGCAGTGAAGGACAGGTTGTTATCTAGGATCACGCCCAGATTCCTTGCAGTCTGAGTCGGGGAAACAACAGAGGTGCCTGATGTTGATAGTCAGGTCAAGAGTGGGACAATCTTTTCCCGGAAGGAAAAGCAGTTCAGTCCTGTCAAGGTTGAGCTTGAGGTGATGAGCAGACATCCACTGAGAGATGTCAGCTAGACAAGCAGAGATGCGTGCAACGACCTGGGTCTCTGAGCGGGTAAAGGACAGAATTAATTGGGTGTCGTCTGCGTAGCAGTGGTATGAAAAACCATGCGGGCTAATGACAGATCCGAGCGAGTTTGTGTACAAGGAGAAGAGGAGGGGACCAAGAACAGAGCCCTGAGGGACCCCTGTAGTTAATTGACAAGGGTCGGACTCCGACCCTCTCCAAGTTACCCTGTAGGTGCGGTCTTTGAGGTATGAGGTGAGGAGGGAAAGTGCAGAGCCTGAAACTCCAAGTTCTTGGAGAGTGCAAAGGAGGATCTGATGATTCACCGTGTCGAATGCAACAGACAGGTCCAACAGGATGATGACAGAGGAGAGGGAGGCTGCTTTAGCTGTGTGCAGTTCTTCAGTGACAGCAAGGAGGGCAGTTTCTGTGGAGTGACCTGCCTTGAAACCAGACTGGTGCGGATCCAGAAGGTTGTTCTGATGGAGATAACACGAGAGTTGTTTAAAGACAGCGCGTTCATGTGTTTTAGACAGGAACGGGAGGAGAGAGACAGGCCCGTAGTTTATAACATCAGACGGGTCGAGAGTGGGTTTCTTTAGGAGAGGGTTTACTCTCGCCTCCTTGAGACTGTTTGGAAAGTGACCAGAAGTTAGAGAAGTGTTGATGAAACGGGTGAGAAAAGGTAGAATATCAGGAGCGATAGTCTGAAGGAGGTTTGAAGGGATAGGGTCCAGAGGACAGGTGGTAGGGCGGGCAGAGGTAATGAGGGTAAGAACCTCACTTAGAGAGAGAGGGGAAAAGGAGGTCAGTGTGTGGGTGAAAGGAGGGTCTGGTGACCCAGCGGTGAGTAAAGGTGAGTCAGAAAAAGAACAGCGAATATCATCAACCTTTTTTTCAAAGTGGTTAACAAAGTCGCTTGACAGAAGTGAGGAGGGGGAAGGGGCTTTGGGAAGGTCCAGGAGGGAGGAGAAGATGGAAAATAGTTTTTTGGGATTGGAATAGGAAGATTGGATCTTATCTTGAAAGAAAGTGCTTTTTGCCTGAGAGATCGAAGCAGAGAAAGAGGAGAGGAGAGCCTGATAGGTTAGGAGGTCGTCATGGTGTTTGGATTTCCACCGTTTCCGCTCTGCTGCCCGAAGGATGGTTCTATTAGCACGCAGTGCGTCATTTAGCCAGGGAGCAGGAGGGGACTGACGAGCCTGCCGAGATGTGAGAGGACAGAGAGGGTGAGAGAGTAGAGAGGAGAGTTTCTGCAGCAGAGTTTGGAGGCAGCAATTGGAACGAGTCAGAGGAAGGGAGGGCTGAGAGCACCGATGAGGCAAAGGTAGAGGGGGAGAGGGAACGAAGGTTACGGCGGACAGGTGCAGGATGAGTAGAGATTAGTTTGTTATGTTTGGAAAGGGGTAGAGAGAATGAAATGAAGAAGTGATCGGAGGTGTGGAGCGGGTTTACAGAGAGGTTAGAAGTTGCGCAGTTCCTTGAGAATATGAGATCAAGGACATTGCCAGCTTTATGAGTTGGTGGGGATGGAGACAGTGAGAAAGCAAAGGCGGTTAACAGAGATGTTAGTTCGTCTATCTTCCCTGTCTGGAGGTTGAAGTCTCCGAGAAGTACAGCGGGAGGGCCAGTTTCAGGGATGTGTGAGAGGAGATTATCCAATTCCTCCAAGAAGTCCCCCAAGGCGCCTGGTGGACGGTAGAGAACAACAATGGTTAATTGTATAGGATGGGTTACTGTGACGGCATGGAATTCAAAGGTGGAAGGAGCAAAGTTAGGTAGCTTGAAGAGGGAAAAGCTCCATTTGGGAGAGAGCAGGAGACCAGTGCCACCTCCTCTGCCAGTGGGTCTGGGTGTATGGGAGAAGGAATATGCTGTGGAGAGAGCTGCTGGGGTGGATGTGTTGGATGGAGTAATCCACGTCTCAGTGAGAGCAAGGAAATCCAGAGACTGCAGGGAAGCGTAGCCAGAGATGAAGTCAGCCTTAGGAACAGCTGACTGGCAGTTCCACAGGCCCCCTGAAACTAGATGTTGGATGTCAGTGGAGCAGATAAGGAAGTAAGATTTAAGTAGCACATTTTTAAAACAAAGTTGAAAAAAACAAACATACCTACACAGTTATATACACACATACAAATACAGAAGACACCTTTCTGATTTGTTTTGCAGAATGTAAACAGGTCTTAGAGTCGTCAACTTTGACAGTCAACCAGTCACAGCTACTGAGGGAAAAGATCAGAAAGATGCTCAGCAGCGCCATCACCAGGCAGAAAGCTGTTCATCGCAACGTCAATGATGGCCTGGTGAAGAAAGTTGCTGAGACAATCAGTCTAGAGGTAAATACAAATACAGCATGCTAGACATCCTTGCATGCAATACCCACATGACTTGATGTCATTGATTGTCATTTGGTTTTGTTTTTCGCAGCAAAACCTGACTTTGATGCATGCAGCCACCAGGCAGGCCGTGTTTCGAAAGCAGAGGGAAATTAACTGTATCCGTCAGAGCTACGGCAGAGTGCAGGTTAGTGAGTGTTGATGTAGAACGGAGTTTTTATATTGTAGTTATTGGGAGTTAGAAACAATGTGCACATGGTGATGTTTTCTCTGTGTTTTTCTGTGTACAGGGTCCAGAGTACAGCGGTGACATCCTGACCAGAGAGAAACTCAACAGGCCTCTGGTGCAGGTTTATCAGAGGCACCCAGGGACACAGTTACCTGAGGCTGCTCAACTCATACAGGTGTTTACTCCTTCCAAAATATGTATCAATATATGTTCAAATACAATCACAAACGATGGTGACAGAAACCTCGCCACCTCCTTCTTAATCATACTTTATAAAAGGGTTCGGCTTTGTTAAATCCTAAATCAAGTATCAATGCGTTTTCGATTAGAGATACAGCATTTCACATTATATTTAAGGAAATATCTTTGAGACATTTAAAGGCATCACTTTGAGAAAATAGGATGCACATGTTCCCCATTCTCAGCCATTTTATAGACTAAATTATGATTTGATTAAATAAGGACATGATAATCTTATTAAGCAATAATGAAAATGATGCATTAGCTAAAAGACACAAAGAAAATTCATGAGTTTCAGGGCAACTGCCAGGATAATGCTGGTCAGAAACGGACTTTGAGTCATGAAGACCTGCAACAGGTTTCGTGGTTTAAGATGATAAAACATTCAATAACAATAAATATTTAAGATGATAAAATATTCAATAACAATCCATATTCATAAGTTCAGCTTCAGTTGATTTTTTTATTTAAAGATGTTTGAAGTTTCATAAAGTATTTTGTATCAAGTCACTATAACGCATTGTTGGTTGCAAAAATAAACAAGTTAACTTGCACTCGTTCGCAGAAATCTATCTGTACGACTAGCCTCAACCAAAACGAAACCAGGACTTGCCCTATAATTCTGCCTCAACACATTATTAGATATAAGGCTAACCAACAAATAACCACAAATACCACTGACCTGACTACATGCAATAACAGCAAAAAAGGTTAATCCTTCCACTGCATCTAGTTAGACGTTGTCTTCCATATGAGATAGCAGGAGCTCCTCTCCTCATGTGGGAGAAAACCAATATGCTGCCAGACGTTCACACCATTTTAACAAAAAGCATTCAGTGCACTCACCTCCCCTTTTGTTGCCTGCTGCTGTGACTAAAACAAACCCAACTAAATGTGCTTCCTGTGTGTTTGTCAGGGCAGTGCGGTGCTGAGTAGATGTCTGCAGTCCTCTGAGAGGGAGCTGGCCCGGCTGCAGCGCTCCTGTCTGCAGCTGCTGGACGACCAGCACGGCAAGAGAGCCGCAGCACAGGTGGACGCAGCCGTCATCCGCATGAGGCGACAGCAGGTCGACAAGCGAGCCATGCCCTCTGCCCTCCAGCAGGGGGCGTGCAGAAAGCAACTTCCTATGTTTCAGTAGGGCTGCAGCAGACAGAGAGGTGATGCTTGTAGTGTGTTAGAAATAGGGAGCAACCATTGTGAAAAAAGTTATAGCATGAGCAACATGTTGGGACACACATGGGATGGAAGTGTATGAACGCTGTCACATAGTCTTGTATAATTGTGTTTAATTTTCTTGGCGCAACAATGTTAAACTACTGAAATTTGATTAAAATGTAAAAAAGGGTTACAAGAAACAAAACAATGTGTGAGACTATTTTGTTGACAATGATACCATATGCAACTGAATAAAGCCAAGCCAAATGCAGTAAAGTATTATCAAATCCCTTCTCACAATAATGCAGGGCTTAGAGAAACAAGGATTGCCTTTTGCCCAAGATGCCAAATCAGGCCGGTAAATCCCGAAACTCACTTGCCCAATTGTTGATGTTGGAGGTAATGAAGGTGTGGACCATCTTGTTACCATTTCATCTCTGTTGAGATGCGCAGTACAAATCGAGTGGAGGTTAAAGACAAATACTACCAAACTATTTAGTATGCATTCTGCAGTAAGCTAGCCAGCATCCTTTGATGACCCAAAATCCTTTGCACAGCTGATATGAGACCAAAAGGATCAATGCGCAAATCATACAAACAAACTGTGTGTCTCGATACCATGCTTGTTAGGGCAGCTGCATTCATGCTGACGTTAATTCACTTTTGTTATCAATAGCTTAGTTGGATGGTGGTAGAAGATTTCTAGTAAAAAAACACATTGATGTTCAACCCAGTGGGCCTTTATGTGACCGACATGATTTTAATGTTCCTGATGTAGCAGACTCCAGCCAGCTGTTACTTCAGTGTTAAAAGAATGCAACCATTTTACGGTAACAATTTTATCCAATTCTGTTATCTTTACTGCAATAACAAAACCATGATAGGAACAATACACAGCTGCAAGTATCCAAACCGGAGATATTTGAGTATCTAATATGATTATGTGGCTTAATGTTCTCACTCTTATTATTATTATACTAAACTATTGTAGTTTATTTAAAGATAGAAACTGACAAACTGTGTTTTGTGAACAGCTTTAAGGACTGAATAAAAAATATGTTCTAAAAAGTTAAACAGCTGTTGCTGTCTGCTGCTCAGATGTACAGTCATGGGACTGCAGGTCACTTGACAGCCTTCCCACCAAACTCAACGTCTTTCATTAAGAAATAAGACATGATTTAATATACCTGCCATGTTTTACTACACATGTCTCGTCATCCTGTACAAAAACAAGACATGAGTGGAGATGTTTTTCAAGTTTTCAACCTAGACAAGACTGAGTTTCCTCACAAAGCCCTATTGATTCTGTTAAATCTGAATGGGGCTATTCTCTGCAGCACTGTGAAAGCATGGCTGTCACCGGGAAGCTAACAGCCTAATGAAATCATATGTATTGGGGTGTGGAGTTCTTGGAGTTAACAAACTGAATATCAGGAGAAGCAGGAAAACATTTACCCAGATCTGGACTGGTGGAGGAAGCTGAGGAAGCACGTATAAAGTTGATTGGAAATTGACTATAAGTCGTAAAGACGTAGGCTGCAACAAGTTTCTCGTGTTCAGGGGGCAGATTGCTGGTTTGTTGTTGAAAATAAAAAGAAAGAGACAACGATAAGAGCTGAAGCATCAAGCTGCCAGCACATTTTCTCTCTGTGAGACAGAAACAGTCAGTGATGTCGAAGCTGGTTTGCTCTCTGCTTCTCCTTTACTCTCTTCCAGCAGTGGGTAAGTGAACAACATAGTGTGTGTTTGTGTGTGCATGAATGCAAAATAGGTGTGATTTTTGCAACCGAATTACCTCCATGCAATAGCTGCAAATAACGATTTTTTTTTCATGCAGTGATTAATCTGTTAAATATTGTTTGAATCAACTTATTGTCTATGGTCTAACATGTTATATAAAAGTGCATCACCGTTTCATAGGACCAACGGTGATATCTTCAAATTCGTTGTTTTTACCTGACTAACAGTAAAAAAACTCAAAGATATTCAACTTACTGTAACATATGACAAGGAAAACTGGCAAATCCTAACGTTTGAGAAGCTGAACAAGCAAAAGTTTGGCATGTTGGCTTATAAAGGACAACACTTTATTAATTATCAAAACAGGGTCAGTTCGTCAACAAATTGTTAAGCTAATATACATCTTTATTGTTAATTTCATCTTATTTATTATTTGATTTACTTTAGAAATGACCATTGCAAAAGTAATAACCACTATTTCTTATGATATAATAATAATACATTTGGTCTCATCAATTGCAAAATGTTAACACTTGAGGATTTCAATTCATAGCTATGGGTCACGCAGTTTGTCAATGTCAGCATGTGTTGCTCATAATGGTGTACCTGCAGCTCCCATGCAAAACTAAGCTCTATATAGACATGTTGTGGTTTTAAGCATGTCTGTCCTTTCAGTTCCCCTCTTCTGTTACACCTGTGTGTTTCCCGCCATCTCACCTCTGGACTGCATCAAATTTCCTCTCAAGTGTCCGCCCGAACAGGTCTGCCTATCCAGCAGAGCGGTGGGTGAGAAAGGTGAGGAGTCGCCTCAAGTCACTAAACATTATTTAAATTATTCAAAACTGAGAACAAGAACTGAGAAAGGCAGCACAGAGGGATGTGTGTCTGTGTAGTTTATTTTGAACTCATGATTTTCAGGAGACTTCCTTGTGGTGTTGTATGAGAAGAGCTGTGTCCTGCCCTCCCTGTGTGGAGCCAAGGGAGAGAAACACACCATGGGACTCAACTTCACCTTCACCAATGAATGCTGCAACACACACCTGTGCAACGGAGCCGAGGCACCTGCGACCCGCTACTGGACTGGCACAATACTCACACTTCTCATGTCATACTCAGTTTGGTGAATAGAACAACATGTGGCAGAGAACTAGCTTAACACATGAAGCGGCATTGCCTTTTTCTGAAGGGACACCTTTTGAGTAAAAAGAATGACTCCTGACACATGTTAAGTGATGTATTATATTGATATGTCATATTGTAATCAATACATAATAACACACAATAACAGTGCAGAACGCAATAACTGCAGAAAATCTGTGTAAAATGAGCGATTTCGATGATTATGTCCTGTGAATGTTTCATCAGATATAAGTTTTCCTGTTATTTTAAAAGGAACTTTTAATCTTATTCTTCTATTTTATTTAACAATCAAACAAACATAAACGTTGTTTTGTTTTTTTAAAGAACTTGCTGACGCCCAGGTTGTAACCCCCTGCTCTAAAGGACTGTCATTGAACACAACTTCCTTTGAATAAATATGAAATGAAAAACACAATTATGTTTGTCTTATAATTGCTAACTCAAGACGTACCTGGGATGAGTTTAACATGTTTAACTTCCCATGTTTTAATATTTTCAGATTGTGATAAAACAGAGGGTTTTGCAATTTGTGTGTAAATATGTACTCTTTGTATTAGATTCTCCACTAAATGGGGAAGACATTCCATCAAAAAGGCCACACATGCAGTGGTAGCATTAGCACAATTCAGAGTAAAGAAACATAATTGCTCTAAACAACACATCCTCACTCCCAGGTCGGCCTATGTTGACGTTATGTCAAGTCCCCTGCCGGCTTTTTCCAACGCAAGGGGGGGGGCCTTAGCGTCCATTTTCAACGCAAGGGGGGGGCCTTAGCGTCCATTTTCAACGCAAGGGGGGGGCCCTTAGCGTCCATTTTCAGCTTTCCGGGATGTCCATGTGCTTCTATGGACGCTCATGGAAGCACGGCATTCGTTTGTGTCAACTGCCCTTAAAGGCAATGAAGACACTACACTACCCAGAATCCCCAGCTATCGTTTGGACTACACCATGTGCTCTGTTTGACAAACCCCGTGATAGTCCTCAAGCTCTGTCATTGGAGAGTGTGCTCCGAGGGTTACCGAGCCTCGAACAGCACTTGAAATGGGATGGAACCACGGCAGACTGTTCAAAACTGGATTTGAACGGGTCCACCGCGTCCCGTCCCCCCCCACCCCGTCCCCAGAACTACACATGCTGGCTATTCTGTTTCGCAACATGTTCTCTATGGCACGTCTCTACTGGGAGTTGTAGTTTTAAAAGACGTTTTCGTATTTCCCATAATAATAAGTTGCCAGTATTAAACTGTGTACATCCCTGGAGGTTTAGGGGACAGGAAACACTCACATTTAAAACATATAATTAATAAATGGGTGAAAATTGCTGGTGCCCATAATGGGCAGTATTAATATATATACCCACACGCCAGCTAAGGTCAGAAGAGCTTTATTTAACAGCTGGACTTATGTTTGTGACCCCTCCTGTTGTTAATTGATAACATTACATTACACTACATTAATTGATAAGCCTGAAACATGCACTTGTCAAGGTTCAGAGGCACATTTTGCAAATATGGCATAGCCATCGATCAGCTTAAGATAAGATATACTTTATTGATCCCAAGTTGGAACATTTGCGTTACATCAGCATGTGTAACAGTTAAATATGCAGTGGTGTTTATTTGAAAATCATTTAGTATAATCACACAAATTCTGTGTTTTATATTTAACAATTCTGTGTTCTTTATTTATTGATTGTTCAATACCTGACAAGGCCGGAGATGAAATATCTGCATACATCATAAGAGTATAATACATTATGTATAATATCAGTTAAAATAAGTGCTTCAACATAGTTAACATTGCTGGAGGTATGCACACATATTGATAGATGTCTTGTAATGCACTGTTGAGGAACCTGCGACCCAAGTTTTTCATTCAGTGCAGAACTACACCATACCTATATGATATGTCAATAAACCTTAGAACATCTTGAAATCTTGAACGGGATGTGCAAAATAGTCATTATATACAGTCTTTAATTAACTATTAGTAGAGAATAACGAGTAATGAATATACTTTATAGGGATCCTATTAATATCTAATAATAAAAATAATGAAATTCAATAACATGCTTTAACCACCAGGTGTCTCTTTATATCATCTGTGCACCTTTATGGTGTAAATACAGCCTATCTACCAATTGGATCAAATATAAAAGTGAGCCGAATTAGTGTTGATACGGCAAGGAGACGTATTGTGTGAAAAGAAATGTAAGATGTTGTGTAATGGCTGATATATTTATGATCCACGTCACGTTTTCAGTTCCTCATGTTTGTCTTCTCATCAGGGCTATAAATACAGAACTACGGCAGATATGTAATATTTAATGCAGCCGAACCGTGTATTACAATGCCGTTATGTGATGACTTTGAAAGAGAAAAGCAAGCACACTCGGAATAAGGTATTATTTTATTTTTTAAAAATGTTTTCGGTCTGTTTCCGGTATTTGTTAATGACGATGTGCTGTGAGATGTGAGACTGGAATTGCACAGGGGGAAATAACGTATCTTTAGATGCGGATTTTGTTAAACTAATATGTTTGCGCTGTGGACCAACACTATACATTGACGGGGAAGGGGGTAGCAATAAAGATAACACCATTAAACAGTTACACAACATAACAGAAATAATATCGATAGCAGCGTCCCTAGCAACCACCTTGGTAACAATGAAAACGTTGGACGCAATTTCCTGAAGTAATCTTCGTAATAACTAGCAAACTAAAGATCATGTACATCCACTGCACACATAATCTGAAATAACAACTCATATTTCTCGCATCAAATGACATCAAAACGCATTTTAATGGCCAAACTAACTTTAAAATAGGCATTTTACACCCAGAATAAAACGAAGTTCGGCCATGTTTTCTTTTTCTGCAGGGAGAAATGATAGCTGGGGATTCTGGGTAGTGTAGTGTCTTCTGCCATCCTTTACTCCGAAAAAAGATTTGTTTCTCCGAATCGAAGGGGAAAAATACAAAAGCATTGCACACAATTTAAACCAATCAATGTTGTGTAATTAACAAGGATAATCTGGTGTTTTTTAGTCGATGAGTAGTGCAGATATCACTGTAAAATCAATCGTCAGTAAGGGGAATATTTACTTCCGGGTGTACAATTCTCCGCTATCCAATGAGAATGGACGCTCACATTGCCTTTAAGGGCAGTCGACACAAACGAATGCCGTGCTTCCATGAGCGTCCATAGAAGCACATGGACATCCCGGAAAGCTGAAAATGGACGCTAAGGCCCCCCCCCCTTGCGTTGAAAATGGACGCTAAGGCCCCCCCCCTTGCATTGAAAATGGACGCTAAGGCCCCCCCCCTTGCGTTGGAAAAAGCCGGCAGGGGACTTGACATAACGTCAACATAGGCCGACCTGGGAGTGAGGATGTGTTGCTCTAAAACATGGTATTAAATGATTTTAACAAAAATAAATGATTGAATAATAAGTATTGTTTGAATCCAATGTTTTATTCATTCAGGTAAAATCCTGATTAATTTGCATATTGAAAAACTGTTTCTCATAACAGATATTGTATTCGTCCTAACAGGTAAAAACCCCACAGGTGTTACCAATGTCACTAATTACAAGTCTTTTCCCTTAAAAGTCCCCTCGAGCTCACCAATTGGTTCCACAGAAAGGAAAAGGCGCCATCTGTGATGTTATTAGTTCCACTTGTGCAAATCGTGACATGTTAAAAAACAGGGTCTATACCAAAATCAACCGATTTCAGTGATAATACTCTATAGTTAAAGGTGAAGTTTAATTCTAAAAATAAAACCTAGAACTCCTGGGCATGGTTTACCTGTCCCTGTTGTTCATGCTGCCCCTGTTGTCCACCATTTATGGAGGAACAGTACCGGGGTTTGAAGCTCTAACACAGCCGACCCAAGTGATGAGACCGCCTCTGCCGCAGCCATACCTCCAGCTCCCCGTGTTTGTGGACTCCAGGTTCCCGCTGGTGGAGAAGGAGCAGTTTACTCCATCCAGAGGCACCGGACAGGAGCCTCTACCCGAGCTCTTCCGGGACCTCCTGTTCCCGGCTCGGACTAATATTACCGACGCGCCCGGTGTTAAGGGTGATTCCGTGAGGATTTCGTGCAAGAGCAACAAGATGCTGGTGCAGGTGCAGAGGAGCATTCTGGGCACCGGTGAACCATACTCTCGTCTCAAACTGGGGTCATGCCAAATCAGCAAATCTACAGAGAATTACATTTATTTTAAATATGATCTAGGCATGTGTGGAACCAAACGCACGGTAAGACTTTACAATACTTAGTTTTTAAACCAGTTTTAGCCAAGTAGCCTAAGCTGCGTGGCACTAGGCCTACCCAGGAATCTCGGCCTGTTAGTGGGTCGATAGTTTCGTACAATTTATTTGATGCATTGGTACTTATCAGAGGTTTGAAGTAACTAAACAGATTAAATCAAGTAGGCCTACTGTACTTAAGTTAAGTACAATTCCGAGATACTTGTACTTCAAGTTTTTGCTACTTTGTACTTCTGCTCTCCTACAATTCAGAGGTAAATCGTGTACTTTACTCCACTACATGTATTCAATAAACCAAGTGTATTTGCAGATTTGGATTCATGCAGTATAATATACAGTATACAAATTAATTAAAACTAGCTGCACCTTTTACCAGCTTTGATAACACTTTAATATCAAAACATAATGATATAATTACTTTCACTTTTAGTACTTCAAGTATATGTTGATGCGAATACTTTTCTACTTTTTATTTATAACATGTTCAATGCACGACATTTACTTGTAAAGGAGTATTCCTACACTCTGGTGCATCTACTTTTACTTGAGTACAAGATCTGAGTACTTTTTCCACCTCTGGTACTGTAGGCCTATACAGTATTGGTGCCAAATATGGTATGCATTCATGCTTACCAAAGGATGAATCCTACTGAATTTGGTTATTCTGACTTGTCCTGTAGCGCCACACCGCTGCATTAATACATTAATTAATCGTTTTTCAATCGAATGTGTTAAAAAAAAACTGTTCACGTTTCTCAAATGTGTGTTTGCCTCTTTTCTTTGTCTTTTGTTATTGTTGGTTGAGTGTTATGTTGGTCATGCAAAACCAGACACTTAATGAAGTCAGCGGAGGCCCCTTGAGTAGCCTAAGCCTACTTTGATGACGATTCTTCACTTTTTTGTAATGTTTATCCAGCAATTGGTTGATAAATAAATAAATGTTAGTTGCAGCCCAAATCTTGACAACCATCTAGGATAGTCATGCAATTCATAAATCGTCATAAGGTAAAGTCTTACTTTTTGATCTGTACAATCCAGATATAACTTATTTGAAAATGTAAGCATGCTAACACGCTAAACTAAGACAATGAGCAGGTTTAACGGATACATGCTAATCATTTGCTTGTTAGAATGATCTTAGCCAGTATGGCATGCTGATCTTAGCATTTAGCTCTAAGGTTAGCTGTACCCTGTTAACTATGGTCTCACAGAGCTGCCAGGAAAGCTGTGGACACTTTAGTCTTGTTTAAGGAAGATTGATAATCAAGCTGGTTTGTTTCTTTGCAGATAATTAATAATCAGATGACCTATTCAAACAAACTACAATATAAATCACCACAGCTCCAAGGACCAATCAGAAGAGCTGTTTCCTTCATCCTGCCTGTTTCATGCTTTTATAACAGGTATGTGGATCCATACTAGAAATAATGTTTTTTTGTAACCCATTTAACTTAAAGATCATATAGAAACACTTGTTTATTAATCCTAACCATGTTTTAAATGTTTAGGTACCAATATTCCTACAAAATTGGCTACAGACCCAAGAGTCAACCACGCAATATCTTCAAACCAATGAAGAATAGAGTGAAATTCCTTCTGACGCCGCAAAATGGTAAACCAGCAAACATGTCTTAATGTCAACTGATATATATATGCTTGCAATTTAGTTTGTGAAAAATAAGAGATTTTATTTGGAAAAAAGGATTGATGGCTGTTAGGAAAAGCATCACTCGTCACCGGCTTGGTCTTCAATATCAGGATACATACATGTATGTATTTATTATCCTTGCAAGAATGGAAGTAGTCATCACATACAGGGCTCCATGGTAAAACTATAGTTCCCAGAACATTGTCCTTGACATGCTCAGAGAGGGTGTTACAGTCACACTATGGAGAATACCGGTTCAAATCAGTATACAATGTTTAGTTCAGATTAGCTAAGACCTGCGTAAGCTATAAACATGACGGTCATATGTCTGTCTCCATAGAGGCTGAATCATCATTTTAATCGTTGTCACATAGCTATCATATTCCTAAAACAGTCCTGACGCTCTTCTAGGTAATCATACATCCTGTTACGTACACAGCTACAGTTGGGCCTTTGTTATCATGTGCTACTCTGATATTAGAAGAATACATTCAGTATTTTCCCAACAATGGCCTCTGCCCTTTTTTTAATAGACTCGCACAGAAAAAACAATGGAGCATTTTGATTAATTATTGGGTTTTTCTATCTACAAAACAAATGTTAGTTGGTTAACATGCAAACGCCAACATGTGCTACATCATACAATATGGAAGACTGGGATTAAATGCAGTGGTGTCATGCATCTCAGTCTTTACATTTAATTAAATGTATTACTGCATGAATGAGGATGCATTTTGAATCTGCTGCTGCTGTTGTTGCCTGACTGTTTTCTTCTTCTTTTATTTAGCTCAGTGGGAAAGGCTTTCTCCGTCAGATCAGTACGAGCTTGGGCAACCGATGTATTTTGAGGCAAAAGCCCCGGCCCTGTCAGAAGACCAAAGACTGTACGTCCACTTCTGTTACGCGACTCCAGAGAGGTCCCACAACTCTACAAATCAGTTTCCAGTCGTGGCCAACTATGGGTAAAAAATACACCTCACGCCAACACAAAATAAAGACTTTGAGAATATTGGTCACAAAAAACATCTCTATAGAAAAAATAGGCATAAGTAATAGACAGGCTTTCTCTCCTTCTGAAGGTGTATGGTTGAAAGCAAGGACAGTCGCTCCAGATTCATCCTATACAAAAAAAATGCTGTGAGATTCTCTGTGGATGCCTTCTTGTTCACAGGCATGGCGGGCCAGGTGAGAAAGAACTCTTTAAGTTTAAGCAAGATTGTCTGTTTTTGTTCGAGTACCATGCCACTAAAAGACAATTTGATGTGTAACTTGTTTGATTGTATCTCCTGTAGCAGCTCTACATGCACTGCTCCATGTCTGTAAGCAGCTCTGTCCCCACACCCAGAGCTAAGTCCTGCAACTACGACACAAAAGAAAGAAGGTTAGTTTGTTCTGCCACTAGAAGTCACTTAATTAGAAAACTATAACAAAAGCAGAGTTTGGGGGTGTCATTGCCATTCTTGTAGGCCGTTTCTCCCAATTAGGATTCCTTCATTGTTCATGGGCTTTTTATCATACCGTATAATGCATAGGTCTCTTCCTCTCCAAACAGGCATGGTAATTAAAACGGGTTAAAGTCTTTTTCTGTTGCTCATTGGCTGCTGCTGTTCATGTTTGCTCAGCTTGTTTCTCTTATTACTCCAGATGTTCATCCACTTAAAGCATAGTTTAAAAGACTAAGATCTGAAGTGTCGTTAAACTGGATAAAATGCTAATTTATGACAGCTCCTAGAAAACAGTGGACGCATGCTGAAAGGAGATATGGCACTATTACAACTGTTCAAATGAAATGAAGGGTTACCTTTATTGAAATGACAGATTTCTGGTTCAAAAATGGTTTAAGACCTGTGATTATGTAACTCGGCAAACATATATATAGCCTGTGTCTCTTCATTTCAGATATTTTAATGTTGTAATGTGGCATATGGCAGAAAGAAATAAAAGGTCAAAATATGCTGTAAAAAAACACAAAAGGGATCATCTCGTCGTCGTCGTTGTTGTTTTTCTCCTCAGATGGGTTGAGCTGTATGGACCTGACTCGGTGTGCACCTGCTGCGACTCCAACTGTAGCTCTGCTGCATCCAAAGGTCGGTCATTGCTTCACTCATTTCCAAAATGAAACGCATTCTGCTTACCGTTCATGTATTCAAAATCAATTCTCAATGTCAACAAATCAAGATTAAAAGCAGCAGTGCCATAATCCTACCACAAGGATTGTATCAGTAGTCAAAGATATAGCGTATAACTCTCTGCCATAGAGCACAATTGTTGTTGTTTAAAATATATTAGGAACACTTTAATCTTTTATTACCATGAACTCAAGCACTGCGGTTTTTCAAATACGGTATCATGGAGCAGTAAATAGCCACTAGTGTAAAAATAGGTGTGATTTGCAGCTCTAACTAGTGTCCAACAAATGCAACATTAACTCTGGTATGTGTTAATTATACATATTGAAACCATAGACTGTGTATATAAACTGAAACACACCAGCTTCTGCTTTGAAGACAATCTAGCCCTCCTCTTTTTTGTTTTTAATTATTCTGTATGTCTTCCATTTTGTAAAGCACCTTGTTCCCCTATTGTAGTAATTTACAGAGTTTAAATATAACTTTGCCACTGCAGGAACTTCCTTTTTAAATGAAATATGTAGGTTTTTACTGCTACATGTAACTGGATGCATGCAGATTTATTCTAAACCTATTTTTTATTTTGTAGTGTAACTGCCACCATGTGCATTTATTATATATGTTGGTTATTTCTAATGTGTTTTTCAAACAAACTATACACTTATATCATCAATGCTATATTTTCCAGTGACCAAAGTAATCAGCAGCAGGCCGTGGACAATAGATCCTAAAGGGAAACTCACCACAGCCCTGAAGAGGAAGAAGGTCTCCACAGCAGCAGCAGCAACAACGACAACAACAAAAGTGGCACCTCAGCCAGAGACGAAGAGCGAGGTGACTGAGTGGAGGAAATCTTCGCAGCCTGAACAGAGACTGCATTGTGTAAGGCGGAGGACTCTGGGGAGCACTGGCCGATTGGAGGCAGAGAAGTCACCTGGGTTGAGATTGAAGGTGAGGAGGAGTTGGTGAAGGGCTCTGGGGAGGAGAAGAAGAAGAAAGAGGAGGAGGAGGAGAAGAAGAAGAAGAAGAAGAAGAAGAAGAAGAAGAAAGAGAAGAAGAAGAAGAAGAAGAAGAAGAAGAAGAAGGAGAAGAAGAAGGTCGTAGCAACTCACACAATTTCAGGACATTTTTGGTTTCGTCAAATAAAGTTGAAGTATATACAGTGATACATTCAGTCTGGGTGGCTCATTTCCTTACAAGCTGAAAGCAATAATCCAGAGGTTGATTTAAATGTTTTTGGTGCCAACGTTGTCTTTTATATTTATTACTACTACGTGTTTGAGGCAGACGTTGTTAACACTAACTGTAAAACTGAATTGGATTTATTTGTCACTTGCTACATTCAGCATTTACCAATCGTCTCTTAAAACTAATAGTCAAACATATAAGTTGTATATTAAGCTGCAGCCCTTATTTTTATCCTAGCATAAATCAGCATGTTATAGGGCTTTAAAAACAATACACAATGTGTTAAATTGATTGATAGTTAATTGACAGAATCAAGCAAGTGGTGTCCCACTTCTTTCAGTGTTTGTACTAAGCTGCTGGTTTTAGCTTATTGCCAAACGAGAGAAGAATCAGTCCTATGTCACAAGTGAAAAGGTGAATGTGCAAAAATGTTTTCTATTCCTTTTAACAAAGGTAACAAAGTAATTTTTCCATTACCAAAATGACAAATTCCGGTACAAAATAATAAAACCCAGGAGCCAATTTCCAGATACAAGCATCATTTATTAGCTTTACATCGTGAGTAAATGTTATATTGCTACTTAACCATCATTCTGTACAAATTCTTTTACAAATGTCAGGTCATTGAATGGGATAGCGGCAGCTTCAACCGTTTATAATTGAAAATACAGTTATGCCATTCACACAGTAAATGCTATGACTTTACAAATTAAACAAAGTACTTACAAAATAAACTTGGCTTAATATCATTCGAATAACCGTTAATACAGTGTCATCAGTATATTCATTACAAATCTTGGAACTTAAAAAAAATGTCCCCTTCCTCCGTTAACTAACCCTCATGTCTTGTCCACTTTAAAGAAGGAATGTGACAAAGATGACATCTTAATGTCCTTTTATATAAGCAGACCGTAGCGTCATTTCACCTTCATTTTCAGACAGGGTTCAGCTCAGGTGCATCCTGGATGGAGTTGCTGTCTTTTTGTATCCACTTGTTCGGGTTCCTCTTTCATGTGGTCTCGTCCAGGTGTGAAATGAATCCTCCTCAGTAGTACGAGCTCAGGTGGGAGTGGGTGGCGGGATGTCTGGTCATGGCTGACCCAGGATAGATGGGGCTGTTTGGAGAGTTCCAGTACGGCGATGGAGCGCTGAAAAAGTTGCCTGGAGACACTGGCATTGGTGCAGGATGGCCACCCATGAAGTTCATTTTGGGCTGGTGGCTGTGGTAGGGCTGGGCGTAAGGCATCTCAGTCTGGTACTTAACAATCCCCCCCTCCGCTGAGTGATTCTGGTGCGCCTGCGAGATGCCTTGGAAGTCAAACTTGTATGCGTAGCGCTTGCCGTGCACCTTAGTCATGATGTTCTTGTCATAGTAGTAGCGCAGAGCGCGGCTCAGCTTGTCATAGTTCATGTTGGGCTTGCTCTTGCGCTCTCCCCAACGCTTGGCCACCTCGTCCGGGTCGGTCATCTTGAACTCGCCGTTGGTTCCCTCCCAGGTGATGATGCCGGAGTTGCCGCTGTCGGACAGCAGCTCCAGCAGGAACTGCCACAGCTGGATCTGTCCCGAACCTGGGAGGAGAAATTGAGTTAAATAATGTATACTGACTTCATTGGATTGTCACACAAAGGCAGAACATGTGAACAATACCACTAGTAGATGTGTTGAATGTTTGTTTCGAAGTGATTGTTACTTAATATTGAAACATTTTTGAAGGATGTGATCATCCCTGAGCAAATGAAAATCCATGACCACTAGTTCGCCTTAACGTTAGCAATACAGTTTCCAGGAAAGCAGGAAACCAACAATACTCCACTTAATGCATCCAGTTATTCCAGGACCTCGGACAGCACCTCAGTTATATCTTCTTTTTTTTACAAAGAAATTAGGATTTTTGAGTGGACCGTTTTCTTTCCTAGTACTACGATGACATCATATAGTCGGCTTATATTTGTATTCCACTAAATGTGACCTTTTCACTGCGTGGCTTGGAAAAAGGGACAGACATCGGGGCAGAAACCTACCCACAGGCCTGTGAGCGCTGGGGTCAGGGAGCTTGAACGGACTTTGTTTGCCTGTTCGGTTCTTGGACGAGCTGAGGGCTTGGCCTTCTGTGAGGAAACAGCAGGGCAAACAGTCATGTTGGTGAGAGGGAAGCCAGATTGTGTCTCAGTGTAAGCGTGATGCAATTCTGCTGAAACAACAGGTGTTGCTTGAAGTTTAAAATGTCCAGTTGGGAAATTAAGTGCATGTGTGCCAGCCCTTGCTTGCTTTCTTCTCATGTTGCCAAAGCATACAGTGTAAAGGCCTCATTTGTGTAATTCTCGTTAGTTTGATCTTTTGGTGCTTTAGATTCTTACCTGGGTTGGCTAGTCGACTGCTGATGGGCCCTAATGTCTGATATGGGTCTGGAAAGAAAAAAAGGCATTTTTATTTCAACATCTTTAAAGCCCCTTTGGATGGAGGGAAATATTAAACACATAGCTTACATATACAAAAAGGACATGTACCCCTTTTCAGATTGAAACTCGTACTTTCAGCTTGAACATGTTTACATGCTAAACTTTGATGTTGAACATAATACCTGCTTAATTATGGAAAGCATTGTGTTTGCATAGAAGCATGCTGAGCAGACTCGCAGAGCAGCAACACATGTTATCTCCAATCTTTGGAAACATTGGGAGCTTGACTGGACTAGATTTATGTGATCTCCAATATCTGCTTAAAGATAAATAAATAAAAATGTGGCCTACATACCTTGGACAATTCTTGGAGCGGGCTCTGTAACTCTTGAGCTGTGTTGGTGCTCCATGGAGGGACCTACAAGTAACAATAAAAGTATTGATGTGAAATGCTTCGATACTCAGTTGTGGCCGAGTTGTTATTGTTAAACCTCCGTGTGAAAACACTTATCATGATCATTAGTTTCATATCGTCCCTGTGTTTTGTTGTCTTACCTTTTGGCACTGTGCTCATGTTGTTTGCCGGCCAACTGCCCCTGCAGCTGATCTCATCAAACCCGCTCTCTGCACACACACAAACACAACAGTGATGAGACCAGACTTTGGCTGGCACGTGGCATAACATTGGCTTTGAAGTGGACAGTGGGATGGCTCAGCTATAGTAGGAAGGACGTGGGTAAATGAAGACCAAGACAATAAGAGCTTGGAGGTCTGAAGATGACCCAAAACGTTTCTTTTGTTCGGGCCACCCCTGTCGCCACAAGATTGTGTCCCAGGAGCAGGACCCATACCCCCCATTTCCTGCGCCTGTGCAGCTGTTTCCTGTCTGAAACTGGCTGTTGAGTTTTGGACTCATCAAAGTTTTGTCAACTGAGGCCAGTGTTGTGCCAAATAACTATTTTGACTCGTGAAACTATGTAACCCGGTTCTGAAACTTGACACGTTCTTTTTAAATCCCTTAATCTTTCAAGTGTCTTTCAAATCAACTCTTGCTTTGTGAGTGGTTTGAGAATGTGAGCCTGAAGTGTCACACCCAGAAACACTCAAACGGATCTCAACAGTGTGACTAACGGGGGAATAAAAACATTAAATACAACAATTAAGTTACTTTCAGATTTGAAGAAAATATTTGTTATGTATTAAAATCATGCAGGTAGTATTTTAGTCCTACAGGAGTTGAAAGTGACTTCTCGTAACTGCTTGATGTTTAAATAAGAAATGGTTATTATATAAGGGATAATCCTTTTATAAATCATAAATATATTAACAACAAAACATAATCTGCTTCATAATAACGATCAGATCTGAAGCACTACACAAGCAGAGAAGCCACAACTATTTGAATTGGAGCGTGGATGATCTCACCTGCTTTCACCTGTAGTCTGGGTTGTTGGGGCGGTGTGGTGTTGGTCGGAGTTGTGGAGTAAGAGAACGTAGGGCTACCTGAAGTAAAAAAGTAAATGTTAATTAAATGGATATACACCTGAAATCAATCATGGCATAACAGAATTGATCAGGATTAGTATTTTGAGAGTAAAGATAGCCGTCAAAGGCTTTGAAAGACAGGAGAGCTGTTGATTGGACGTTTGTGTTGCTGTAGTATTGCATTGTGTTATATTATAACATGTTGCTGTTATTTCGTCCACCCCTTGTATATCGTAACGTTACTTTGATACTAGAACATGGTGCCTTCTTTAGCTGCATTTGTGACACTGATTTGCAGAAGCAAAAACGCTTCATAATGATGTAATGCGGCACGTATCAGAAAAGATGATGACATATTGTATGCAAAACACAGGAAGCGTGTGTTGGCAAAGAGGAAGAGGTCACAACACTTCCTGAAGACACAATTCAGTAAACATTATGACAAACGTTACAGTCCAAAACATTGAACTGTACAAAGATAAAAGTGGCAAATCCTAAAAGGCAAATATTTCATTTTTTTCCTAATCAACTAACTAATGAAATGGTTTCTGAGTATGTTAATTGTCAATCAGTGCTTCATGTCTTTAGCTGAATTTATTTCTGATCCTGCTTACATGCGAGTAAAATATGTGACAATAGAACAATGAAAACCCTTGGTACATTGTTGAGTCAGACGAGGAGAACAGAACAATGTTATCAGCTAAAGGGAGAGGGCGAGATCTTACTCTGCCGGAGGTAACTGAGGTGTGAGAGCAGGATGTCTGCGTTGTAGGCCGACGTGAGACGCATCATGTCTTCCTTGGTCATCTTGCAAAGGGCCTTGCCGTCCAGCGCTTGGAAGAGCATGACGTCCACTTCCTCCAGGACGTACTCCTTGATGGCCCAGTCCAGCCACTGCCTCACGTGGTCCTGTGTCCAAACCTCTGGATCTGGCATCAGAAGCACACGATGATCAGAAAAGACTCCAGATAATGAGGTATAATAACGCCTCACAATGTCAAGGCAAGGTAAGTTTACTTATATAGCACCTTTCAACACAAGGCAATTCAAAGTGCTTTACAAAAATGAAAGACATTAAGAAAATGGCATTAAAAATCAGTCATTAAAAAGAAAAGATAATAAAATAAACATTAAAAGAAAGAAAACATGGATAAAAGTGACAGTGCAGTTTAAGATATGAATAGTTCAATTAAAAGCAGCGACAAAAAGAAAAGTCTTCAGCCTGGATTTAAAAGTAGTAAGAGTTGCAGCGGACCTGCAGGTTTCTGGGAGTGTGTTCCAGATACTTGGAGCATAATAACTGAACGCTGCTTCTCCATGTTTAGTTCTGACTCTGGGGACAGAAAGCTGACCAGTCCCTGAAGACCTGAGAGATCTGGATGGTTCATCATTTAGCAGGAGGTCAGAAATGTATTTTGGGCCTAAACCATTCAGTGCTTTATAAACCAGCAGCAGTATTTTGAAATCTATTCTTTGACACACAGGAAGCCAGTGTAAACACTTCGTTCTGAATCAGCTGCAGCTTTCTCATAGATGTTTTAGTGATAGAAGACTGATTAGAAGACTTTTGTTATTTTAAAGGGATTCATATTATTTTAGCTGGCTTAACATTTCAGCATACTATCTGCGATTCTAAATGTAAGTAGATGGCTCTGGTAGTAGATGAAGGAAGAGGAGCCGTACAGAAAGTTTGCTTGGAAGTTGGAAATGTTTTTTTTTTTTTTATCATATATATATATTTTAAAAATGTTGATGCTCCAATGTGCTTTTTCAGTTTCAAGTGTGACTAAGCACTTCCATTTTAAACATGAATAATATTTGAACTCATGAATGTTTTTGTACAACAAGAGAGAGGAAGTCAATGTAATCATGAGACCAATTTTTTTCCTTTTTTTTTTTTTAAATACAACTTTTTTTTAAAACGTCTTTGTTATTGAAAGGTTTGTGGACAAACCATATCAGGCACGTTCTTATTATAAGAACTCAAGTACTCAATCTGTTTTGTTTTTGTTTTTTGTGATCCATTCATATTTTTTTGTTTCAGAAAATGTCTTTCAGCTTTTGTTTTATTACATACTTTTAAAATATCTTCAAGGGCCTAATGTTTAAATGTGTTTTAATGCAATGCCAAAAACAGATTGACAAATACAATTTGAAGTTACATTTACTGTTAATAAATAGTGTTTTTCTTATTTTGAATGTCTTGCCAGGCTCTCCATAGGCCACCGCTTCCGCCAACTATATCCCAGAAGATAACAGGAAGTAAACAAATACAAACGGTTAATGCTGCAGGAAAGATGCAAACATATTGTTATTTGTGGTGGTTTTGACAACCCTGACCGTGTTTATGTGAACAAGGTCTGGGCAATTTAAGATTTGTCGCTTTTCATGTCCATATTTTAATAAGAGTTGAACTCAATGTCTTGTTACAGCATTGTGATATTATTTATCAGATTCAGGACGGTAAGCTAATTTCCAGTAGCACACAATGACTGTAATATTAGGCAGCAGCCACCACACCCTCATGTCCTGATTGTCCTTGGTGAACACATGCCACTGTGATGCAACATCCGTGAATTATGAAGCAAAATATCCCGGTGCTGTTGACTCATTGAAGATTCTCTTCGGTTTTCAAAGAGCTGAGTTTTAAATTGTTCACTGAATGCCTCTGGAGCACGTCTGGGATCCCTCCAGAGAGTCTGACTCACTGAAACGTACTGCTTTGATATGCTATCAAATGAGTCTCTAAGGACGATGGGATCCTAAAATATGCCGCCAGGTTAATTTTTAGATGGCTCGACCACTGATTCACAGAGAGGATGGAATGGACTAAGCGCAAGTTGTCTAAATCCTAACTGTGACGACTCGGTTAGCAGTGACACACCACTGCCTTTACTCCAAGTTGTGTGTCAGTGATTTTATTCTCCAAAGAAAAAGGGAAGTCCACTGCTCACAGTTCAGCTGGAGAAAACTTTCTTCAGACCATCTATTTAAAAATAAGGTATTTTAACTTCGACCGGTGTTATTTTATGTTTTGGGACAAATGTTACCTTTAGAGACACATTCTTATTCAACTGAAGGATATTCTGTCTCCTGTGTTTTGATGGATAAGGCTGATATTCTACACGTTCCCCTATTGTCAACAGATCACATGAAGATGCATTACTGTCTCTAAGCTGGCTGACTTCCTGTGACACTCAGCCAGCCCAAGCTCATTCATTCCTAATAAAGATGAGAATCTTTAGTTTCATGTTTTTAAACACTGTAGTTTTAACAGTAACTCAAACAGGAATACAAGTAAATGTTTTGGACTATATTCAGCTGCGGATTAAAAGACATCAAGTATTTACAGCAATAGTACTGCTTGTACTAGGATTGGTGGGTTTTTAATGTATTTGGACAACAAAAGCTCTATGTATCAGACCTTGGATACAGGTAATACCGTTTGGTTTAAGAATTTCTCTGGTTTTAATGTTTAATGTTTTTTTTCATGGGACGAAAACACGTGAGTATTGCTCGTTGGACTTTTCAGACTTTGAAGAGGATTTCCAAAAGCCAAAAATGGACTCAAAGTTCATCCCCTTCTTAAAACCAATTATATGTTTTCCAATGTAGGCTATTGTTTATCTGTGCCACTGGAGAGTAGTGTAGTAGTTTGGCGGAAAAGGCTTTGTTCAGCTTTGATTGAGTCATTGATGTTGCACAAGCTCCGTGTGTGACAGCTCTAGTGGTCCTGTGAGGATGGAGGCTGATGGAGGTAAAGTGACTCACCTGCTGGCACGATGACCCTCTTCTCCTCTGTGGCGCTGCTGGGGGGGGTTGCCGTCTGTGGGCTCACGCGGGGCTCCGGATACGAGGCCTGGTACGGCATCGGGGCCCCGTCGTTGCTCATGTGTCTGGAGCGCTTGTTGACGACGCTGCAGTCCACAGGGGACTCACGGCTTAAACGGAAGGAAGAGAAAAGTTCATTCAAACCTTTCACTGTTATTTAGAGTCACAACACTCCCATGTATCCTCTCATATAACTTATTGAATAGTTTCCTATGATGAGACGTGTTATTACTAATCTGAAAATAGATTTCACACTTTTTGTTGATACAAGGTTGATACACTCTTGCTCTGTTTGCCAGTATCTGTAGCTGACAGAAGAAAGATTAAGTCTTAAAACTGTTTGAAATCAACACGTAAGTAATAAGTTGTTTTAAATATTTACACCAAGTAACTTCTGTTGATCCAACCTGTAGGAACACTGAGATTGTATTTGTTTACATAGCAGCAGTGGAAAGAAGTACTGTTTTACTTTGGTAAGAATACAAAAGTATCATGCAGGAAGACGGCCCCCGTGACTGATCTCATATGCAGGTATGACATCATTTGAATACATAGTCTCATAGCATTTTAATGTTGTAAGTGCTCAAGGTGGAGTCATTTCTATCTACATTAACACTGATTATAATGTAGGCATCACAGACTCAAGTTCAGTTTTTTCCCCAGGGCCATATGTGCACTAAACGCTGCTAATAATCGTGCAATTTAATTTATTATTTAATTATGTACATATTACCTATCATGTCTATTTTAAGTCCCATTTATTGTTTTTATAGTGTCTTGTTGTTTTTATATTGTCTTGTTGTTTTTATATTGTCTTGTTGTTGCGTGTTGGCACATTGAGTTTATTGTAATTTCGTTGTACCTGTACAATGACAAAATTAAAGATCTATCTATCTATCTATTGTCAGCCAAAACGTTAAAAGTTAAATAACTAATAAGAAAAGAAACAACTTTATTAATTCTTTGAACCTTTTTTTTTGTTGGGAAAGTTGATTATTTTAACTTCGAACAACTCAATCATCTGAAAAATGATATGGGACCACAATGAGACCCATTGTTTGTGAGGGGGCACACGAAAAAGGGTTAGGAACCGCTTGTCAAATTTTTAGCAATCTATGGTATTTTATGCTTTTTTTAAATGTAAATGCTTACTCCGGAGAGATGCTGGAAACATCTAAACGTCACAAACAAGTTTTAATAGCATAACATTGAGATCTTAAAAGTACCAGTAGCTCAAAATGCATGCTTTTACTAGATTACTTTCCACCAACCGTTTCCGTAATGATTCTTTTAAAACACCCACATTTGATATTCAAACATAAGCACCATAAGTATGATGGATGCTTAAGGAAAACAAGACTCATTGTTACATTTGGTATAGAGAACAATAAACAAACAGTTTTAGGGAGTGGAAAAACCCAGATGCTGAAACGCACCGTGACAAACCTACAGTCACATATTTCGGGAACCTGGGCCCCCTGTGGCCTCGGCCCCTCTGACTCACCTGGTGCCATTGACGTGTTCGCCTCTTTTCCCAGGGTTCTGAGCTGATGACCCCCCCCACTCGGGCTCGGTGTGCTCGGGACTCTTCGAGGCCTGGCTGAACGCGCCGGGCGATGTCATCTCGGCCTTCATGTGCACTGCGGTGTAGGGCGGCTCGAATATGGGCTGATCCTCACTCACCACTGATAGCGCTTCCTGTCAAACAGAGCAACACCGGTCACCGTCTGCCATTAATGTGCCGGGTCACAACCTGTGGAAAGTGAGATTTTCCATATACAGACTAAGCTAATGCTTCAGTGAACAGAAGTGAAGCTTCATCAGCCACTAGAGATATACAATGTATAGTGACAGCACAACCAATCAATAGAGAAGTTTTATAATAAAGTTGTTATTTACACTGGGCATAACCACTTTAACTTAAGGCTCACTAATGGAGAGGGAAAGAAATATCCTAAATGTATATTGAAGGACAAACTGTTATCTCTTTTTGTTAGACGATTTGGTTCTGAGTCATTATAGTTAGGAGAGGATAGAATAATTATATAAGGATAGAATAATTCATTTCTCCGTCTTGCTATATTTATTTTCATTCATGAAACATTGTAATTAAGTTGAACTACATAAAGATGACTTGTTGCCAGTTCTTGAGGATTTTAATGTGTTGTTCTTTTTGTATTTTGTCACCTATAATTGTCATTTTCCACACTGACTTGTTGTCAGCAGAGCTCTTAAATTGAATTGCTCTGAAGAACTTGAATAGTAGATTTTCAGAGTTTGGACCACTTCATGTTTACTCTTAAAGTGTGTAGAGATTCAAACTGGCAGATCTCTGCTTTCTTATCACACACCCAAAATACCTCTGCAACACAAACCCTGGCTTCGCTAAAGATTCAGTGGTGTGTTTAACAACATTGGAGATACTTCGGAGGTTATCACATCATATCGGAGTGAAATCAGAAGTAAACTGTTCAAGGGAGACTGTCTAATATTTAACTTCAGTAACCACAGTTTTATTTTGTCGTTAGGATTGGGGTTACAGGGGAGGGAGGGGTGTTGGCCCAAGGTGGAGTTTAATCGAGATTTAAGTCGGTCTTCCTGTGTTTAGCACCTTCAGCGAGGCCTCAAAACCACCCCTGAGATGCCACTTTCATCCCACGCACAGGGGGGGGGGGCAAACACCGGACCTGTTGTTCTGTCTGCTGCTCACATTAAGTGTGTGCATGTGTGATGCAGTCTAAGTGGGTGCAAGTGCGTGTTTGTTTAGAGGAGTTGAGCATTGTCTTTGGACCTCGTACGTCAGTGCCGTGCTTTTTCAGTGGCCTACAGGAAACCTGGCCGCCATGTGCAGAGGAACCTTTTGGCACAGGCCAAGGGAGAGGAAATGGTAGAGGAGGGGGCACAGTGTAAAAATGTGGGTCATTTTAAAGCTGGAAAACAACCCCAAAGGCCTGTGGTCACGGGAGGAGAGGGGGTCGGGTTCATTGGACAGCAAGAAGACTGTAGCCCTGATTGAAGTGCCGCCTTTGCATTGTGTTTTTTCTTTTTGTTTGTTTTTTGCCTGTGTGTGTTTTTTTTTTGTAGCTCAATTGCTGCCTGAGCATTGTAAACCACATCTTAATGCATGGCACACAGTTTGGCATTTCCTCGAAGCTGCAGACGAACTGATAGAGAAGTCAGCAGTGTGAGATTCAGCACCCCACTGCTGAATTGAGTATTTGATGCTGTGTAAATGATACAACCTTTTTTATAGCAAGCACAAGTTGAAGATAGTTTAAAAATACATTGTTACATTGAACAAACATGAACTCCTATTAGTTCCTCAAGATTTAAGAGACAAATATTCTAAAAACATATTAAATGTTATGTTGTAAATGAAAGGATTTAACATTGTACAGATGGCCTTTTTTATCTATAAATGTTTTCTTACTTGTTAAAGCCTTCACAGAACGTCGCCAAAACATGCAAATATTGGGTGTGATTTTTTTTACACGCACTGTCCCCCAACAGACGCTGACTTAAGTCACATCACTTGAGGCAATTTATCAGACTTTGAGCAACAAAATATGCTTACAACAATCTTTAACATATCCATTATTCCCCCACAGGACACAACATACTGTATATATTAAATGGGCTGAATTCAGCTTTAAATGTTAGGCTTAGGGCTAAAAATGAAGTTGATGTCAACATTTTAGAGGCAAATTATTTTCCACACTAACTAAATGCTAGAATGAATATATGTTAAATGCATTTAGTCATGTGACAGAAGTGTTTCACAGGACTTCATATTGTCCTGCTCAGCTTTCTTTTGACCGCACGCCCTGTTTTCTTCTCCTTCAGCTGATTGCTTTGTTTTACTTCTGGCATGTTGTTCTGTTTTCCCCGGCCTTCCTCTCACACTGGGTGGCTTCAGGGCCCCATTTCTCTGTGCAGAAGTGAAACAGTCGGCTGATAACCAGTGTTGGGTGTAACGCGTTACAAAAGTAACGGAGTTACAGTAATATATTACTTTTTGGAAGTAACTTGCCCAACACTGCTGATAAAACAGACAACTGACAGCAGATTCTCATGCAAAGCCATGATGGTTAATACTTGTAATAGTGATGGTTAAATGTATTATGTTTGACTTGTTTTTGGTACTCAACGCTCAAACTGTTGATATTATCGGAGGCAGCTCAACTTGTCAGTTCTGTACATTTAGTGACATGCTCATGCTTACACACACACACACACACACACACACACACACACACACACACACACACACACACACACACACACACACACGCACACGCACACGCACACGCACACGCACACACACACACACACACACACACACACACACACACACACACACACACACACACACACACACACACACACACACACACACACACACACACACACACACACACACACACACACACACACACACACACACACACACACACACACACACACTCCCGCTCTTTCTTTATCTTCCCCTTGCGCTCGCTCCCTCTCTCTCTGCACACTGATACAAATATACCAAAATGTGGCCTGACCGCTAATGCCACAACTGACTTCCTGTTCAATGTGTTTCAGCTTGTTGCTCAGTGACACAAAACAACTTTTAAAAAACATGACCCTAATGACGCTTTGCTTGTGCCTCGATGTCCTGAAATGTTTTGTTCGGTGTGATAGTAAACACTTGAACAGCTTTTGATTCGTTCTAAACATGAAATACTGCATGTAAACGTTTGACTTTAAGTCAGCAGCTCTGCGGGTTGCATCATGCAGTCTTGCCCAAACCAAGAGAGTGTGATGTTTACGAAATGGACGTTCATTCTTCTTAGATCTCTGTTAAATAACTTTTTTGTTTAACTGCAGAAAAAGGCAAATCCTTATAATATAGTATAATTCTGGCCTGACTTGTATTACTTGATTAACCCTAACATCTCCAGCTCAAACTATAGGATTCTACCTATTTAAAGTATTTTTTCAGTGATATATCAAAAGGGATATTACAAGACACCAGGAATGAAATTATAAATAACTGACAGTCATGTAATGAATCAGACATGGAGGGGGGTTGTAGTGTTTTAAAGCTCAAAAGCTCCTCATTTGAATGCCATGGATTTCGATTTAATTAGATAACATTTGCTCAAAAACATTTTGAGATATGATTTTGTATTTGTAGGTAGAGCAGCAGCTTGAGTGACCTATTTTGGCCTATGGCTGCAGCCATCTGGTAAATGGGCTGCGACTATTTTCAGAATTGACTGACCTGCTAATTAATTACATAACATTTTTTATGTTGTCTTACCAAGAGTAAAAACAAGAAAGTGATTGAGTTTTCTACAATGTAAATATAACTTTTTTAACTCATTTGATTAACTTGAACCTTACATTTCTTGCTTTATGAATTTATAAATTGGCAACATACAAAACAGTTGCCAATAGATATGCTGTCAATCAGCTGATCAGATAAAATAATAGTTTTTAGCTCTAAATCCAGGTGCTCTCAACTGGTGAAAGGGTACATCTGAGGAAACACCAACTAGCAACGTAGGAAAGCAGATAACAAAACCTTACTGCTGCACAGAATGTTTTTACATTTTTCTTTCAAATCTTTCCCTTTTTTTCTTGTTACTTCATTTAAAATGTCCTATAGAGCTGTACAACATATTGAAATAAACCAATTGGGAGAGTTATTTGTTGTTTGGTCACAAGAACACACTTGCTTTGTTTAAAGGTGCTTCAAGTCAAGAAGGTTGGGAACCACTGCAACCAAGGATTTAGAGAACATCTATTACATCAACTTGATTTGTATTTAGTCAGGTTTGGAAATACCAATTACTTTGATAGTTTAAGTGTTTAAAAGGTTGATTTGGTGCCATATGGTTGTGGCATTATCATCCCTCCTACATTTGAAGTGCACTGCAGCCTAATGCTGATTTCATCCATGCTATTTTGGTCCATCCTGTACAATTTCTTTTTGGATTAATGGATATTTAAATATTTGGTGAAACAAGCACAGATATATGTTTTACTTTGGATTAACTGATCAGTAGAATCATTTACAGGCTTTATAATAATAACGTAATGATTCTTTGGTCAGTTCTTTCTTCCAGCCTTATTTTGTGTGTGCTTCTAGACATTAAAAACGTTTTTAAATGTCATTGAGCTCCTGTTAGCAAAATGGCTTCCAGATAGGATATTTTAATACATAGATGTCAACTCCTCTCAATGCTATGGGAGGATATAAAATGAAACGAAACTCTTCTAAAACAAGGTGTAGCCTTCAGTAACAGGCCAGAGATCAAGTTGTGCAAAGGCACAGTCCTCCGTGCTCGCCATGTCTGAGGCAAGTGGCAAAAAGCAGAAGTAAAAGCTAAGCTGATTTTGCAAAGGCCTGAGCAGCTGCACTTTGTGCTACAAAAACACGCTGCGGTTTCCACAGGTCGGGCCTGGCTGGTCTCAGACCTGCAGGCCGCAGACAGCCTCCTGCACCTCCCAGACCCTCTGAGGGGACAATGTGGAGTTTGGACAATGCAACGCCTTAGTTTGACCACTTCGTTTCTTCCAGGAGAGGCTTTGTTGCCTTTTCACCATTTTTTTTTTCTAGTTCACTGAGCGGAAATGTGTGCGGAAAGTCTGAGGTTTCTGACAGGAAGCCTGCTGAGTTCAGATAACGACACCTGACAAGTGCTCCCGTTTGCAGCAATAAATTATACTTAAAATAACCTCATACAAACAATCTGCTGCGACACAGTACAGGAGACTCATTATCTGAATGATTATGTTTTTAACTGATAATTCTGAATATGGTCCAGCATTTAAACAAACTAAAACATTAAATAGATACACTTTTAAAGGACTACATTAATTATGTATGCTTTGGTAACAGGATGTCCTCCTTTTCTTGCAAAGGACCTTAAGTTGCTATTTTTCTATGAAGGAAAATAATGTACAAATAATTAACTTAACTAAGATGCTTTCATAGACATATTTTTTGGAAACTAAACAAGAGAGACACAAGTATGCTACAATAATAGTTCCTCAAACCACTGAGAACTTGTATAATGAAATGCATTTCCTCTTGTTACAATTGGCTGAATAAGACATTTAGTTTTGGTTGACGTATCAAATCTTTCGTTATGGTAATGTCATGTAAAACCAATTATTTCACATTTGAAACATCGCATGGGATTTAGTAAACGGATTTAGTTAACATCTTTAAGATTCTCCCGAAGATTACAATTAGATTTTAATGCAGCAATAAATATAAAAGCCTTCTGTAAAATAGTGTATATTACACCCACATTCGATGAAGAAACATAAATAAGGCCATGTATTTAGGCAATTTGTGTCCGACACCATCAGATAAACATTTTAGCGTTTTCTTTCATTGCGCAATGAAGAGTTTTCAGCGTTAACTTTATTAAAAACTGCCTTTCGATTTGAGGTGCTTACACGAAGGCCTTTTTGCATTTAAGAGAGGATACAAAAATGAAACAATTACTGAGTTTTGTTTGTCCGGATAACTCAAACAGAAAATGTGAAATACCAGTCATCTGATGGAAATGAGTCCTCCTGCTCGGCTGAAAGTGGACTAAATTGATCCATGGCGCCTTCAGCGACACCTGCCTTGTGCGCACAAATTAAATCCAGCATCCTTTAATTCACGAATTATTCGTTAAAGTTCATAAACCTGCTAAATATTAAGTTATCTCTGCGTTATTTGTGTGTATGTATTGAGGTTCCGTGGATAGTGAGCTCCCATGTAAAACATCAATCAGAAGAAAAAAAACCTGAAACGATTTTGGAAATCCTCTTTTACGCGTGTAACCGGCCACCAATTAGTGTTTTTATCTGAGTGTAGAGATGTAGTGGTTAGTTGTGTTATTATAGAGCCGACATACAACCACGAACGGGAAGGAAGAGGAAATTTTGTACAAGAAGGAAAGAGTGGGGAGCTCGCATCACCGCTTTGACTCTCTCACTCAGCGGGCTGGTGGGTGGCTGTCATTTTCACCACAGCAGCAGCGTAAAAAACTATTAAACACGTACCTTTATCGTACAGTCCATTGCAGCAGCTTTGCAGTCTTTGTCATTTAGTCGTTTTTAATAAATGGTGCAGATAATTAAGCCTTCTAACCTCACTTCAATGCATGCAGGGGTGCATTGGCTCTATGGCGCAAACCATTGAAGTTACAATTTTTTGCTCGCAGACCAAAACCGGATGACAAGTTCTCTCTCTCTCTCTCTCTCTCTCTCTCTCTCTCTCTCTCTCTCTCTCTCTCTCTCTCTCTGTCTCTGTAAATTGGGAAGTGAAGTCACTGCTCTGAAACACTACTTCTCATGAAACACCAGTCACTTACTGCTCAGAAGGGCAAAACACAAGCTAGTTCGTGTGTGTTGCAGTAGATTCATGTGTGGACATTGGAAACCATGACATACTTAACATCATAAAACAACACTTGATTAGTGTTTTGAAATAGTTAAACAGAAGTGAAAGTAAAAGGTGCTGAATACTGAAAGCCTGTAAAGTGTCAGAACAAAATAGTGTTGGTGGATACAAAAAAAAGAAGATCTCTACAAGATGTGCACTTTTGGAGACATCATGCCATATACATGCTTACATGGCACAATAAACACCAGCGTATGATAATGTACCATAATCAATTCACAACAGTTTATAAGATTGATACTGCAGTGCAGACTGTCACTAAATATCCATGGGATGTGTCTAACTCTAACTGCTGGAGCCCTATATTAACTTCAGATTTTGAATATGTGCACAAACAGAGGTTAACATTGATGTGTATTTCTTAAAGGCCAGCATGGACAGGAGGACTACATTCAGGAAGTAAATCCTGTTTCAATGCTCATGGTCACCTAACTGTTGTTTTGAGACAGACCTGATAACATTTGAGCTTAGCCTTAAACTTAATGAATGTTCTTGAAAATAACCAAATGTTAGGCAACTCCCTTCTTCAAAGATTACACATTATTTATATGTTATCCAAAGCGTCTTCCAACAAATACAATCAACCAAGAGGATATGCATTCAGAATACTGCAGGTATACTTAAGCATCAAATAAGCAAACTATTTAAGTTGTTAAAAACAGAAAGATCAGAACAGAAATAGAGCAATTCATTCCTTCCCGTCTATAGGATATAAAAAGTGCAAAAGCAACTAAGCAGTTTTTAATTACACTTCCTGTTTCATTCAGTGCTCACTAATTGATGTACAGAAGTTAAGTACAAACTTTTGATACTTTTACAAAAGTATTTTCATTGTACTTTTTACTTACCACATTTCAGAGGAAAATACAGTATTTTACTTTTTACTACACATATCGGCAAATGTACTTTACAAACTAATTATGAAGAGATATGATTATAGATAAGTCAACATTTCCAAACATTTGGAACTTTGGGGTTTTGTGATTTGTCATTAATTTAATACGTTTCACAAACTCATGGAACAATCACTGCAGGAGTCATCAGATTAATCCATTTGTGAAAAAGAAAATGCATGAGGAGCAATAATCCATCAAATAAATTGTATAGGCCTAATACTGTCACAGGGCTCGAGTACTTTTACCATTTTAAAATGACCTCATTTTGCTCAATTTACACAAAGTCCTACTTAGGTTTCCAATGCAGGAACATTGTGTGCTGACAATAAGGGAATATTTAAGTGTTTTAATCGAGTCTTAGCATGAACAAAGACTTTATTTCACGAAAACATTTTTTCATGAAACGTCCATCCAGTGTAGAGTGCCATTACAACTTTTATTTTTCTTTACATTTCCCACATTTTGTTGATGTCAGCTCCGTGGCCGTTTACTTTAACCCCCTGTTACCCCAGGTGGAGTCCTGATAGTTGACTGCAGACGGTTGTTAATCACTTCGTGTTGTGTAACCTTACCCCCGTTGTGTCCTTTTCTTGAGGAGGGGCTCCAATCACGACTCCCGTCTCCCACCGACGCGCACGATTTCCCCCAGCTCCACTTTTCCAGATGCGTGTGTGTGCGCGCATTTGTGTGTGTGTGTGTGAATTGTTTGTTTATACAAGGCCCTGGGGTCGGCCTTATCTGCTGCAGCCACTCACGCCGTGATTCAGACTTTCTTCAGCAAGTACTTGTGTTTTAAAAAAAAAAAAAAATTACGGGCCATTGTTGTGTCGAATGGTTTCTAAAGATACAGAGATTTTTTCTTTCTTCCTCCCACCTAATTAGAAACCGACTGCTCTGATTTCAAAAGCCTGCACTTCATCCCCACCCAAACATTGGCTCAGTTATTGAGTCCCGCCTGTCAGAGACAATCAGAGAGCCATTCAGTGAGAGAATATAAAAATAACACTGTTGTTTTGGCTGCCAATTATTCCGCCATGTTTTCTTTATTCTTACATTTTTCTATGGAGTTTTTTTTAATGTAATCCTCTACAGGTTTATTAACTAAACTTCCCCATGTGGGGTTAATAACGTGGTTTCCTATTGTATGAGTAGTTCAATTATTTGTATCGATAAATAATGAACCGTATTGATTTGCTAACAACCATATGCTGCAGTGACAATGTGTATTGCTGTATCTTTTACATTATGTTTTATTTTAGGGTTTGAGATGTGGTGTTCATAGATCTGCAACTATGTTAATGATGTACCATTATTATTAGAGTGGAGGTCATCTTTAACGTCATTCATTTTCTTTTTCTTTTTAAATATATTTTTGTAATCAATAAATCATCCTTCATTTTATGATGTTGTCTGATGTTTCACTTAGGTATAATCTACTTGAGCAATGCCATTACCTTTTACTTTATTTTTCAGATAACATTTTTAGTAGGCCTACAAAACGTCTAGGCTAAAATGCGATTACAAATGTACCTTATAAAGTGTGTTGGAGCTGGGAAGGCTAAAACAATAATTGTAATTTGATCAGCAATCAAATAATAGCCTCTATAGTATGACTGCATACATTGACATATACATTCTGCTGCCCTATGAGTTTGGCCTACTTTTGATAGCCTTCTTCTGGTTGCTAACACTTTTGTCGCATGGTTTACTTGCTCCTGAATACTTTTATAGTGGATGTTGACATCATTACTGAAGTACAGTTTCTGAATATGTTCCAATGTTTGAGCTGGTCGTGATTTAATATATTTTACCGGATGATTTATTTGTCAGGGGGAATTTTATGAATGAAGGTTTAGTTGCTTTGTGCTATGTATGGGGAGGGTGCGTCTGACGTCACGTTCCATTAAACAAACCCGGTCACGACGCAGAGCCCCTCCCACCTCCGACGCGTTTAAAACGGGACCGGTCCGGCCGGGACTGACCACTCTCTGTTTCCGTGAAGCCGGTGAATAGCGTGTGTGGATCTGGGAGAAAAAGAGACATGTACTGGGACACTATCACCAAACCTGGAGACAGAAACACAGACAGCAAAGACTTGAAAATAAAGGTATGTATTATTTATTTACAACACAGAAGATCAAATTATTTATTTATTGAATCAAGCATAGCAACTCGTGTATTTCATTCATGACAATGTCAAGCCTTGCTATATTTTATTTTGTATCCCTTCTTTATCACAGGCAAATATTGGGTTCAATAGCATGATTGTCTTTATGAGGTGTTTTTTACTACGTTATGATAATTATTAGACAAAACAATAGATAATGGAATTAATACTCTTATATAATCGTTGGTGGTGCATTCATTGACAAAAGCAATGCAATCACAAATTCAGCTTCAAAGTGAGTCAAATACAAGAAGAAAAAAAGTGTCATCCAGTAAAATATCTTTAAAAATGTCTGAATTTCCACGACAGGATCATAAAGCAACTTTTTTTAATTGCCCTGCTTACATTTGTACATTTATGCATTATAAAAAGACAATTTGCCTAACAGGATAAGTGCTCAACCTGATGTATCACTTATTTAAAGAAACATATTCACATCTGTTTTTGTCAATATGAAGTGCAAGGCTTTTCATGTTGCCTTTAGATATTGATCAACAATGAGAATTGTTATGACGATTAAAGTTGTAATCTCGACTCTTTCCACACAGATGGAGATTTGCCAGCCTGGATATTACACGGAAGACTTCAGGACTCAGGAAGTGCCAGCTGGCTTCGACTTTGCATCTTATGGTGAGTTTATAGAATCACTTGCTCCATCACAGGTGGAACATCATGACTTCTGAAGGTTTATTCTCTCATTGATGCCCAGAGAGTTTTTTTGTTTGTTTTAAATGTCTGCACAATCTGTTTCCTCTGGACCTGAGCAGCTGAAGGACAGAGGAAATATTTGCACAGAGAGTATCATCACATCTGTCAGAGCTCTCTCAATGAGACCTTGACCCCCGGGCCGCTAACAATCCGGATACTGGGGTTCTGTGTGTATGTGTGTGTGTGTGTGTTTGTGTGAGTGTGAATAATGCTTGAATGAGCTGAGGTAGGCAAAGATAGAGAGAAAGGGTGGTCAGGTTAAAGACACTCCCCTCTCTGTCTTCCCTAATCCTTTCCTCCAGACTTCCTCCTCAAACAGATTTAGAGTCCCCCCCTCTCCAGACCTCCATCACTACTCTGTCACCCTCCCTCAGCTGGCGTTCTCCTCCTCTCTCTTCCTCCCCCCTCCCTCCCTCGTTTCCTCCTGCCTCCATCTCTTGAGTTGAATAAACCTGAGTGCCTGGTGCTGATTCGACAGTAAACAAATGTCTTATTCTTGGGTCAACATCCACCCTTCAGATAAAAATCCACATACTTACAAAATGACTCCATATTTCCTCTTGTAACAACTATTTTGCTGAGCTTTAATGCACTTAAGCGCTTACAGGACCTTAGGGCAACTTAAGGCAGCATCAGGGTTTCAGTTTGTTCCATTTAAAAAAGAGAATACACTTGAAACATTCTGGACATGCTGTTTAGAGTTTATTCAGAGTTTTAGTTGTTTAATTGTCAGGACAAAGTATTCCTCTGTAATCCATCAAATTATGTTTTTACATCTAAAATGTACACTTGGCAATGCACTCACAAGTTAATGTGTTGAACCTGATTTACTTATTTTAAGTCTCTGCAACTGAATATATACTTGCTAAACTAATGAAAACCATTAGCTTGCCAATGCAGTGCAGTAGGGATGAATTCATTAAATAACTCTGTAAAATGTAAGGCATTAATGTCGATTAAAACCATTAGTGTTGTCTTTTTCACAAGCATGACCACTGCCTCTATTCCTTCCACCCTCATCATCACTAACTGACTCCGTGTGTGTGTGTGTGTGTGTGTGTGTGTGTGTGTGTGTGTGTGTGTGTGTGTGTGTGTGTGTGTGTGTGTGTGTGTGTGTGTGTGTGTGTGTGTGTGTGTGTGTGTGTGTGTGTGTGTGTGTGTGTGTGTGTGTGTGTGTGTGTGTGTGTGTGTGTGTGTTGTGTTTAACCTCCAGACTGCCCTGGTGAAGACCTGTCTTTTCTGTTAGACAGCAAAACATCCGGACAGCAGCAGTACGTCGCAGAGAGCAGCTACCCTGACCCACCAAAAGTTTCTCACACTTATGACATTAAAGGTGTGTGTCTCAAACGTCAAGATACAAAATAATATCATGATTGCTAATATGATTCATATGTACTGTAGTGGGGGAAGTAGAATTTGTGTCTCTAAATGTAAAAGTAGTAATACACAGTGTCGAAAATACTCTAATATTCTAATTGGCTATGATGATTGATGCAATAATTTGTATATATAATAATGTATTATTCATATGCTGCTTGTATAGCTTATGGTTTCCTCTTTCCCCAGGGATAAATAATGTTGTTCTTAATCAACAATAATGCATCCTTTTTTTGTCGTATTTCTAATTTGTGCTTTTCCCCCCTCAGCGAGCCCTAGTGACTCTTCCCTCTTCAACCTGGACTCATACCACGAGTTCAACTGGTGGGCCTCATATCCACAGGGTGAGCTAATACTCGTACTGTAATTATCTTTTAGTTTTTTCCAAAGGGATTTCTTTGTGACTAACTTTCTGTTTGATTTGCAGATAGTCTGACGGTAGGCCCGTCCCAAACTGGTTACCATGAGTCTCTTCAGACGTACCAGAGCCTCGTGCCCCAAAATGGACAGTTCAGCCCGGCCCTGGAGGGCAGCCACAGCCCCTTCCTCACTGCCAAAGGAACCTCACAAAGTAAGACACTTTACCTGATGTTAAGAATATGGAGTCAAAGGAGTGACATACAAAAAGCTAATGTGTAAAAGAATAAGAAAATCTGTGTAAAATATATATAAAAGAACAACAAAAAGTAAATGAAATATGAAGACAAATACAAATAAAAATCATAAGCAAATACAAACATTTAAATATCCAGAGACTTTTAAAAGAAAACAAAATCAATATTTGCATTCATTTTTCTATATATTAGTATGTTTTTTTTTTATTACTCGATATCATTTTTTTTTATACAAATTTCCAGAAAAGAAACTAAAAAATAATAGGGTAAAAAAAAAATATTTAAATATAAATGGAAAAACAATATAATAATAATAATAATAATAATAATAATAATAATAATAATAATAATAATAAATAATGTATTTTAACTCTTGGAAATGTGTCATTAAGAAAAAATAGAATATCTTTTGTGATGAATAAAATTCCTATATTTTTTATTTTCTTTATATATTATACTTTTTATTATTATATGTATATCTTATTTATTTTGTTGTTCTTTATCAGTTTAAGTGTTTCTCATGGGACTTTTATGAAGCCATTAAAAACACCCCATCTATGTTTCTTCTCTGTGTTTCAGGTGAGACGGATCACAGCTTCTCGTGTCACTCCGCTGAACTCTACGACTCTGACGGGCAGAGGCAGTCGTCATCCTTCTGGCCGGATTACTCTTCCCCCAGCTTCACAGCCCCCTTACCTCACCCACACCCGGCCCCCTGCCCCTCTAACCACGGCCCTCATTCCTCAGAGCAGTACTGTCCCCGTGTGGTCAAACGCAAAAACACTCACCTTCAGAGGCTGGACAGGGAGGGCCAGATGACGGGGATGTCAGCTTATCCAGGTTTGTAATTTATGTTTAATAAATAACTAGCGTCACTTTGACAACATTGAAATTATATTTGCCCATTAAATGCATCAATAATCCAGACATCAGTAATACATGCTTTAAGTATATTCTGCTGATAATAGTTATGTACTTCACAAAAATGACCACAATACCTCTTCAACTCATTTATTATAACAGTTTATAAAAACGACATAACAACATTTTTTTTTAAATTCAGGTTCTGGTCCAATCCAGTTGTGGCAGTTTTTACTGGAGCTACTACTGGACTCTGCCTGCTGTACCTTCATCTGCTGGACGGGAGATGGCTGGGAATTCAAGATGTCCGACCCCGCAGAGGTAAGAAAAAGTACTACAAAGCAGTAATGGAAAGAAATAGTACATTTACTTAAGTGCTGTATTTCCATTGTATGCTACTTACTTGACACTTGTACGCCTACTAAACATGCTGTTGACAACTATAAATACTTACAACAACATCTTAAATTCATAAAATGCATTAAGAATTTAATGAGTGCTTTCTAACCCTTTTGGTCCTTACAAAAATAAATCTGTGAGGGCACAATTCAAATGTCTGAGTGAGTCTGCGACATATACCCTGTGAACTTTCAACATGGCGTATATATACAAATATTAGTGGTCGAGAGGTCAAATTGTTTATTGTAACAAAAAGATTATAGAAAAGTCAAATACAGGAAGACACATATTTGTAATGGATTAGTCTTTCCTGTCAACTAAGAGTAAGTGGCTGAAAGCAGAGTTTTGCTGCCCTCTCTGGTTGAAAGTGGCAAGCCTGTGTCACCTCAAGCACTTCCTTGCAGCCACTGGAGATAAGCAAGGAAAGGTGGTGGTGGTTCAGGTGGTGTTATGTAACTGGTGGTGTTATGTAACTGGTGTTATGTAACTGTTATGTAACTGTGTTATGTAACTCTTTAATCATCTCATGACCCCTCACATTATCTTTTGAACCTCTTGAATAAACTTGTAATGTATATTATTACATTCACTGAAATAGTTCAAACGAGTTCCACCTTGAGCAGCTTCAGCAATAAATCCTAATTGATACTTGCGGTAGGCTACATTTTTCTGATACTACTTCTCACACATTTTACTTAAGGGGGATTTTAAATGCACTTTTAATTGTAATGGAGTATTTCTACGTTGATATCATGTCACTTGTATGGGATCAGAGTACTTCTACAACTTTCAACATTTATTGTTTTCTTAACTAAAGACAATACAATACAATACAAAGGGGCTTTATTGGCATGACACTAAGTTGAACTCTATATGTTTTTGTTGACCCCACAGGTGGCTAAGCGCTGGGGCCAATGCAAGAACAAACCCAAAATGAACTACGAGAAGTTGAGCCGTGGCCTGCGTTACTACTACCACAAGAACATCATCCACAAGACAGCGGGCAAACGCTATGTTTACCGCTTTGCCTGTGACATACAGGGCATGCTGGGAAAGACGGCGCAGGAGGTCCTGACGAGCCTGAACGTTTTGCCGACGAACACAGAGTCGTGGCCCGGGGTACCTGCAGCTACGTCAGAGCTGAGCAGTGAAACATGGGCGTCACAGTAGAGAATGGGTGCCAGGAGGACTTAACCCAGCCTATGAAGTAAACACTGCCTCCTTGAGCCCTGGCTGAAGTGCAGTACGGGTGAGGATGATGCAGAGAGCCAAGATGCTGCATTTCAGGGAATAAAAAGATTAAAAAAACTCATCAAATTCATGCAATCAATCAATATTTGAGTTTTTCTTAAATAGTGGATCAAATTAGACAAAAGTGTTCCAAAAACTGACCCATTAATATAGCATATCAGCCCAAAAACAACAGCCCAGGGGCATTTGAAGCACTACTTGTTTGCAACATCAGGGACCACTCTTAACATTGTATGTGTTTCTGAGAAATAACTGATTGTAAATAGTGTACATATGGTCATGCAATAGAGTTTTGTGCATTTATATGTATTTTTTAAAATACAAAACTCATGTCTACCTCTGCCTGAAAATAATCTCAGTTTATGTGTTTCTGTTCAGCAACAATCACTGTGAAAGTGGGATGATTGCTTTGTGTAAATAAACTGTATATAAACTCATTGATTTGTGTGAGTCTTACTCCATTCATATTGTAAATACTGCCAATAAAACACTAATATGTGTGTTTCTCATACTTGATAGATGTATATCCCTTCTTGTTATATTGTTTTAATGACAGTACAAAAGGGTTTTTGTAAGTATCATGCTATTATTATTATTATTATTATTATAAGAGTGCATGATACCAAATGATTGTCATGTGAATAGGGTCCTTGTGATGCTTACTTTTCTTTAAATACATATTTGCACTTGAAAGGGGTCTTTTCAAAAACAGTCCCTCTTGATGTATTTATGCGTTTTCCTAAATCTCGTTTGTTTGAATATCAAACTGGCGATTTAATTATTATCTATAATCTGTTTTCGCAAACCACTTATTTCCTTGTTTACCTGTGTTTCCTCGTCACATTGACATCTGAGAAGTTTTAATTTCGACTTTTTCCAGCGGCAGTGAAAGCCTCCTTTCTGAATGTGTCTAAACTGGTCTAAACCTGGTGGTTATTATTTTCTATATCGGGGTGAACGAGGGAACGTTCAAATCAATAGGACATTTCAGATTCCCCCCGCAGTAACCAGGTTTAGAAATGTCTTCTCAAAATATTAAGATGGCTATAGCTGACATGTTCGAGGGTCTGTCGAGCAGTAACTTTGACAATTTCCGCCACGAGCTTTTACATCGCAAAGAAGGACCGCGGGTTGCACGGATCAGGGTGGAGGGTAAAAGCCGCTTAGAGATCACAAACGTCCTCGTTTCCACTTTCACGGAGACTGGCGCAGTTGGGGTAGCTGTTGAGATGTTAAGAGAGATTCACTGCAACGAGGAAGCTGACCAACTCGGTAAGTGTCGCTTCATGCAGAATGAGAACAGAGCCGAATCATCTGCAGAACATTGAACCCTAAAATGTCAGATAAATCACCGACAGTTCACAATTCAAATAGTCGATAATATATAGTAGGCAATATATTTCTGCATAGATAAAGTTGTACACCATTGTTTGTTTCGAATAGCCCGCGTTTTTTCTCGCTCTGTAACTTGTGCTGTAGGTTACTGTTGTTCCTGGAAGTTATGTAACTGACGACCTGCCAGTGTTTCCTTGTTTCAATTTAAATCATCTTACATTTCTCTTAACAATGTAGACATTTCGTAAATCCTTTGGGAATGGCCCAGACTAGTGGTTTCCATTGAGAACACCTTCTGCAATCTGTCTGTACCCTAAATGTTGTTCTTATTTGTTTACAGTCAGAAACACAACCGGAAAACATTAGACTGCTCTTTTTGACAGTAAGTTGGCATGTCCAGAATTGGTTTATTACATGTAAAGCATTGGGCAAAGATGTACAATTAACATTTAATTTGTTCTTAAATGTCTTACAGCTGCAAGACCCTGACCAGGAGCTGTAGTGATGGGTATCGGTGGTAAAGCAACATCTCAGATCACGTTTCACTGCCTGAATGCTGGATGTTTGAAGGAAACAAATCGAAATAATTTATATCAAAAGCTTCAATCTGACTTGAGATATCTTCAACAACCATGGCACATTCAATTGTTATTTTTATCCCAATAAAGTTAAACGTTTTTAATGAAATCAAAGTCATTGTTTTGGTCTGTATTTCTCATATTTTGTACTTCTATTCCCGTCATGCCCAGCAAGATTTTTGCCACACAAGAGGGTAATCTGCTACCAGGGCCGGACTGGGACAATATGTCAGGCCGGGAATTATACACCCAGCCAGGCCACTACCAGTTTTTTGTGCCATTTTGCTGGATTTATTTGTCAATTTTTACAGCGTTGCTGCCCATAATGATAGCGCTCTAAATCTACTACCCCAAAATAAACATGGACATGGGTTACTATTTAAAAAAAATTGCAAATCTATTTAGGAACCTATGTGAACATATTTTAAGCGGGAGTGGACCTCAAATCCTATAGGGGGGTCCGGGGGCATGCTCCCCCGGTAAGATTTTTTTTTTAATGTTGGACTTAAATGCATCAATCTGGTGCATTTTAAAGAAATAAAGAGACTACACCCATATGAAACATAACTGTATACATTTAAATAATCATAAAATCATAATAACATGGCCATAACCAATAACATCCCATATCCAATATGAAAAAACATTGAAACTTGTTTATTTATTTGTTTTTGGTTCATTTATAGTTGTGAGTGTGTATGTGCTCCTGAATCAGTCTCACCTGTCTCCCTCTCCTCCCCCTGCTCCTCTTTGAGGCAGCAGCAAAGACTAGTTTTAGCTCTCAACAAGTTTTAATTGTTTATCTTACCTTTTTTCACCAAGTTAACGTTTTTTTTTATTATTCATGCATATTTTACTAATCACTCCCCCCTCAAATGGAAATATGTGTTTACATAAATGGTGACCAAACCGTTTGAGACCCACAGAGTAAACACTAAACTAAACACTCAGAGTCAGAGAGAAGCAAGGTGATGAAGGGACCTTTAAAGACAGCGCCACTGCAGCGCATGCGCACTTCTTATCTCATAATTATGACTTTTTATGTCATTATTTCGACTTTCTTATCTCATAATTATGACTTTTTATCTCATAATTATGACTTTTTATCTCATTATTTCGACTTTCTTATCTCATAATTATGACTTTTTATCTCATCATTATGACTTTTTATCTCATAATTTCGACTTTTTTATCTCATAATTATGACTTTTCATGGGGATTTTATTTTTTTCAAGTGGCGGAAATGGGTTTCCATATTATAGAGATATATTGCCTCGTAAGTTAAGTTATAAATTAACAAAATGTAGGTACATTAGGCTTGATACATGAATATGCTTTAAGAAAAAAACAGCCTACATCACAGATCTCCAGAGGGTTTCATATCTTGTTTGCAGCTCATTCCTTAAAACAGAAGCCTCAGAGGAAATATGAAGGCTCTATTTCAAGCTTGTTATGTAATTAAGTTATTGGGCTTTTTCTTATCAACTAAGATATTTTAGAAAACGTTTCCAACTTTAATTGACTGAATTTATTTTAAAAATGGTCTTATTAACACATGAATACTACTGTGTAATATAGTTTTACATATATATTTAAGAAGAACAATATAAGAAAAGCACAAGTTTCATTTGTGGGCCGTATTCCATTATACTTTTTGTATTTACTGAGGGCCTATTCAACATGGTCTGCGGGCCGTAGTTTGGACAGCCCTGGACTACAGTGTAATAAATCCTGGACGATTTTTGACATCCACCTGGATTCATCTTCTTCTAATAGATTCACTATGTCTCTGTTATACATTTGTTATCTTTCAAATGTACACAACACCTATTGCACGTCGGTACGTCCATGGGAGAGGGATCCGTATACTCTGCTGCTCTTCCTGAGGTTTCTTCCATTTGTTCCCCCCATTGGCTATGGGTTTTATTTTGTTGTTTTTCTGTAAAGCCCCCTGATGTAATATGTGTGATATTGGGCTAAATAGCCTTTGATTGATTGAAGTAATATTAGTAAAGCAATAAAAAGGAAACCTGCATCTGAGACTTCCTCTGATGGTTCCCTTTTGATGTCGACTATTGATTATATGTCGGGTCAAGGTACATTTTGCTGTGGCAGGCAGCTTTTGACATCTCTCTTCATTGTGAAATAAATACTCAAGTTTAGGTGCAGTTTTTGGGTAAACATTCACCTCTGTTGGTTAAAAATGAGTACTCACATGTTGTTCTGCTTCTTCTTTTTTAGCCATTTCTCATGTATTTCAGTCTTGAGATATAGGCCAGTAGCCGATAGTCAACAACCAGTTAATTGGCAAACATTTGGATAATGTCATTGTCAGTCATTCTTGAAGCCAAAAGGCAAAAAATGCTCTGGTTAGAGCCTCTCAAGCTTAATAATTTACTTATTTTTCGATTCAACTAATTTGTGATAAAGAACATAATTATCGGTTGCATGAAAGCTACTATAGAGTATGTTGGTCTACGTGTGTACGTATAGGCATATACTGCAGTATATAAATAATATGTAATGTATATCCTGTATTATTGACATATCTATAATGATCATTGTAGTTTCCCGACTGCATATGAAGACACCCCGTCCACACAGCGGCGTGCGTTGACGCTTCACCATTCACTTTGAATGGGGTGACGTCACTTTTAGCCGAAATGCATCGTGGGAAGCGACGCGGAGCGTAGCTGGCGTGGCTCGCTGCAAAAGTTGAGCAATGTTCAACTTTTGACGCCTCGGCAGAAGCGTCAGCCAATCGAACCGCTGCTTGTGTGTCAGGGGCCGGAGATTCATGTGATTGGTTGTTGGTCGAGTTTCAGACACGCCCGCCGGCAAGCGTCAGCGCACGCCGAACCCGTCCACACAGCGGCGTGCGCAGTCGTGAACAGTCGTTTCAAGAGAAAAACAAATCCAGCATGTGTGTCCTCTGCAGCTGGTCTGGAAGAAAAAGTCACGGCAGTCCCACATCTGTTGCTGAGAAATGGACAAACGAAAGGCTGTAAAACGCATGTTGTCTAACCTGTCAACGCCCAACTTTAACAATTTCCGCGACGAGCTTGTGCACCGCAAAAAGGAGCCGCGTGTCGCGCTCAACAGGGTGGAGGGGAAAAGCTTCTTAGAGATCACAGAGGTCCTGCTATCCACTTTCAATGAGACCGGAGCTGTCGAAGTGTCTGCTGAGTTATTGAGCGTGATTGAATGCAACATAGAAGCAGCCCAACTGTGTGAGTAGCCTACTTCATGGTTTGATGCAGAATGAGAACAGAACTTTTTGGACTGAAGAACATTGAACCCTGCATGTCTGCTTGCAGATTAATCAGCGACAAGTAACAACGTTTAATCGATGAGGGTTTACTTGAAGTAGCCTTTATTCTTATGTTTCTACACAGTTTAGGAAATGTAACCGCCTTTTATAGTGGGCAGGGAGCCAGGGACCCGCCCGACTTCCTCTCGAGTCATTTCAGTGTATATCCGTATTTAGTTATAGGATACAGTGTAACTCAATAAGAAATTATTTAGGCTATCAACATTTTTTTAAACAATAACGTCCTTTTATGTCATCAAAATATCTGTGGTTAAAAAGGTAAGCTCTTTGCATGCATTCAAATGTAGACCTGTTAACCCTCCCTTGCGCTTTCATAACAATGTAATACGAGTTAAACACGCATTAATTGAACATTAGTAAACTTACAATTTAGCATTAAACGAGAACTGTGGTCTTTTTGTCTCACATGATAAACATAAACAATGCGTTAAATCAATAGTAGGCTACTCTCATGCCCAAAACCACGCTCTGACATAGAAAACATGACAAACCTCAGGAAACCTGTGTGTCAAACTGTAATTCCATCATATTACTTTCTCACGTTGTTTTCTTTGTTATTTCAGTGAAAGATACAGGTGTTGAAAACTCAGAACCTGGATCCCGTAACAGTGAGTTGATTTCACACAAACAAACAAACAAACAAACAAACAAACAAACAAACAAACATCCTTTCATGTATTCAAAATGACCTTGGGTTAAAAAAAATGTAGGCATGTGCACTGTGTTTTTCTGACTGAGACAGCATGTCAACATTTCTGCTGTGAAAAAATCTTGATATATTTAAATATGGATGTTGTGGCTTTACATCTAGCCTCAAAACTATACTATAATAGAGCAGTTAAACACATAGTCCTTTTAATCGTGTTAAACTTTGGATACATTTAGCACAGACTGTGTTTTTTGTCTCTTATGATAACAATTAAAACTGTTTCAGTTTAGTTTGTACACTACACTTTCTTCATCAGAGTCAAAATGCTAAAAGGCTTAAGGCAAACAGTTCCTAGTAAATCTAGAACAATGTACAACTGTTGTTGGATAAGTGGTTGAACAGGTCTCTAATCTGAATCCATCAAGTGAAATATATTAGATGAAATGTGAGTCATGTCAGCCTCTGCATTGAGTAGATCATTTCTCCTCCTGCTGGAGTAGCAGTGTTTAGACAAGCTCACATTTTAAACAGCCAATCACAGCAGGCAGTGTTAATGTGTCCTACATTAAACGTGTATGTCAAATTGTCCTCCGTCATATTTCGTGCTAACCATATCTGTCTATTTTTGCAGTGGGAGCTACGGGTGGACCGGCCTCAGAAAATGGATCAAGGGACAGTGAGTTGTTTATCTACATTAGGTTTCCTTGCTTATATAAAATAGAAATTTATTTATTTATTGATTTATTAACCAACCTCAATTTCTATGAACTAATTGTTAAGCCTTACCTACTGCAACTTGCATGTTTGGATGAAGGGAGGCAGGACTTTACTTGGTGATGAAAGTACAGTTTATACATTTAAAGGGGAACTGCAGGATGTTTAGATATCCAGTCTGTTTAGGAGTCTTGTAAAGTATCTGCCGCATGAGTAAACACAGTTATACAAAGCCTGTTGTAGTCTAGTCTAGAGGGAGCTGTCTGATAGATAATGCCTGTTGGAGGTCAATACTACACATTTGGAAATGTAATGTGTTTGTAATGTTAGATTTTCTCATTTCAGTTGTAAATTCATGTGTGGGATGTAGCATATTCCTAAACTCTAAGGGACTGATAACTTAACCAGGTATTTAACTAATCAATTTTTAATAATCGTCCAGAATTTGCTCATTTTCGCTTTGATGAGGGCTATAATGTGTACATACAGCTCAGAAAAGTGAATTTGTGGAACATTCAACTGTTTTCCTTGTCACAAGTTTTGAATGAAATCAAAGCCATTGTGAATCAATTGAAGAAAACAAGCAGGTCTCCATGTACATGAAGGTGTTTGAGGCCCTGACACATTTATGCGCCTCACAAATCCCTAAAAAGCCGCCTGCATTATACATAAAATGCTCTTTAAAGAAAACTCTTAATGGCTATTCCTGCCATTATTGTCATGTCTCTGAAACTTATTATGAAAGTGTTTTCTTTATATTAGTTTTGTCATGTCCCTTTGTTCTGTGCCCTCTGTCTTATTGTGAAAAGTAATTCTCCCCTCGTTTCAGGACTCCATGCTCCTCGCCCCTATGTGTCTCCTGCGTTCGTGATTGTTTACCCCGCCATGATTGTTTCCACCTGTGTCCCTCACCTTGTGTATATATTGTTTTAGTCCCCACCTGTCCAGTGCCAGTTAGTTATCATTCATGACTACATTCAAGCCTGCTCCATGGTCGTATTCCATTTTCATGCTCCTGATGATTTCTATTAGTTTTTCCTCAAAAGAGTGATTTTGTGTTTCCTTGTTTTGTATTTATTTTTGAATACCACCTGAGTCTGAGTTGTGCATTTGAGTTCATGCCACTAAGTTCACTCCTTGACAATTATAACACAAAAGCATCATGTAGGCCCATATGCTACAGTAGCTAAAGGGATTTATTAATGTTCATAAACTACGTAGGCTTACTTAAATCCATTTTGTTAATCCAATATTAGTCTTTTTTTAATAGAGTTTAGAGCCTGGATATCTGTAAACAAACAACGAACAATGTTTTTTTTAACATTTTATACAATAAAACCCATGTACACCACAGCGTACATGTCCAAACATACAGAAGTGAGCTTCGAAAGCTCAAAATTCACTGAGGTACAGGTGCTAGAAAAACAAACAAACAGATGCACAGCAAACATTAAAAGAGTAATACAAAAAAAGCAAAATAATTATAATAAAAAATAACCCAAGCTTTGAGTCTAGAACAATTCACAGTACATTTGTTAATGTGTTCTATACGTTTAACACCTGTGTTTTTCCTACTGTGGCAGCATGTAAACATTTGTGCTGTGAAAACATCCAACAAAAACATTGATTTGAATGTTATACAGTGTGAGGCGTTAGGAAGCTCTTTCCAAAGCCAGTATGGAGGAATGATTACAAACTAAACTGTTTCAGTGTAGTTCGGACACTATACTCTTTCTTCAGGCTTGAGGCGAACACATACAGTTTATAGTGAATCAAGAATAATGTACAACTGTTGTTGGATAACTGGCAGAACAGGATTCCAAATCTATTGCATAATGGATCCAAGGATGGCAGTTAATTAATCGGTAACACCCCATGTGGTATGTTCGACTATAAACGCAGGAATGAACACGCACACATCTTAAAATGAAAGAGATAGAAGTACAGGAAGTACAAGTACTGCATTCATCAAGTGAAATATATTAGAGGAGATGTGAGTTAAGTCAGCCTCTCAGTGAGTAGATCATTTCTCCACCTCCAGAAGACATTTTTTTTTGCTTTTGGATTTTGTGCAAACATAATATAAGTCTCTCTATATATATAGCACTTTTCTTAACACTGCTATAAATTGCTTGAAAAAAGCATAAAATCACTAGAGGATAAAATGAAATAAAGTCAATATATGCACAAGAGAGGAATTACAAAACCAACAAATTATTATCATTTATTTCCTTGAACATAATGTTTAATTAGCGTAGCATTATCCCCTTGTGTGCAATTTTAATGTTTAGCAAATCAAGCTCCCATTTTAAAAAGTCAATCACAGCATGCAACATTAATGTGTCCTACATTAAACGTGTATGTCAAATTGTCATCCGTCATATTTCTCGCTAACCATATCTGACGATTTTTGCAGTGGAAGCTACGGGTGGACCGGCCTCAGAAAATGGATCAAGGGACAGTGAGTTGTTTATCTACATTAGGTTTTCTTGCTATTATAAAATAGAAGACTTGAAACATTAGGTGAATTTTGATGTACAGTGACAAGTGTGCATAATGGTGCATGGTCATTTAAGAGCAACCTGTGCGATATGGACATAATCACATTTCCCAATATTTCTGGTCAAATACCTCAATATTGCACCAAAACTGAAGGGTTTATAATTGGTGCTTTTCCAAAATATGTAATGCAGGCACCAAAAGCACGAAAATACACTTAGGAGATATGACGTTATCCGAAATGTAATACAAAGTGCAGTCTGACATCATGATTTCACTATGATATCCATATATGGCCCAGCCCCAATTCATTCACTTGAGATAGGAATTACCTTGGACACAAGCTGGTGTGTTGTAGCATAGACTTAGGAAGCTGAACAGTATTCAGAGACGTGGAGTAACACATTGTTGCTTTTAATCTTTACATTTAGTTGAATATAGAATAACATCAGTCTTATTGTTTTAGGTCTTCTATTTAAATGGCAACCAATGACAGTGCATGTATCATTGACACATTGAATGACCATATTTTGCTATGTTGCTGTGTGCATGAAAAAAAAAGCATAAAGACTAAACCTGTCCATCATTAAGCAAGATATTGAGAACCTGTTGGAAGCAGACTGAGGGAGAAAGAGAAAAACATCCGGTGAGTTTTATCTCTACGTGCAGCACGAACAGGTTTAACGTTCACGAGACAGATCACGGCCAACTGGTGTCCTGCAGTTATTGAACATTAATGGAACTTTTTGCTTTCACTTGAACCTTTCTGCGTTTTCTTTGTGCTAATGACATGTTAAGCAGCCCTCAATTTGTTTCAGCTGCTGGACCCTCAGCTGGAGAGACAGCTCAATACACCACGGTAGACGGTGGGTGCACACTTGATTTTGGTTTGTGATCTCCGTGGGTTAACCACTTCTCTGAATCATTCAGATGTCCATTGACACACTTCAGAGGGGCCTTTCATGTGCCTTCTTGAGCAGGTGCTGCAGGATTATGGTGCAGTGTGTTACCAATAGTTTTCTTGGTGACTGTGGTCCCAGCTGCCTTGAGATCATTAACAAGTTCCTCCTGTGTAGTTCTTGGCTGATACCTCACCTTTCTCATGATCATCAATACCCCACGGGCCAGATCTTGTGTGGAGCCCCAGACCGAGGGTGATTGATGGTCATTCTGCGTTTCTTCCATTTCCGTATAATTGCACCAACAGTGGTCTCCTTCTCACCAAGCTGCTTTCTGAGTGTCTTGTAGCCAATCCCAGCCTTGAGCAGGTCTACAATCTTGGTGTGTGTGTGTGTGTGTGTGTGTGTGTGTGTGTGTGTGTGTGTGTGTGTCTGTGTGTGTGTGTGTGTGTGTGTGTGTGTGTGTGTGTGTGTGTGTGTGTGTGTGTGTGTGTGCACATGTGCGTGCTCTATAGTGCCCGTATAGCGTGCACTGGAGTCCGTTATGCACTGTGTGTGTGTGTGGTTTTGCTCGATATATGTCAACGTCGCGCCTCTTTATCTATGTAAAGCACATAACAGTGCTGTATATTAAGTGGATATTAAGTATTTGCTGGTTAAATTCAGTCCACAATAGCTAGAGCTTTTTTAATATAGGAATTCACGGCTTGGGCATGAAAGACAACTCTGCCTGTTTTAAACTTTGTGTTGAGTATGATAAACATTGAGAGTCTTTATCATTTGTTTCTATTGTTTTAATTTTGACAGTGGAGGAGTAGCCTCACAAGATACACAGTAGGCTACTTCATAGCACTTGTGGGCGTAGTCTAACTACTAGTACTGATTCCTACAGTATCAATAGCCAACCCAGTCTCACGGCATTTCGTGTTATAGTCACGACATTTAATCTATTGATTCGCACTTAAATCCCTTACAGCGCTCATTGTAGGGCATATGCTAAATGTTGCCGGCCTGGGGTGCAAAGGGTGTTTACTTTATTCGATTATTAATGTAAATGTATTACATCAAGGGCAGAAAATTAGGCAGAATAAAAAATAAAAAAATAAAAATTCTAAATGTTTTTAACTTAAAAAAAAAAATCTCCCAGCGCAGCGCCCCTCCAGATCTGGCGCCCTAGGCGACCGCCTAGTTCGCCAGTCCAACCCGGTATCACGGCAAGACGTAAACATGTGACCATTTACCATGCTGGGAGACGTGAAGATGTCACGATTTCAAACGTGACAGTTACACGGTATTGTTAACCCATGTTAACCAGTGGAGAAATAACCGGAAATACCAACCAAATGCTACTCCGACGTAATGATTTATTTTGTAATAGTCACACTCGATTACGCCAATTTTCTTGTTGCCCCAGCTGGTCGACACCTCTTTTAGCAGAAACAAAGGCTACATTAATGTATTAAATCGATGTTAATCCGTGTGTGTGAATGTGGAATTAACGGACGTGACGTTGTGCGATTGAGTTGCCAGGCAACAGCTTCGGTTCATGTTAATTTACAAACTCTTCAACTACAACCGTAGTTATATTTAAAAACATGTTAGAAGGCCTCACGAAATACTTTAATGCAAATTAAAATGTAAATGTGAAGGAATGTGTGTATAACAAAATACATCGGTCATAAACGAAACCGGAAACAGACGTAGGCAAGATCCTCAGCTCGATGATTGGATGGTTTAGCCGCAATGCATGCTGGGATTTGGTGTTTATGTGATGTGAAATCTGAAAACGTTTTTTAAAAATACAATAATACTTTATTCCGAGTGTGCTTGCTTTTCTCTTTGAAAGTCATCACATAACGGCATTGTAATACACGGTTCGGCTGCATTAAATAATGACATATCTGCCGTAATTCTCTATTTATAGAGCCCTGCTGAGAAGACTTCTAGACAAACAGGAGAACTGCCGCTGTTATGACCTGGCTCAAAAGGCCACAACAAAAAGGAGACACACCATGTTGACGGTTAACAAAATGTGTTTATTTAGGACAAACAAATCAAATCAAGTCAAAACCAGTAAAGTATGAGGTGTGGATGTCAGTGGTATCAGTAATGTAAATGCAGGGTGAGGATTGTATGGACATGTATGTGTGTGAGAGTGTTGAAGTGCACAAAGTAAAGCAACTGAAGAAACTCATAATATACTCAACAAAACCGGAGTGCCTGCAGGGAAAAGCAGAGAGCCCAGACAGGAGCAGAGAGGCTTTAAAATAGCTGCAGAGCACCAGACCCAGGTGCCCTGAGTTACTGCAATCAGTGCAATCAATGCAGCCAATGCAGCACAGACAGAACAGCCACACCCTCTCTACTGATGGACCCACAGGGGCATCACAGCCCCCCCCTTAAGACGGGGCCCCAAAGGGGTCCACGACAACCCAACATCCTTCTTCTTAACTCCAGCCCTGCGACTTCGTACTGCTTCTTCGCCTCCACTGCCTTTATGTCCCACTCCTCCTTGGGTTGGCTGGCGTTGAGCTACAGCATGTAGGCGCTCATCGGCCTCGCCGACCTCCTTCGGCCTTCTCTTCTTCGGCCTCCTCTCCTTCGGCCTCCTCTTCTTCGGCCTCCTCTCCTTCGCTTTGCGGGGTTTCCTCTCTTTCTCCTCCTTCACCACTTTGACTGTCTTCTCCTTCTTCTTTGTCTCGATCTCAAAGTCAAAGGACCGTGCTGGACCACTTTTTCCAGACTCCGAAACAGGTAGGTCAGTGGACATCCTACGGCTCTGCACACGTGCAATATTATAAACTGGAGACACACTTGGAAATTGCAAACCACTCTCATCTGACTCCCCAGATGCCACCGGCCTGGAAACCACCACAGGCGGTGGCACACCAGCCCACACAGCACTACCAGCGAGATCGTTGCCCAAAATCATATGTATCCCATCAAGTGGCAACGCGGGACGCACGCCGATAGACACAACTCCCCGTACCAGCTCACAATCCAGCACTACTGTATGACGTCGCACAGGAATCAAGCCCATCTCCATGCCCCTCATCAGCACAAAATCCCCCGTTTCTGTCTCTGACGAAAAAGGCAACACTGACTCAACAATGAATGAGTATCTAGCCGCTGTATCACGCAACACCTTAATCGGCACATATTTGTCACTACCGACTACTGATACAACAGCTTCAGTGATGAACGGCTCAAAACCAGAACCCGCATCCGGGTCAGCACAAACCGGCTTCCTATCAGGCACCATGCCCGAGCCTACACCCAACGGGTTTTTTTTCAACACGGCAGAACAACACATGGCTGGAGCCTGTGGTGACAAACGAGGCTTCCCCTTAGTTTCCAGCAACGGACACTGCTCCTTCCAATGACCCTCTCCTCTGCAATAATGACATAGGTCCACTTTGGCCCCCTCGGGTCGCCCTGTACCTACAAACCTACGGGAGGAGCCTGGTGAAAACTTTGCACCACCGCGGGCATAGCCATCGTCTTCTCCACGTTTCCAATCACCCCTAGAATACTTCTCAGTAAAACTGCCCTTATGTGTCAACACAAAATCGTCCGCTAATTCAGCAGCTCTAAACGCGGTGGAAGGTTTCTGTTCATTCACATAAGTGGCCACACGCTGAGGGAGAATGTTTTTAAATTGTTCCAAGACAATGAGCTCACAAAGACCGTCAAAACTTGCAACCTTTGCTGCCGCGCACCACCGCTGAAAATGAGAAGTTAAATCACGAATAAACTCCACATGTGTCTGCTTATCTCCCTTGACCCAATTTCTGAACCTTTGACGATACGCTTCAGGAACCAGTTCGTAAGCCTTCAACACCGCTGATTTTACTCTATCATAGTCCAAAGCCTTTTCGCCACAAACAGCTGAATAGGCTTCCTGTGCTCGCCCAGTGAGTACACACTGAAGTAACAGCACTCTGTCCGAATCTGACCAGTTTCTTGCCTCTGCTATGCGTTCAAATAGAGTGAAAAAAATGTCCGGGTCACGCTCATTGAACTTTGGCACTAATCGCAAGTAAGAAATGATATCGCCACTGCCTGATGCCGACCTATCACCACCATCCTCCCCTGGAGAAAACTTGCCCTCTCCCATCAGCCGTAATCTAGCATATTCCACCTCACATTTCATCCTTTCCACCTCCAGCGTCTTCTCCAACTTCAACTCCTCCTGCTCCAACTTCAATCTCTCCTGATCAAACTGCATGGCCAAAAGCTCCTTTTGCTGCTCGAATGTCAAACCAACTGTCTGAACCACTACCGGCACGAACCCTGCCGCACCAGACTCACTCTTCTGCAACACCCCCTGCTCAAACAAAGATGACACAATGACAGTTTTAATGTCATGTTTCCGCTTGCTCCCCACCACAGCAATGTCATAGTGCTCTGCTATTTCGATCAACTGCGCCTTCTGGCAATCATCTAATAAAGACACTGAGGGCGCATCCACAAACGCTGACAAAGAAGTCATAATAGCCAATCAGAAAGCAAAGTATTAAACTGCCAACACGCATGGGCATAAGATTAACCCAACAGAGAACTTCCCCCTAACTGCCTAAACAAAATCTTCCTAATCTCACCTAGTCTTCATGTGGCTTGCGGCGGGTAATTACGCACTGGAACCCGGCGGAGTTATGGAGCGACCTGCACGCAGGTAACACCAAGAACTCACGCGGACGTGCCCCCGAGACAGCTGTCCGAAAACAGCTGACACTAACCACGTCGCCACAACACTATGAAAACAACAAACAGACGCAACCCAAGGGGAAACGCCACTTAAGCCTAGCGGGGAAAACTCTTTACAAAAGCGTAACAAGCAGCAACATCTTACCTTCCGATTGGCACACAAAACCTGACGACATGTCAAACACTAAAGCTTCCTGAAACCCAAAAAACATGATGTGTCCCCCAAATAGCAGCGCCGAGCCAGCACACAGCTGGAGCACATCAACTAATTAGCTGCTCAAATGACGCCATGTGCTCTGAGCACTACACAAACTTTTAACCAAATAACCCGTAGGACGAGCCCCCATTTGTTATGACCTGGCTCAAAAGGCCACAACAAAAAGGAGACACCATGTTGACGGTTAACAAAATGTGTTTATTTAGGACAAACAAATCAAATCAAGTCAAAACCAGTAAAGTACGAGGTGTGGATGTCAGTGGTATCAGTAATGTAAATGCAGGGTGAGGATTGAATGGACATGTATGTGTGTGAGAGTGTTGAAGTGCACAAAGTAAAGCAACTGAAGAAACTAGGGTTACGTATTGTAACCCGGCTTCTATGAGTATAGGCGCAGCCCTCTAAGGCTATCGCTATTGGGTAATCCCCACTGCACGTGTGCAGCACTGACAGACTTATTCCACGCCCACCTACGACGTGGGCCCCACCTCCGGGCTCACTTCCGTATAAATAGGAAGTAGGCCCTACAATCCGCTCCCACAGGTTTTCTTCAGCTATTCGCGGCACCAGTGGGGCCCGAACCTTAGAGGGCTGCGCCTATACTCATAGAAGCTGGGTTACAATACGTAACCCTAGTTCTATTTGTATAAGGCTTCGCCCTCTAAGGCTATCGCTATTGGGTTAAGGGCGAAGCAGGATGTAGTCTACGCCCCACTGGTTCCGTCCGTTACCAGAAGCACAAAACACACCTACTCAGTTAATAACCCATGTCCATTTCACCGTGCGTAAATGGAGCATCACGTTCCCAGGGAATATAGCATTAAACAATGAATATTTCCCCATCAAGGAACGAAGGTAGGCTTACTCGGGCTACCTGTCGTTTAAAAAGTAGAGTTTTTTTAAGTCTTACTTGTTAAAAACGATCAAGAGAGGGGAGCAACGGCCGCGTTCTACATGCCGACAGGCAGGAGAGAGGCCTGCAATTTGGAAAACCCCCGATATTCCTCAATCTGGCAGACTATTCAGTACTGAGTGTGTCAGAGAGGAATGGGAGACATCCCTCAAATAAAAACGAATAAACGAACAGGGGGAAGACCAAGATGCAGCAGTGCAAATGTCTTCCACTGTCATTCCTCCGAACAATGCCGTAGAAGTTGATATTCTCCTGGTGCTGTGCGCTTTAATGTTTTCCGGTGGATCCAACCCAGAGGAAACATACGCCTGTGACACCGCCTCACCCAGCCAGTGTGACAGGCGCTGTGCAGATAGAGGCTGCCCTAATGAGCGCTCTCTAAAATGCACAAACAGACGCTGGGATTTGCATAACGCAGCCGTGCGTGTAACATAGCATGCCAGCGCGCGCACGGGACAGAGGAGATGAGATGTGGCTTCCTCCTCTGATGTGTGAGGCGGAGGAAAGAAGCCCTCCAACGTTATCACTCTCGATCTGAACGAGTTTGTGATCACCTTCGGCATAAACGCCGGGTTCGGGCGTAACACAGCTGAGCTGCCATCTCCTTGGATCTGGAGACATGAAGGAGCCACAGAGAGAGCAGACAAATCACTCACCCTTTTAGCTGACGTCAGAGCCAGGAGCAGAGCTACCTTGGCTGACAGAAACTTCAGGGGAACTTGATCCAGCGGTTCAAAAGGGGCTTTACCTAGTGCGCACAGCACTACAGCCAAATCCCATTGAGGCGCTAAAGCGCGTGATACCGGTCTGAGTCTCTGTACTACTCGTAGGAAACGTTTTGTCAGCGGGTGACTAAACACCGTGCTGACCCCAAACCCTACATGGCATGACGAGATGGCAGCCGCATACGTTTTTATCGTGCTATGGGCCAATTTCCTGTCCAGCTTTTTAACAGCTGGAGAAATGACAGCACGAGAGGCAGGGGACACGCCACGGGGTCCACGCCTTTTCCTACACACCACCGTTGGAACGCCGTCCATTTGGTTGTGTATAACACCCTGGTGGACGCGGCTCTGGACCCCTGAATAGTCCTCACAACATCTTGAGAGAGGCCGAGCCCCTCTAAGTGTTCCCGTTCAGGGGCCATGCCCACAAACGTTGGCCTAATACTGGGTGACCGCTGATTGCTCCCTCCACCTGGGAGAGAGCATCCCTCCGCCACGGAATTTCCCACGGTCTCCCTGACAGCATCCGCTGCATGCAGGGAAACCAGGACGCTCCCGTGCGTTCCGGGGCTATTAAAACCGCTACCAGTCGCTCCTCCTGCACTCGGTCCAGGAACCGAGGGATCAGAGGGACTGGTGGGAAAGCGTACAGTAACACCCTGGGCCAAGGTCTGTGTGCGAACGCGTCCACCCCCAGAGGGGGGTGATCCTGCCTTCTCAGGGAGAACCAGCGAGCACACTGCGCGTTCTCACGAGCAGCGAACAGATCCACCTCTGCTGTCCCGAACCTGCTCCACACTTGGGAGACCAGCTCGGGGTGGAGGCTCCAGTCCCCTTGTCGAGGACCTCCTCTGGACATGAGATCTGCCCCTCTGTTCAGCTCGCCGGGAATATACACTGCTCTGATCGAGATCATGTGTGTGCGCACCCAGCACAACAGCCGCCTGGCTGTGTCCAGCAGCTGCGCTGATCGTACACCTCCCTGACGATTTTTGTAAGCTGCCGCCGTTTTGTTGTCTGTCCGAATCATCACATGATGATTCCACAGCAACGGGGCAAAGTGCTGAATTACTCTCCATACGGCGAGTAATTCCAGCGCATTTATATGAAGGGACATGTGCGGCGGCCACTGTCCCTTCACTGCCTGCGACATGCATGTTCCTCCCCACCCTGAGAGCGATGCGTCTGTTACGTTCCCACTTGGCTAGGGTACAAACGGGAAACGACACGACCAGATTGGATTTGGTATATTTGTTACCGGTGATTTTATTGTTACTGAAACTAAGTAAAATGATGGACGCACAGATTGGCCCCACAACGGGTCAATCTGTCACTATAACACAACACAAAGGGTCTCCAAAAGAGAGTTGCCCTGCTATACAAAGAACACCATGCATCTCCTCTGACGCACGGGGTCGATGCGCAGGCGAATGATCCACCTCTGAAGTCTCCTCATGTGAAGGAGACCCAGGGGAATCACCACGTGACCAGCTGACATCATGCCCAACAGCTGCATCACGGAAAGGGCTGTCACCACCCTGCCGGGTGTGACGCGCCTGAGGAGAGCTGTCAGATTCTCCACTCTCCGCTGTGAGAGTCGTGCTCTCATGCGGGCTGAGTTGAATTCCATCCCCAAATACCGGATGATCTGGGATGGAAGAGGACAGCTCTTCTCCCAATTGATTATGAAACCCAGGCTTGACAGGTGAGATACGAGCTGTACCGTCTGTAAAGCAGCTTCCTCTCTGGAGCGAGCCAGCAACAGCAGGTCGTCCAGATAAAATAACACTCTCATCCCTCCTCTGCGTAGCGGCTCCAGCGCCGTCTCCACATACTTTGAAAAAATGCGTGGAGCCAGGGAATATCCGAACGGCAGTCGATTGAACTGGTACGATATTACCTGGAATGAAAAACGCAGGAATTTCCTGTGTTTTGGGGATGATGGTTATATGGAAGTAAGCATCCTTCAGGTCTGTAGAGGTGCACCAATCTCTCTGGTGAACACACTCCATTACCTGTTTGATTGTCAGCATGTGAAACGGTCTTTTCCGTATCACTCTGTTGAATGCTGACAGATTTAGGATGGGTCTCATCCCCCCGGCCTTTTTCGGGATAAGAAAATAACGGGAGTAAAACCCCCGATTTTCTTCCCCCTGAGGAACCCTGGAAATCGCACTTTTTACCAGGAGTTCCTGCAGCTCCGTCTGGAGCGCCAGGCACTGTTCTTGGGATGACAAAAGTGTTTCCTGAATCCCATTGAACTGCGGGGGGGGGGGAGGCAAATTGCAGAGAGTACCCTCTGCTGATCATCCTGCTCATCCATCCGTCCATTAAACGTCCACTCTGAGCATCGCTCTGAGAGCGGGCGTAGTACCTGTTTTTGTTGTGCTGTGGTAGTCATGGTGACTAGCCATGCCAGAGCCCTTGTCGCCGTTGCTCGTGACGCAACCCAAGGGGGGCCCCACCCTGAAGGGCTGTGAAGGGGTCTCCACACGCTGCATCACACCCCGACTCTCATCCTGTCTCTGTTTATGAGAAGGCTCATAAACAGGACCGTGAGGCGGGTTTATGCTCCAACTTGTGGAGGTGTGTGCAGTGTTTTTCACCTCCTGCGTAACAGCCGTGCTAGGCTTAATACGACTGTGTGTAGGCACAACTGAGACAGAGGAAAAATCGCGCTGCTTGTTACCCGTAAGGATAGAAGCGGCCGATTTAAATGTCAAGCCCTGCGGTCTTATAACCGACTGGTTAAATACCGCAGGCTTATACAGCGAGCCTAGCTGTTTGCTAACCGTTCGATTAGAAACAGCTGGCTCCACCAGCGAGTCCCTCTGTCTATTAACCGACCGGTTAACAGCAGATGGATTATGCAACAAGTCCCGCTGCTTTTTAATCAATAGATTAATAGCAACCGGCCTGACTAGTGTGGGGGATACGTGAGACACAGGCGCTACAGACACACTGTTGAGATTTGAATCATTTTTATTGACCAATGCTGCTCTCGCTGCCCGCTCTGCCCCCGTTGAGACTGTAGCGGGGGCTGCGGATGCTGTCGTTGCTGACGCTGCTGTCGCTGCGGACGTTTGTCCTGTAGCCAGCTAGCATGACGCCTTATGTCGTCTGCTTGCTCTGAAGCAGACTTCATACCTTCCACCATGGCATGGAACTGTGGTCCAAATAGTCCGTCCGGACTAATTGGAGCCTCCAGAAGATCTTTTCCTGCACCCTCCGGTATATTCCCCTGCTGTAGCCAGAGATACCGGTGGACCTGTGTTGCCCATGCCGCAATCCGCGCCTGCGAGACTGCGACTGCTGCGCACAGAGTGAGTGCAGTACTGGCCGCCTTGCCTATCTCCTCAGCCTCCCCTGAGGACATAGTTTTAGACTGCTCCGACATTTCCACCATGGAGTTTGTCAGCAACGCTATGTTATTTGCCGCCGCTGACGCCTGGAAAGCACACTGGTGCATCCGGTCCGTCTGTTTGGCGACAAACCTGTCTTTGGTGGCAGCCAGCATGGGTTGCCGTCCGGAAACCGAGCTGGCCTGCCTAGCCCCAAAGAATGCCGTGAGGTTCGGCTCTAGTGGAGGCACGGTCGGGAAACCCACGTCCGTGAGTCCCTCCACTCTCGTGAGAGGCACGTATGTCCCTATCGGAGACCTCATGGCTCCAGGGTCCGCTGCCGCCCCCTCCTGGTACTTCCTTATGGCCGGGAAGCGTGGCCAGACCGGGTCCCTCCTGACCCTGTGTACCCGGGAGAACACCCCGGACATATCATCCGGCGGCGAGCTCTCCTGAGCTAGGGGAACGGGGAGATTTCTCCAGGCGGCCGCCTTGGATATGATCTCTGGCAGTTCCAGGAGAATCCCGCCAATCGACGGCAATGCCGTGTTGGCGGAGATAGGGATCACAGGATCATACACCGGACCTACACCGGTTTCCCTATCTGTCTCCTCCGTCCGGAGGGGAGAGATAATGGGGGAATCCCCGTTGATCCCTGTATGGAGGGGACGTAGTCGTCCGACTCGTGCCCTCCACTCTGATCCAGAAAATCAATGGCTTTGTCCCCGGAGTACTCCTCCCGGACGTGCCAATCGTTCTCGGCAGCTGCAGCAGCGAGAGCGTCCGCTCTCTGCTGTCTGAGGGCCAGCGGGAGACGGGCACAATGCGAGCATGCTACCCCGGGAATGAGAGCAGCGTTCGCATGCTCTATTCCCAGGCAGGACTCACACTGTGAGTGCCTGTCAAAGCTCATGATGTAGCCTGACCCGCACACGAGGCAATCTCTGACACAGCCTTGACTTTCCTGTCCAGTCTCCATGTTAGAAAAACAAAGCTTTTTAGGAGGAATCTTTGTTTTTCAGAGGTAGCTCTCAAAAGAACCGTTTTTGCCTGTCAATGCTTCTGCAACGGAGTGCTGAAGAAAAGTAGGAGCGGATTGTAGGGCCTACTTCCTATTTATACGGAAGTGAGCCCGGAGGTGGGGCCCACGTCGTAGGTGGGCGTGGAATAAGTCTGTCAGTGCTGCACACGTGCAGTGGGGTTTACCCAATAGCGATAGCCTTAGAGGGCGAAGCCTTATACGAAATAGAACTCATAATATTGTAACGTTCACAAGGTGAGTCGGAAACAGGCTTCTCGTTATTAGACTTTAATAACAGATGTTCTTTACAGATGATCACAGGTACATGTACATTGTGGGGGTTCTACCTCACACTTCCCACACTGACTTAACTCCTACCCCTACACATATATATATAGCACTAGGCTTGTTTGAGACACATTGCGGCTCGCCTCGAAAGTAGACGAGAGTAGCCGATCGCAGCCGGGGGAGGTCTCAAAAAGCTCGCCTGAAGTCGGACAGCTCGGAGACGGCTTCTTCATCTTCTTCTTCTTCTGCTCTCGGTTTTTTGGCGGATTGCAAACAACTTTAAGGTGCATACCGCCACCTCCGGAGTCGGCTTGACTCGGATTGCATTTATAAAGAATGCACAAATGTGTTTAATCGTTAATGTCAGATATGTACTAAGTAAATACATTTGTTCCTGCTCAAGATTAGATTAAACTTTATTGTTATTGCACATATTACAGGTACTGAGACAACGAAACGCAGTTTAGCTTCTAACCAGGTGCAACAAGCAGTGAAGTGGAAAGTAATGTACACAATCTACAGAATAACATATAGAATGAATTGAATGATGAATAAACAGTGGGGTATGAATACACTAGATATCAGCCTGTGAGCAGTATGAACAGTGTGTATGAATATGCTAAGATATATAAAGTATGAAAACGGTAAGCAGTATAGTATAAAATATATATTAATTTCATGATGATAAACATTGTGGAACAATGATGGAAAATGGGAATGGATGTGGCGACGTAAAACTGACACAAAACAACAACAAACTTTTGCCAGCCAATTGGAGAGTTTCATCAGCAGCACGTGGTAAAAACCACCAATGAGCGCTCAGCTCGAGATACCAGCGAGCCGTTTCCCATCAAGCATTTCGCTTCCGCAGCTCGTGGAGAGCAACTGCGCCAACTTGCCTCGCCTCGCTCTCAAGGCTGCGGGCGTCTTTGTCCCGCGAGATTTCAAAGTTTCATGTGGGCGAGCCTCCAGAGCAAGTCGGACAAAATGACTAACCATCATGCAACGCACTAGCAAGACGTTGATCGCAACTGCGCAGGTCTGCGCAGGTCTTGCTTGTCTCAAACAAGCCTAGTGTCTACGTCACAACTCCCCGCCCTCCCCCGTCCGCTCCCCCAACCACAGGCCCGCACCTCAACCAGCATCACTGTGCAGCTCTATGATTGGCAGAGAGACGGGGGATGCCTGAGTGACACCCTGAACATCCTATGCAGGATCGCTACACTACCCCCCCACTACAAAGTTCCTCGCCCACGAGGAACAAATAAAACACAGCACAAACACTCCCCCCACCCTCTCCAGTACTCTGCAGGGACCAACCCACTGGCTGTCCACTGACACGCTGGTCTCCACGCTGGTCTCCACGCTGGTCTCCACGCTGGTCTCCACGCTGGTCTCCACGCTGGTCTCCACGCTGGTCTCCACGCTGGTCTCCACGCTGGTCTCCACGCTGTCCACTGACACGCTGGTCTCCACGCTGTCTCCACGCTGTCTCCACGCTGTCTCCACGCTGTCCACTGACACGCTGGTCTCCACGCTGGTCTCCACGCTGGTCTCCACGCTGGTCTCCACGCTGGTCTCCACGCTGTCCACTGACACGCTGGTCTCCACGCTGTCTCCACGCTGTCCACTGACACGCTGGTCTCCACGCTGGTCTCCACGCTGGTCTCCACGCTGGTCTCCACGCTGGTCTCCACGCTGGTCTCCCGCTGGTCTCCACGCTGGTCTCCACGCTGGTCTCCACGCTGGTCTCCACGCTGGTCTCCACGCTGTCCACTGACACGCTGGTCTCCACGCTGGTCTCCACGCTGGTCTCCACGCTGGTCTCCACGCTGGTCTCCACGCTGTCCACTGACACGCTGGTCTCCACGCTGTGAGGAGACCCCTCTATAGAGGGGCTGGGAGTGTGGCTGGTCCTATGCCTTTTCAGAGGCTGCTGGTCGATGGGCGCTGCCATTGTTGTTTACATCCAGCTTGGAAATGGCGCGAAATGGCGCGGAAGACGGCGACATTCCCGCGTCTCTAGCCATCTTCACCACCGACTCTCTCAGGCGCTCTCCGCTAGCTTCCCGGCTAGCTCCGTGACGCAGTTACGGACTCCCGTCAGGATAGACGTCCTCCGTTCGAAAAGTCACTTCTGACACCAATGTAACGTTCACAAGGTGAGTCGGAAACAGGCTTCTCGTTATTAGGCTTTAATAACAGATGTTCTTTACAGATGATCACAGGTACATGTACATTGTGTGGGTTCTACCTCACACTTCCCACACTGACTTAACTCCTACCCCTACACATATATATATAGCAGCGTCTACGTCACAACTCCCCGCCCTCCCCCGTCCGCTCCCCCAACCACAGCCCCGCACCTCAACCAGCATCACTGTGCAGCTCTATGATTGGCAGAGAGACGGGGGATGCCTGAGTGACACCCTGAACATCCTATGCAGGATCGCTACAATATACTCAACAAAACCGGAGTGCCTTATTTGTTTACAGTCAGAAACACAACCGGAAAACATTAGACTGCTCTTTTTGACAGTAAGTTGGCATGTCCAGAATTGGTTTATTACATGTAAAGCATTGGGCAAAGATGTACAATTAACATTTAATTTGTTCTTAAATGTCTTACAGCTGCAAGACCCTGACCAGGAGCTGTAGTGAGTGGGTATAGGGTATCGGTGGTAAAGCAACATCTCAGATCACGTTTCACTGCCTGAATGCTGGATATTTGAAGGAAACAAATCGAAATAATTTATATCAAAAGCTTCAATCTGACTTGAGATATCTTCAACAACCATGGCACATTCAAATGTTATTTTTATCCCAATAAAGTTAAACGTTTTTAATGAAATCAAAGTCATTGTTTTGGTCTGTATTTCTCATATTTTGTGCTTCTATTCCCGTCATGCCCAGCAAGATTTTTGCCACACAAGAGGGTAATCTGCTACTGAAACTGAAACATGTATTAATGCTTTGTACTCTGTGGCTCTCAGTATATGCATGGGTATTCAATATTGTTTCCATTTAAACCTTTTGAAGAGAAAACAAGCAGGTCTTCATGTACATGGAGGTGTCTTATAATATGTATCTAGACTATAAAGAGGCCTGACACATTTATGCACTTCTATGTTAACAAATCCCTAAAAAGCAGCCTGCATTACAGAAAATACCCTTTAAATAAAAGTTTGAATGGCTGTTCTTACCATTAAAACACTGAGGCGTCATGCAGGCTAAGGCTACACTTTACAGTTGCTACAAAATGATTTATAAGATTTAAAATAGATCTGATAGATCTATTCCCCTTTATACAGCTTCTCAGCAGACCTAGACCACAGTGACATGTTATTAGACTACAGCAGGGGTGTCCAAACTTTTTTTCACAGAGGGCCACAGAAAAATATATACGAAGGGCTGGGCCACTTATAGAGATATATTGCCTCGTAAGTTAAGTTATAAATTAACTAAATGTAGGTAAATTAGGCTTGATACATGAATATGCTTTAAGAAAAAAACAGCCTACATCACAGATCTCCAGAGGGTTTCATATCTTGTTTGCAGCTCATTCCTTAAAACAGAAGCCTCAGAGGAAATATGAAGGCTCTATTTCAAGCTTGTTATGTAATTAAGTTATTGGGCTTTTTCTTATCAACTAAGATATTTTAGAAAACGTTTCCAACTTTAATTGACTGAATTTATTTTAAAAGTGGTCTTATTAACACATGAATACTACTGTGTACTATAGTTTTACATATATATTTAAGAAGAACAATATAAGAAAAGCACAAGTTTCATTTGTGGGCCGTATTCCATTATACTTTTTGTATTTACTGAGGGCCTATTCAACATGGCCTGCGGGCCGTAGTTTGGACAGCCCTGGACTACGGTGTAATAAATCCTGGATGATTTTTGACATCCACCTGGATTCATCTTCTTCTAATAGATTCACTATGTCTCTGTTATACATTTGTTATCTTTCAAATGTACACAACACCTATTGCACGTCTGTGTACATCCATGGGAGAGGGATCCGTATACTCTGCTGCTCTTCCTGAGGTTTCTTCCATTTGTTCCCCCCATTGGCTATGGGTTTTATTTTGTTGTTTTTCTGTAAAGCCCCCTGATGTAATATGTGTGATATTGGGCTAAATAGCCTTTGATTGATTGAAGTAATATTAGTAAAGCAATAAAAAGAAAACCTGCATCTGAGACTTCCTCTGATGGTTCCCTTTTGATGTCGACTATTGATTATATGTCGGGTCAAGGTACATTTTGCTGTGGCAGGCAGCTTTTGACATTTCTCTTCATTGTGAAATAAATACTCAAGTTTAGGTGCAGTTTTTGGGTAAACATTCACCTCTGTTGGTTAAAAATGAGTACTCACATGTTGTTCTGCTTCTTCTTTTTTAGCCATTTCTCATGTATTTCAGTCTTGAGATATAGGCCAGTAGCCTATAGTCAACAACCAGTTAATTGGCAAACATTTGGATAATGTCATTGTCAGTCATTCTTGAAGCCAAAAGGCAAAAAATGCTCTGGCCTCTCAAGTTTAATAATTTACTTATTTTTCGATTCAACTAATTTGTGATAAAGAACATAATTATCGGTTGCATGAAAGCTACTATAGAGTATGTTGGTCTACGTGTGTACGTATAGGCATATACTGCAGTATATAAATAATATGTAATGTATATCCTGTATTATTGACATATCTATAATGATCATTGTAGTTTCCCGACTGCATATGAAGGCACCATGAGTCATACAGTCTCTGTTTCAAACCCTCCAACGCGGCAGCAGTGAGTCGTTTCAAGAGAAAAACAAATACAGCTGTGTGTCCTCTTCAGCTGGTCTGGGAGAAAAAGTCACGGCAGTCCCACATCTTTTGCTGAGAAATGGACAAACGAAAGGCTGTAAAACGCATGTTGTCTAACCTGTCAACGCTCAACTTTGACAATTTCCGCAACGAGCTTGTTCACCGCAAAACGGAGCCGCGGGTCGCGCTCAACAGGGTGGAGGGGAAAAGCTTCTTAGAGATCACAGAGGTCCTGATATCCACTTTCAGTGAGACCGGAGCTGTCGAAGTGTCTGCTGAGTTATTGGGCGAGATTGATTGCAACATAGAAGCAGCCCAACTGTGTGAGTAGCCTACTTCATGGTTTGATGCAGAATGAGAACAGAACTTTTTGGACTGAAGAACATTGAACCCTGCATGTCTGCTTGCAGATTAATCAGCGACAAGTAACAACGTTTAATCGATGAGGGTTTACTTGAAGTAGCCTTTATTCTTATGTTTCTACACAGTTTACGAAATGTAACCGCCTTTTATAGTGGGCAGGGAGCCAGGGACCCGCCCGACTTCCTCTCGAGTCATTTCAGTGTATATCCGTATTTAGTTATAGGATACAGTGTAACTCAATAAGAAATTATTTAGGCTATCAACATTTTTTTAAACAATAACGTCCTTTTATGTCATCAAAATATCTGTGGTTAAAAAGGTAAGCTCTTTGCATGCATTCAAATGCAGACCTGTTAACCCTCCCTTGCGCTTTCATAACAATGTAATACGAGTTAAACACGCATTAATTGAACATTAGTAAACTTACAATTTAGCATTAAACGAGAACTGTGGTCTTTTTGTCTCACATGATAAACATAAACAATGCGTTAAATCAATAGTAGGCTACTCTCATGCCCAAAACCACGCTCTGACATAGAAAACATGACAAACCTCAGGAAACCTGTGTCAAACTGTAATTCCATCATATTACTTTCTCACGTTGTTTTCTTTGTTATTTCAGTGAAAGATACAGGTGTTGAATACTCAGAACCTGGATCCCGTAACAGTGAGTTGATTTCACACAAACAAACAAACAAACAAACAAACAAACAAACATCCTTTCATGTATTCAAAATGACCTTGGGTTAAAAAAGGCATGTGCACTGTGTTTTTCTGACTGAGACAGCATGTCAACATTTCTGCTGTGAAAAAATCTTGATATATTTAAATATTGATGTTGTGGCTTTACATCTAGCCTCAAAACTATACTATAATAGAGCAGTTAAACACATAGTCCTTTTAATCGTGTTAAACTTTGGATACATTTAGCACAGACTGTGTTTTTTGTCTCTTATGATAACAATTAAAACTGTTTCAGTTTAGTTTGTACACTACTCTTTCTTCATCAGAGTCAAAATGCTAAAAGGCTTAAGGCAAACAGTTCCTAGTAAATCTAGAACAATGTACAACTGTTGTTGGATAAGTGGTTGAACAGGTCTCTAATCTGAATCCATCAAGTGAAATATATTAGATGAAATGTGAGTCATGTCAACCTCTGCAGTGAGTAGATCATTTCTCCTCCTGCTGGAGTAGCAGTGTTTAGACAAGCTCACATTTTAAACAGCCAATCACAGCAGGCAGTGTTAATGTGTCCTACATTAAACGTGTATGTCAAATTGTCCTCCGTCATATTTCGTGCTAACCATATCTGTCTATTTTTGCAGTGGGAGCTACGGGTGGACCGGCCTCAGAAAATGGATCAAGGGACAGTGAGTTGTTTATCTACATTAGGTTTCCTTGCTTATATAAAATAGAAAACTAGTATAGGATTCAATTTATTTCAACCAGCGAAAAGTCTTTAGTTCACAAAACTTGAAAGCCCCACACAAAAGACAGTGGAGAGATTTGCAGGGAACATCTTCTTCAGAATTTGCAGGTTAACATTTCTCCTCAAACGGCAGCCTTCACATTGACAACGACATTGACTTGACACTATGTGAATTTGGATGTACAGTGACGAAAAGAAAAGTGTGAATAATGGTGCATAGTCATTTAAGGACATAATCATATTTCCCAATATTTCTGGTCAAATACCTCAATTGTAGGGTTTATAATTACTGCTTTCCCAAATTATGTAATGCAGTAACACATTTTGTTGACATTTTGAAAATAATAGAATACCATCAGTCTTATTGTTTAAGGTATTTTCTTAAACTGGCAGCCAATGACAGTGCCTGTATGTAAAATGAATGGATCAGTCACTAATCCGATTTGAATAGCAACCCAGACTCTGACTATAAAACATACATGCTAATTTACTTCATGATGAATTAGAAAAGGCTTTACTTGTTCTAAATAAAGTCTAGGCTATAGACCAATGTAAGAAACTGAATGCTGCATTGTTGTTAAACAAATAATTTGACACTTGGGAAATATTCTTTTTTGGTTCTTTCTTTGCCTTATATGAAAATAAAGATAAAACTCTGATGTTGAGACATTTCAACCTTTTTCTCTCATTCTTGGCAAGAAAATGAACATTTGCATGTCCCATCGTCAAAGCAGAAGATGTGAGAGGTTTATTTAAATTGCATTTGGAGAAAACAAGTTTGTAATTGTTAGAAGAAGACCTTATTATTTCAGATGTGCTTCGATGGCAACATTATCAATCCACTATTCCCACAAATAATTAACAGTTTCTCTAAAACACAGATTATGCATCAGGTTTGTGAAGTTATCCCAAATGATGAAACCTTCCACGGACCCACATGCAGTTAAACTAAGGCAATACACATACATTGGAAATCACTATTATAGAAAATAAAATCTAAGTTTAGAAATGTATCAAGTTGGCTCCACGGTATCATCAGCACTCTCCCCTCCTTCCTCAGGTGAGCACTTTGTGGATAGACATAGAGCCGAGCTGATCCACAGAGTGAACTGCGTTGCAGACATGTTGGACCAGCTCCTTGAGGAAGAAGTCATCACTCCATGGAGTCATAGTGAAATCCGGGTAATCGCAACCTCTCCGCAGAAGATGAGGGAGCTCTTCAGTGGTCCCCTGAATGCAGCAGGGCCCCGTGGCAAAGACGTCTTCTACGGAATCCTTGAGAAAGAGGAGAAATATCTCATCGAGGAGCTAAAGGGAAAGAAGTGAATGTTGTGGAGAAATCTTTTTAGACTAAACGTACATTGTGCCTCAAGAAAAAACGTCTTAAACTATTCCAATGGGGAAATAGTAATGTAAATGTCTCTGTCGGGGTTCTATCAAATATAGCTTTTGCACCTTCATGTTTAATCATCTCTGCCCTTTTTTACACTTGGTCATCCATATTTTGTAAAATGAATATGTTTCCCTGGAAGGTTAAAACCAGATTCAGCAAACCATGTAAGTCATTCATGTAATGTGATGTCATGATTTAGCGTTCTCACCTGCATGTAATGTTTTAATCCAGCAAATCCCAGATGGATTGAGTCTGCTGTTAACTATTTTTTATAAATGAAAGGATGCTTGATCATGAATGATTATCCTTAGGTCTTGCATGCAGATTTTAATTTTGATTATTGTCTTATGTGCTAAAGGATTCTCTCATTGTTTTTTCCCTCATGAAAATATGTTTTCTTATGGAGGCCAATGTTTTCTATTTCGAAATACATTTTCAATAAACTCTTATAAATATTACACATGTCGAGTGTTTTAAAAGTTGAAGCAGACATAATGATGTAAGTTAACAGATTTAGGAACATCGCTTTCCTCCAGATTTGTTTTAATGTTTACATATTATTCTTATTATTTATTAAACTGGTTGTTCAGAAGGATACTGGAAGAAGGTAGTATTATTTTGACGTTATCCACAAACGTTGCTTTTAACCAACCGCAATTTGTATGAACTAATTGTTTAGCCTTACCTTCTTGTATGTTTGGATGAAGGGAGGCAGGACTTTACTTGGTGATGAAAGTACAGTTTATACTTTTAAAGGGGAACTGCAGCAATGTTTAGATATCCAGTCTGTTTAGGAGTCTTGAAAAGTAGCTGCCGCATGAGTAAACAAAGTTATACAAGGCCTTTTGTAGCTCTAGAGGGAGCTGTCTGATAGATAATGCCTGTTGGAGGTCAATACTACACATTTGGAAATATTATGTGTTTGTATTATGTTAGATTTTCTAATTTCAGTTGTAAATTCACGTGTGGGATGTAGGTCATGAAATGCTTTTTAAGGATTCATTTTAAAGTGTGTTGTTCCCCTCTGAAGTGATGCTGGATTACACTCCAGTCGAACCTGTCCCTCAAGCCTAACCACTGCACCCCCAGATGTTATAAAAGCAAAAGTGCAGCTATGTAATGTTCGTGTGGCGACTGAGTCTGGCAGAGTCAGTGACATTCTTTAAAATACTGGTAAGTGTTTAAAACAGCTTTTTATTTTGTTTTATTAATGCTGCCATTTTATTTCCAATATGTCCTATCTGCTCTATTATTTCTGTTATTTGCTTTATTAATATTATGGTTGGGCTTTTTATTAAGCTTTATCTATGTAAAGCACATGTAACTTTGTTTTTAAAAGTGCTGTTTATAAAGTGCATATTAAGTATTTGCTGGTTATATTCTGTCCACAATAGCTCTACTTTAATATAGGAGTTCACGGCTTCGGCATGCAAGACAACTCTGCCTGTTTTAAACTTCATGTTGAGTATGATACATATTGTGAGTCTGTATAATTGTTTTCTATTGTTTTAATTTAGTCAGAGGAGTGTTTTGACACAAGATACACAGTAATGGTTCTTCATAGCACTTGTGGGAGTAGTCTAACTAGTAGGCTACTGATTCCTACAGTATCAATATCTTTAAGAATGTATGGCAGAATGTTATTTCATCCCTCATAATTTAATATCATTGTTATTGTTAAAAGATAGGCTAGTTTAACAATGTTCAGGAAAAAGGGCGGTGGTTTGAGCAGTTAAGAGAACCACGTCACTTCAGAGAAAAGGACACACACGTTTAACTTCGGCTTCAGGAAACTGAACGAGAGGTAGAAATGTAGCGGGATTTAAACTTTTCATAAAGTTTAAAGATACTGAAAGATATTGAGAACCTGTTGGAAGCAGACTGAGGGGGAAAGAGATAAACATCCGGTGAGTTTTATCTCTACGTGCAGCACGAACAGGTGTAGCCTAACGTTCACGAGACAGATCAACTGGTGTCCCGCAGTTATTGAACATTAATGGATCTTTTTGCTTTCACTTTAACCTTTCTGCGTTTTCTTTGCGCTAATGACATGTAAAATGGACATTTTGGTTATATTATTCAGTCACTACACATTCACTTAATAACTGTCACACTGACATATCGCTTCTGTTTTTTTCGGGTTCCGTTTCCTGACGTCTAGTTTTACAAAATACGTCTGAAACTGTTATGGCAGGTTTCATGTGTTAGAAAATTACAAAAAAGCTACTTTTAGTGGAGTTTGTGCTGCGTGGCAATTACCTTTTCCTGGGCTGTAAAGCTTTTAACCTATAAATACATGGATTAAAAAAGCAGTTTTTAACTTATTGGAGAATTAGTAGCCTACTTGCTCGAGCCATTTTTAAATATCAAAATGGCAAACAATCTGTTGTGTTAGCTTCTCAAATGATTTCCGAAATAGTTTTATATCATTGGAAATTGAGCATCTTTAGATCTGGTCTGAATTAACTCAAAATTGTTCCTTAAGCTACCACAAACTGATGTTCCTTTCATGATGGCTCAAAGCGGTGCATGAGAAGTTCTTAAAGAGACTTTCACTTTACTTGTAGCTTTTCTTTTTTTTATCATTGGATTTATTGTCTGTTTCTGATTCACACATGTCTTCATAGTACTTTTTTTTCTTTGGCTAAACATTTGGAGTTGTCATTAAACTGAGCCTCACAATGTGTGGTGTAGCCTAAGCTAGTTTTAATTATTCATTTCTTAGTGTGGGGACCGTTAAAGAAAGACAGCATTTTGTTTCTCTTTCGTAAATGTATAAGAGACAACAGAGGAATATGTAAAGTCTAACAACAATACCTTTTTTAACAGCTCCTTAATCATCGGCAGCACCTGATCTAAACACGATGGAGGAAGGTAGGTCCACAGGTATTACAGCATGTAGGCCTACACAGTATTTTAGTTTGAGTTAAGGTTGGATACAACAAGTGAGTTTAAAAGCAGAATCTGACTGGAAAACGTATTTCCTTCTGTTTTATCATGTAGGAAATTCTTCACTCGACTTACTCAATAGCTATTGTCCACTAAACAGTTAGTTTGGTTATTGGGTTGTTTTTACCGGACCACGGATCTTTATAACTTAATTTTCCTCACAAAGAATCATACAGAATCACCACATTAAACGTGTTTTAGCAAATATGTGCTCCTTAGTTTCTTAGAAGTAATTCATTCAGAGTAAAAGTTAATTGTCCGATTTGTAATATTAGATGAATTTGAGGTTTTACCACTTGTTATTAATTATATCGTGATGCATATTATCTCCAAGCTAACCACTTTGCCTTTTCTTTCCTCAGAGCTATTTGTGGATAAACATCATATAGCACTAGTCCAGAGAGTAAAAAACATTGAACCAATTCTGGATGGACTGCTCTCATATAAAGTTATCAATAGAGAACATTATGAGGAAATCCTATCCCTCCATGGCCCTCAGGAGAAGATGAGGGCTCTCCTAAGTGGGCCTTTGAGAGTCTGTGGACCTGGAGGAAAAGAGATATTCTACAAACTGCTGAGAGAACATGAGTCAGATCTCCTCGATGACCTTGCTGATGACTCTGAGAAATATAAGAAGAATAAGAAAGACATGGAGGTGAGTACATATTTAGTTTTGAAAAGGATTCTAATGAAAGTTTGGATATCATATGGTGTGCCGCTCATATAATCACTGCTTTTGAGATGCAATAGAGAGTAAAATATTAATGACTCTAAGCCAAACATTTAAAACAACATTAGTTATCTTAACTCACCTTGATCTGGCAAATGTTTCTGAAATCGACGAGGAAATCCTTCACTGAGAAACAATATTCTGTAACCTGATATTATTTTCAAACATGATTTAAAATGATTGACAACATTTCAAATCATCCACTGACCCATTGGGCGCTGTGTGGAAGAATGGGGTTTCCTTAACCCAACAACTATCTATTTAGATTTGGGACAAACATCCACTTGAGTACAAAAATAAACAGATTTTGAATTTGGTGGAAAAATGCCATGGGATTAAAATGATTAATGATAAAGATATGACATTTTGGATCGCCATGGATGTAAACTGCCACTTTTTGTGGAGGCATACAACCGCTATACAGTAGATCGAGTTTTGAATACAATCTAAAAGTTAATCTTGGTGATAGAAATAAGAAGAGACTCAGTCTCCGATCTTGGATGTGAATCACACACATAACCTAACCTACATCCTATCCTGCATACACTCTAAGATATGTCCTTTTAACTTTACAGGTAGAAAGCATGATGGCTCAGAAGAGACTTCTTGAATCTTTGAATGATTTGAGTTCAGATGAGCTTAACCAATTCAAGTCACTCATTGAATTAGAGGAAAGTTTCCCACTGATCCTAAGGGGTCGACTCGAAGTGGCAAACACAGATGAAACAGTGGATCTGATGGTGAAGACGTTCAGCGGAAAGTGTGTGAATATGACCAACACGGTTTTAAAGACGATGAACAGGACTGATCTGGTGCAGAGATTGTCAGACGTCAGCTCAGGAACCAAAGGTCAGAGAAAACAGACAGAAATATATGAAAATATACATTTCTATTTCATAAGAATATCGTTTATGTATATTCCGATACCAAATGTATCTTAAACCATTGAACAGTGTTAGAATATCTTTAAGTAGATATATAAATAATTATATTGTCACTGTCACAGAGGTTAATGTGTCACATTGGGATGAAATAAATTAAATGTTCCTTTTCCTTTTTTTGTTATCCTCAGTGGAACCGCTTCCTTCTCTGATCCAGAGCGTGAGTAAAGTCCCATCAATTTCACACAGTGATCTTTGACTCAGTAGATTAAGAAAACTGTTAATAATCTTCATCCTGAACTTCATTTTTTTGTCCCAGATAGAAATATTATTATTATTATTATTATTATAATCTGATCATGCCAAATTAGGTACACATACGTTCTTAGACATTACCGTTATCTATATAGTATTTGTTCAAACACAAAACAAAGATTAAACTGGTTAAAAAGCCACTCTGTTGTAAAATCAAGAGGCTTATCGCAGTTTTTCTACCACAGTCTTTGAAAGAGTTACCTAGGAAGTCAAATAAAGTTATGATTCAGTTCTGTGATGAATTGGATGAACAATATAAAGTGTACTGATATGTTGTGCGTGTCATGCCTGATGTTCTCTTACCACATCCACAGTTGTAAAACACTGAAACTGACGAAATGTAAACAAAAAATAATCTGTAATCATTCCAGCTGAGAAATTGCTCTTTTGCCCCAATAACGTCTCCTTTGATTTTACCAGGTGGAAACGATGGCGTCTGTCATAGAGCTGCTTCTGGAAACACTGAAAGATTTGAGTGACCAGGATTTACAGAGTTTTAAGATGGTCCTGAGTCAAATTCTCCCTGGCAAAGGCTACCGACAGATCTCACCAAGCTGGCTCATGATGAGAGACAGGCAGGAGATAGTGTTTTATTTGGTGCGAGATCACGGCCAGCACAGACTGCTGGAGATGACCACTGAGGCTCTTGAGAAGATGAACAGGACTCATCTGGTGCAGAGGCTGTCACAAAGCAGCTCAGGACTCAAAAGTAAGATAAATGACACAAAGATCTTTAAATCATCAAACCTGTTTATCCTAAGTTAATAAGCTCTGTATTCTTCCTTTTAAGTTATAAATATAGTTGAAACGTATATTTATAATGTATTTATATCCTAGTGTACAAAGTATGTTTTATGACTAATCAGAACAATGATTAATATTTTGGGAGAGGGTAAAATGTATTGAGTTTGTTTATCTCCACCTCTTTTCTCTTCAGAGAAACACTCAGAGGCACAGCGACCTGCAGTGATCCAGAAAGTAAGTAATGTCACTTCTGTCTGACTTTCTACAACACACCTTTCCTTCAACAGATAATGATATGACCCAAACACATGATTGACTTATCTATGATGGTCTGTCTGTCTGTCTGTCTGTCTGTCTGTCTGTCTGTCTGTCAAAACAACAACAACAACAACAACAACAACAACAACAACAACAACAACAACAACTAACCAGTTCATGGGAAAACATTAAAAGTGATGAGATGCAAATAGACACATTTGTAATCGTCTGATGAATGTATTGATTATTTCAGGTAGCAACAATGGCAGCTGTTAAACATCTGCTTTTGGAAACTCTGAATGATTTGAGAAACGAGGATCTTGAGAAATTCAAGCAGACCCTGGATTTAATTTTCTCCAAGAAGAAGCCGAGATATTTTCCATTGATTTGGAGTCCCTCACCAGGCAGAGCTCAAACAGTGGAACAGATGATGGAGATCTTCGGCCAACAGTGTGTAGAGATAACCATGGAGGTTTTGAAGGACATTAACAGGACTGATCTGAGGCAGAGGTTTACAAACTTAGAAGTCAAAGGTAAGACAAAGAAGAAAACAATTAACATAAACAAGTGTCATAAACATCACGTCACATACATCATACATTTTCTCAGCGACATCATCAATGTTAAATATAAAACAAACTTGGTACAGGAATCAATGCAAACATTAAATAAATAATGATATGACCAACAGGCACATTGTCTCAACAAGAAATATTGTGTTAAAATGCTTTAGATTGTGACAGTGTTAATTATTGATGTACATTCATTTTATTTTCATTTGTTTCTGTTTAAAGTAAGTAAGTGTAATTAAAGTTGATTATATTCTCTTATGTTGAATGAGTTTTCAATCCTCTGAGTCATTTAAATGTATCTTCTCTCTTCAGAGATGTACTCTGTGGATGAACATCGACCTGCTGAGTCCGAGGGAGTGAGTCTGACTCTACACATCACAGCTTGCATTCAATAGATGCAAGTTGTTAACCTATCCATCTTGAACTTAACAATGATGATGCAAACCAAACCGTTTTTAAGGTTGATCTCTTCTGTCAACATGATTTTTCTTCCACTGATGTTCTGATCAGATTAGCAGACTGAAGTCTGAACACTCATATACAAATGTGCATTTGTCAAGAAAAAAGCTAAACATATTTAATAGAACAGATGTTAGTGTGTCTTTGACTTGAGAGATCTTAGAAGAAATAACAACTTTTCTTACACGTCCGTTACATTTTTCAGGCACAAATTGCAGCAGAGAAACCGATCCTTTTGGAAACTCTGAAGGATTTGAGTGGCGATGAGCTCTACAGATTTCAGTGGTTTCTGCAGTTCACGTACTTCCAGAAGAGCATATCCTACTTCTCTTATGGATATCCCAATTGGGCAGAACGTACACTCCAGCTGGTGGATCATATGGTGGAGACCTGTGGTCCGCAGTCTGTGGAGTTGACCAGGGAGGTTTTAATGGACATGAACAGAACTGATCTAGTGGAGAGATTATCAGAGACTATCTTAAGACTCAAAAGTAAGAGAAAGAAAACAAAAACTGCTACATCACACAGAAGAGTTCATAGTCATGAGTTTTGTATTTGTTGCAATGCTTTTATTTTTTTATTTTAAGGAATAATTAACTTTAATTAATTACTCCACTGTGAGTAACAAATCAAACAATGTAGACATTTCTATGAATTTAAGTAAATGGGGGGGGGGGGGCGTGTTTAATAACAGCACAACTATCCCAAAACAACCTCACTGTTTGAAACCCTTACAGTAACAGTCTCATACTTTGAAATGCGCTACTCTTCTCCACACATCAGAAGTAGTGAGCTAGTGCCTGGATGAATGAGACTTTGATTATACTGCACGAGTTATGTGGGAGTTTGTAAATGAAAGTGTTATATACATGCAGTTATATAGCTTATATCGTTTTCCTGTTGTTGAACACGGCTCCCGATTATTAAACACTTTTGATTCTTTGTGACTAGAGGAGTAAAAAAAAAACTTTCCTTTAAGAAGTCGTTGATAATCTGATTTTGAATCAGTGATGAGGCTTTTCCTTGGTTTTCTCCTTAGATAAACATCCGTCCAAACCACCGAAGGAGGTGAGTCATATCACATCAGACACACTTTACACAACACGGCTCTCATTTAGGTTTTACAGTTTGCAAATGTTGACAGTAAAGAGGTGGAAAATGTTTTCAACTAGTGGAGATATTACATTTAATTCCCTCTGATGACATTGAATCCATTAGGAAGTAACCGTGACATCATTGGAGGAGAAGCTTCTGGAAAAACTGGAAGATTTAAGTCATGGAGAGCTCGAGAAATTCAAGCGTGGCCTCCAAAGAATCTCAAATCAGAGATTAGAGACGGCAGGGAGAGTTGAGATTGTGGATCTGATGGTGGAGATCTACGGCCAACAGTCTATGGAGGTGACAATGGAGATTTTAAAGAAGATGAAAGAAGACGATTATGGTCTGGAGCAAAAGTTGTCAAACATCACTTTAGGATCCAAAGGTGTGAAAAGTCAAGTGTATTTTTATTGGATTATTTTAAGCTTCCAAAAAGACATCACTCACCACGTATTTCCTGCATAACAAATTTGCTCTATTGCTACATCAGCGCTATGTAGCACATAGTGCTAAAGGGCATAGATTTAATTGTTCATAGTAACATCATTTTATACTAAGTCTTGTTTCTTCACAAGGGGCTTCAAGAAGCTTGGATCTTCAGGGTATCGGAAAAATTACGGTAATTCCTTACATTTTATTTATGTATTCAGTTATTTGTTGTTCATTTATGTGATTTTTCCAAATGACACATCTTCACTTATTTGTAAAAATGATTGCCTCTGCAGAAGGACTCCAGTGGCTGGACTAAACTTGAACCTGAGGTGAACAGTACAGATGAAGATGAGGCATCAACTTACAGGTACAAATAGTTTCCTAAATACGGCATATTATCAAACTGGAAATATAGTAAACACTGAAGCTTCGGTCTTAGGATTTCTTCACAGAGAGAACACTAAGATCTGCTACAAATATTTCCCCAATAGTATTAATGCTACATTTTGTACCAAATACAAACTCTGTATTTTTTTCATGATATTTTAGCCTAAAGTCTGAAGCGGGAAACTTTGAATGCAGTGTCTCTGGCTTGCGCTGGGTCTGTCAGGACAAGGTCAGCTTTAAGTACCAGTTTTGCTCTTCGGAGGAACCCATGAAGAGGATGGAAATGATGAGATACATGCCTGCAGGTCCCCTGATAGACATCACAGTGATTTCTGGGAAGTTATTTTAAGTGTACCTGCCACACTGGATCTGCATAGGTAAGTGATCATGGAGGAAAATATCAAAATAATCAATGCAATTGTTTTTTATTCACATTAATTGTTTATGCTTCATACTATGCAGAAGACATCCCTAAAATATTGCCAAAGTTTGCAGTCCTGCACATAGATGACTGTGGAGATGTTGTGGAAAAAGTGTCTGAAGTCACATCGTCCCATGTCAAGCTGTGTGAACCAGTTTTCTCTCCAAGAGCGGTCCTGGTGAAAATGGGCTTTCCAGTAAAAATACACTGTAACGTGTTGATTTATTCAAAAGCCTACGCATCCCGCACCGTTCTTCATGTTTACCTGACCCCGCTCGATCCTGCTCTTAAAGAGGTGACTGAATATCTTACTGTCACACATTCAAAATGAAATGAAAACCTACAATGGAGTATTTGGGCTAAATTGTGAAAATAACATCTTTAATTCTTAAAGTAGTCCTGTTATGAGAGTAAAGTCATAAGTGAGGGAAAACATATGAAGGAAATATTATCTGAAAAGGGTCCTATTGTGTGTTATGGAAATGAAGGATTTGAATACAATCAACTTCCAATAGTCAAACAGGAACACAGTGAATTCCAGTCTCTGCCTTTAACCCATCCTTAAACAAGAAGCAGTTGACTGCTATATTACAGTGCCCAGTGTGGGGCTCTGGTGCCTTGCTCAAGGTTACCTCAGCATGACCAGGAGACCAACTGCCACCTCACAAAGTATCAGTCCCCACTCTTCACTTGATCCGTTCAGGACTTGAACCTGCAACCCTCTGGTCGCCAAGCCAAGTCCCTACAAACAGAGCTAGCTCTGCCCAAAGCTAGAAGCTATGTTTGCAACATGACTCTCAATGATCGATACATGGTTGACATATAACCTTATACTTATCATTGTGTTATAACGTGTTCCCTGATAATACTTATCAAGCGAGATATCATTTCGTTTTTTAGATTATCACTCGAGGGAAAGTTCTGCTCCATGGAGAGCTGCTTCAAACAGCAAAGCATTAAGCCAATTTAACTTTTCACATGTTGCTATAAATGTTAAATACAATCACAGACGTGCCTCAGACCTATTCGGTGGTAATTGTCGATGACGCTGCAGCTTGGTTTGATCTCACTTATTTAGTTACTCTCAAAACGTTAAAGACATTTTGTCTCGAAGGTATTACTTTTATCATGACCTTTTCCTCAGTGGCCATTCTGAAATAACAAAATCTAAAATAAATATTTTTTTTTCTAGATACTGACCCTAATACTCTGTTGTTAAAACCTTATTGTTTCATGAATGCATTTTAAACACAGATGTTTCTTACTGTAAACTTGAAGCAGGGTTGTGCTTAGATTGATTTCTTTCCCCAGACCATCGACAAGAAAAAAAAAGACTTCAGATTTATCGAAAAGCCACGCCCAAACGAGGGCCTGAAAATGCAGCAAGATTTCAACCTCACAGCAGACATAACGGCCGAGATTTGCCCAGAGGTACAGTTTGAATTGCCAGTAAATTGGGCCAGGTTCCTGGTATTGCTGACTAGACTAGAATGGATGTAACACTGATTAAAATGGGACAGTTATTAATTTATTTTATTTGTAAAGACATAATAAGATATGCCATACATACAGAAGAATTAGCTATGGTTCAGTAACCAAAATGTGTTAACCTAGGGGAGCGAATGTGAGAAAACGTATGCTTGTAATTTACCAGTGGCATATCAAATTGTGGACTTAGTCAAAAACCAGCATGCATATGTGGTCTATGCGTTTGATCATCAGATCAAGGGGGGCGTTGGGGAACTCCAGTTCGAAACCCACTCCCGCCCCACTGCGTCAGGCCGTTGTGTCCTTGGGCAAGACACTTCACCCGAATTTGCTCCTGTGGGTATTGTCCACAGTAGATGACCATTACATGTATGATCTGTATGTGTAATGTGTATTTGTAAAGCGCTTGAGAGTCTTTGATAAAGCGCTATACTAAATATAAGGATTATTATTATTATTATTATATACCATCAAACTTAAGTTCAACAATAAGGACTTCTCCATTTGAAATAACCAGCATCATTTTTTCTGTTCGCCATGTGACTAATTCACTTTTTTTTAACAACTGATATCTTTAGTTTATTCAATATTGACCCTCACATCTGGTTTTGTCTTCTCTCTCTGTTATTTCTTTTTTTTCTTCTCACATAGAAAATAACCCTCAGCAATAGTAGCCAAAGCCAAAGCTCAATATTCTTTGACGTGCACTTTAAGAATCCAATCAGTGACTTCAACCTTACACTCTCACAACTTAACAAAGGGAAACGCAAACCACGGTGGAGCCACAAGATTCTGAAAGATCAGTGGGCATTATTACTTACTGTACACCATATGAAAAAAAAAATCTTTCTTTTACCTTTTAATTAACCAAGGTGTTATGCAAAAATGATTATAGTAAATTAAAGAGAGCCCAATCCCATTGTATGTCCAAACATAATACAAATTAACTTTATTTTAATGTGTTGATGAGAACACAATACATAAAAACAAAATATGACAAATCCATATTTTGTATGTTCTGTATTTCAGTTGAGTTACGAAACTCTGGTGATTCAGATGGTAAGATGCTGATAGGTGGACAACCCTCCATTGCTGGTACAGTGGATCGTAAGTTATTTGCTGTTGTCTGACTGTGAAGTGCTACAGAAAAGCTGTTTTTAAAGCAACCTTTGATTCAAGATTCAAAGGTTTATTGTCATAACATATACACAACTATGGTGTAGTTGAGGATGAAAAACTTAGATCGCAGGTTCCTCAACAGTGTAATTGATAGACAAAAAATATATATATATGAAAAACAACAACAATTCTGCAAGCTTAGGTGTTGAATATTATGGACTCTGGGATGAAACTGTCTCTGAGTCTGGTGGTTTTTGTCCTGATGTTGCAGTACCGCCTGCCATTCGGGAGCAGACAGAACACTGTGTTGCTGGGGTGATGGGGGTCTTTGATAATCCTGTGGGCTTTCTTCCTGAGCCGCTGGGAGTAGAGGTCCTCCATGGATGGCAGCTCCGTCCTGCTTATGTATTGTGCAGTTTTCACCACCCTCTGTAAAGCCTTACGATTGAGGGCGGTGCAGCTGCCATACCAGGCCGTGATGCAGCCAGTCAGGATGCTCTCTATCGTGCACCTGTAGAAGGTCAGGATGCTCTCTATCGTGCACCTGTAGAAGGTCAGGATGCTCTCTATCGTGCACCTGTAGAAGTTGCAGAGTATCCTAGAGTCTCCTTGAACTTCAGCTGCCAGCGGAGGAAGAAGAGCCACTGTCGAGCTGTTTTGGTGATGGTGTTTGTGTGATAGTCCATGTCAGGTCCTCAGTGATATGGACACCGAGGAACCTGAAGCAGCTGACTCTTTCCAGTAGTACCGTTTATGGCGATAGGGGCGTGTCCCTCTCTCTGCTGCTTTCTGTAATCCACAATTAGCTCCTTGGTTTTGCCGACGTTTAGATGGAGGTTGTTATCCTGGCACTAAGATATCAGGGTTCTGACCTCCTCTCTGTACGCTGTCGGTGATCAGGCTGATGGCGGTCGTGTCGTCGGTACATTTCACGATGGTGTTGGAGCTGTGTGTGGCCACGCAGTTGTTTGTGAACAGAGAGTAGAGGAGAGGGCTGAGCACGCAGCCTTGAGGGGCTCCGGTGTTGAGGATCAGGATGGAGGATGTGATTTTTCCCATCCGCACTGCCTGGGGTCTGCCCGTCAGGAAGTTCAGGATCCAATCACAGAGGGCGCTGTTGAGCCCGAGGTCACTGAGCTTGAGGACCAGCTTTGAAGGCACAATGGTTTTGAAAGTTGAACTGTAGTCAGTGAACAGCATTCTCACATATGTGTTACCCTGGTCCAAATGGGAGAGGGCAGTGTGGACGTTTTTAGAACTACAGAAACACAGGACAGGAAAGCTACATTTTTGGGTTTTATTAAATTACTCACAAAATTAGTGAAAGCTGACTTGTTGATCATTCTGTGATAAAGCCATTGTAATTTATTTATTTGAATCAAAATAGTCTGATACAAAGTGTTGGAAGTAAGATGTTCAATCAATCATTCATACAATATTTTTTTCATTGCTTTCACTTCAGTGGAACACTCTTCTGATGAGATGCAGGGGGTGAGTAAAGTAAATCAAAACAGCTTTCATTTGATGGTCCTCCCACAACTGATGTTGCATTCAGGTGAGCTTTTCAGCTATGACATTATACCCCAATAATAACTCCCTTTGTTCACTTTTAAATCCTCAGGTGGCATCAATCACAACGACAAAAGAGAGGCTTTTGAAAATGCTGGAAGATTTGGGACAGGAAGAGTTCAACAAATTTAAGTGGTTCCTGCAGTACAGTGACGTCCTCGCAGGCCTCCCACGCATCTCATGCAGCCAACTGGAGAACAGTAACATATTAGACCTGGTGGATCTGATGTCGCAGACCTACAGCCAAAAGTCCTTGGAGGTGACCAAGAAGATTTTCCAGAAAATAAACAGGAATGACCTGGTGCAGCAGTTGTCAGACATCGGCTCAGGATCCAAAGGTAAGTTGTGAAGAATTCAAGCGACTTACAATAAGTGCAATCAACCATGAAGATAGAAATAAAAAAAGTAAGAAACATGCAAGGACATTTGCTTTAAGTAAGAAAACAATTTAAAGTGCTACTGCATCTGTTTAAAATAAGCCAACACTTTTTAGGTGCTCCATTCAGAAATGTGATATTTTTTTATTTGATTTATTAGCCAAGGTGCATCATTTTTCAGTCTATGACAGAAGATGTGTAGATTTACTGCCATCCTGATATCAGGGGAGTTTGTTACTGTATACTATTTTGGCGCAAAGGTAGCAAACAGGCGTGTGTTTGTTGAGGTGTATCTGGGTAGCACTCTTAGTGAGGGAGTAGCAAGCCGATTGGCTGATGCAGAGCAAAACGCAGTCAAAAGTTTAATCACGTCTTTGTTGTACCATTTATAAACAGATATAATATGCTTAAATTATAAATAAAAAACTTTGTGCAGGGTAGCTCTACATCAAAAATACATTTTGAAAGTCAGTTATGTAGCTTTTAGAATTCTCAATTTGAGTACAGTTTGTAATTGTATTATGTACATGCAGCTTTTAAATGCACAACTAATGCTCCGTATGGACCTCACGGTTGGTAAAATGTTGAGACGCAAAATAATGACACTCAAGTATGACACAATTCAACTAAAGGGTGGGTTACTTGAGGTCACATGATATAGTCTTGTTAGATGTGCCAAGAGCAAGGACTGTCTTAGGTAAGACAGCTTTTATGTGCGCAGCTCCACTTGCTTGGAACAATCTTCAGCAAGAATTGAAACAGAGCAGTTTCATTCCTCTGCATGTTTTTAAAGCTAGGCTAAGTGAAATGCTTTATGATGGGTACTTGTAAATGTCGATAACTATGTAAATGTAGAATGTAAATATAATGTATGATGTCCTTTAGTGTTTTATGTTTGTTTTATGTTTCATGTGAAACCTATTTGCTGCAGGTCTCCCTTGAAAAAGAGATCTATGATCTCAAGGGACCAATCTGGTTAAATAAAGGTTTGAAATTAAATGAAATACTAACGAAAAGCAGATTTCAGATTGAAAAAGGATGTACGAAAACACGAAAAACAAATGCCTCTGCCTTTCTTTGTCTAGAGTAAATGTATTTTCTATGTCAAATCGGTATATTGGGAATGATTTCCCATCATGGTGTTGGGAACTATAGCTTAAACCAGCCATGTTAAAGTGTCTGAAACTGGCTTTAGCTTTGTGCCAACATGTTTTGGTTTATTATTAACAAAGAAACTATTTTGGCTGATTTTACCCCAATTTGAATTTCTATTTAATGTGTTGCAGCTGAAGGATAATCACTCAGCTTGAGAATACTGCAGAAGAAGGTAGGTGCCGATAGCCATTATAACGCAAGATAATCATCATTCTATCAGCACATTTGATCATGCTAAGCTAAGATGGTGAACGTGGTAAACTTAACTTGTTAAAAATGATAATGTTAGCATGCTGATGTGAAAATATCACTCAAAGCTTTGCACAAACTGCCTTATAGATGTAGTAGCATGAGTGTAGACTTTACTCTTGAATATCAGATTATTTCTTTGTTTTAACAATCAGATTTTATAGTGTAATTTAAAGCAATGAAGCTTTTTATATTTTCTTAAAGTCAACTGAGTATGATCTGTTGTCACTGATGGCTTTTCCTTTCTCCAAGAAACTCTGTGGATGAACACAGATCCAGAGAGTGAGCAAGGAGACATCTTGCTGGTTCTAAACAAGCTTTCATTCAGTGAATGCTGGATGAAAATGATCATCACCTTGAACTAAAACATTTTGATACAAACAAATGTATATTTTGTATCATGATTCAACTCTTGCAGAATTGCAGATGTATTCAGGTTTATCTATTCAGCAACAACACGTAAATGTTTCTTCAGTAATGTAACATATCTTTAGGATGTCAGTCATACTGAATTTTGCAACGTTTTTAAAACAGAAGTGGAAAATTATTGTAAATACTTTTCAAGCATGAATATAAATGGGCATTTCATGATGATGCTTCTGGGGTTATAGAGGTAAATAAATGTATTCCTATTTCCTCCTATTACCTTAATGTGTATTTTATTCAGTTTTTTCAAGATTTGTACCTAAAATACAATGTATGTATTTTCTTATTTCATTGTTTCTGTTTTTTTCAGTCAATGTTTTTCTTTAAAGCTAATAATGATCTTAATAAAGCACTTCAAACTTCCTTCTTTAAAGTTGCTATACAAATATTTCCTTTTACCATATGGATGTACTGCATCCTTTGAATGTACCAGTTTGTAACGATGATGGCACTTTTATTTTCTATTTTTACAAATGACCTACCATTAGTGTTAGAAAAAGCCAAAATTGTAATGTATGCAGATGACTCAACAATATATTATGCAGCATCAACTACAAGAGAGTTGACAAATGTTATGAATAAAGATCTACTACTGATATCAGAGTGGGTCATAAATAGTAAGTTAGTACTTAATGCTGGAAAAACAAAATCTTTATTAATAGGATCAAATCATCAGTTAAAAGGTGAACCAAAATTGCAACTACATTTAAACCATATTCAAATTGAACAGGTCAAGGAGACAAAATTGCTAGGTATAACCCTGGATCATAAATTATCTTGGTCTAAACAAATTGATAATGTTGTAAAAATGGGAAGGGGTGTGTCACTTGTAAAAAGAATTGTAAAATATTTGCCTATGGGTGTCAGTAGACAAGTTCTGGATGCTTTGGTTCTGTCACAGCTTGATTATTGTTTGGTTATATGGTCTAGTGCTGCAGAAAAAGATTTAAACAAACTACAAGTAGCACAAAATAAGGCAGCACGATGTGCACTGCAGTGTTCCTACAGAACCACAGTCACTGAAATGCTGGATACACTGAAATGGTGTCAGACAGAGGTCTAATTATATTTGTTACATTTTGTCAGAAATATTACAGTGACTCACTCACATATATTATCACAAAGGTTTATAGCGCAGTATGCTCAACATAACTATCAACCACGACATACAATAGAAGGAAGGTTTGTATTACCCAAATCTAAATCAAATAAGGGACAGAAAACAGTCATGTACAGAGCCATGGTCAGCTGGAACTCTTTACCCATCCATATCATTCGGGAACATTCTCAAGTACATTTCAAAAGGTTGCTAAAAAAAATATTTAAGTATTACAAAGTAAATTTGAACTGTGGCTATGTATGCATATATTATTATGTACACTTATTTGTATTTACTTTTGTTTGGCCTTAGGATGGCGATAATTGGATGACCATTTTAGTTTTCACTTCATTTCACTGTAAATTGCATGAAATGATGAGCTGTTTTGTTTTAATTTTGTTAATTTTGTTGTATGTTTTGAGTGTGTGAGGACCCCAGGAAGAATAGCCAATGCTCATGCTAGTGCTAATGGGGATCCTAATAAAGACATAATGGATGACTTTATGCGGATGGTCAAAAAACGTTTTCGATTTAAAAAAATAATTATATAGATTGTTATTTGTGGTTCTTAGCTTTTGAATCAAACTAGGTCGCAAATCAATATAGAAGCAAGAATAATGAGGTAAAAAGCTAAAGATCTAGGAGAATTATTATGTATTACATAGTAATGAATACTTAGTTGTTGTTTTTTTGTTTTTTATATTCTCACATATCTGGAAGAATAGTTCAGTAAAACAGAGTTATAGACCAGCCAACCAATCAATTAATCAAATGTTATGTATATAGCTCCATATCTCAGGTAGCTCGTATCCCACAAGGAAGAACTCCCTATTCCTCATCCAGTACGGACAGACGTGAAAAATATTTCATGTGCACAGATTTAAAAAGACAATATAATTATAACATAAACACTTAAAATGGCAAAATAACTTCCTCTCAATGTGTACTTAATACGGTTTGAAGGGAAGTTAAAACTAAGAAATTACTTAAAGGTGGGGTAGCCTATATAAACATTTCGGAGAAACCAGCTCGAGTACGCTAGAATTTGAAAATACACAACCGCCAAAAATCTGCCACTTCCTTACAGAGCCCCTCCTCCAACACACACGAACGTGCACATGACCAATGAGGGCACAAGATAACTTTGTGCACAGATGGAAGGCTGACAGGCAGGTAGGCCATCCAGTTATTTTAGCCGGGCCGGCTATTGGTCGTGCTTTGTACAGTGCTACGGCTTCCACAGATGCATTTTTTTTAAATGTATTTATTGTCAAAGCATTTAATATATTCATTGCTATCAGGATGTTAAGAGCATTCCGTGGAATATAACAAAAAGTGTTTCTGAAATTAATTACATACCCCACCTTTAATGTATTAAATTAATTGAAAAACTTTTTGAAAACGTGCTGAGCTGTTAGAGTTACAGTCACTCTATTGTTTTCTAAATAATTAATTTACTATTGCCGAGTTTACTGGATTTGAGTCTTTTGATCCCTCCTTTAGCGCCCTCCTGTTGCCAGGTTACCAGATGGACGACGGAGGGCGATAAGAAACAGTAGAAGAAGAAGGTCCAGTAGGCCTATGTAACAACCATGGATGTGAAGGTAACAACTACGAGCCGCACTGAGGTAAACATGAGTTTGTCTTAGGTTTAAAGTACAAGGTTATATAATACAGACGTTACATTAATATGCTAAAAACAGCCATGGTCTATTCAGTCTTCAGCGTTAATTTGTGAAACATAGCCTATTTGTTTTTACTTATTACTGAAGTCATACTGTTTCCTAGCTAGCAGTGAATCAACCTTCAACGTAAACCGTATCTTTGTTGTAGTTATTAATGTGGATATGTGAGAGGCATTTTGTGACTGTGATTTGTGTCAGTAACGGCCCGTCTACACTACAGGCATCGAAAAATGCTTTCAACGCTTCGCCCATTCACTTGAATGGGGTGACGTAGTTGATTTTGAATCTTCGCCGAACTGCATTGTGGGGAGCGGAGCGTGGCTCTGCAAGCATCGCGAGCATCAAAAGTTGAGCAATGTTCAACTTTTGAGGCTCGATGCTTGGCATCAGCCAATCAAATCATGCGTATGCAAATCTGACAGTACAAGCGCTAGCCAATCAAACCGCGTGTATGCTGGGAGAGAGTACGCTGGTCATTTCCTCATATTCAAAAAATGGAGCGGTAGAATATCACCCGGTGCTGTATGATCAGTCTCTGTTCATCTACCGGGATACAAACCGGAGGAGCGAGGCATGGAGGGAGGTGGCAGAGACAGTGGATGAAACTGGAAGGTTTTCGCCTGTTTGGGGATTTTATATCCAGTTTACTTAGTTTTAACATTGCTATTGCTTTGTATGCCGGGGGCGGGAGATTCCTGATTGGTTGTTGGTCGCCTTGGGCGCGAGAAATCGCCAAGCCTCAGACACGCCCAGCTTCAAGATTTTTTGATGCCTGTAGTGTAGACAGGCCGTAAGTCGTTAGTTAGTAAGTTAGTTTTGTTCTGGATTTCACATGATGACACTGCAACACAACTGTGTGATCTTGTATGAAAAGTTATGACCAAAACTCAGTGTAGTCATTTGACTATAACGGCCCGTCTACACTACAGGCATCGAAAAATGCTTTCAACGCTTCGCCCATTCACTTGAATGGGGTGACGTAGAAGATTTTGAATCTTCGCCGAACTGCATTGTGGGGAGCAGAGCATGGCTTTGCAAGCATCGTGAGCATCAGAAGTTGAGCAATGTTCAACTTTTGATGCTCCCGATGCTTTCGAAGCTGGGATCAGCCAATCAAATCCCGTTTATGCAAATCCCGCCAGTACAAGCGCTAGCCAATCAAACCGCGTGCAAGCTGGGAGAGCCAGAACGCAATTCATTTCCTCATATTCCAAACGAGAAATTACGGTAGCAAATCACCCGGTTCTTTCCGAAAAAATCGCCAAGCTTCAGACACGCCCAGCTTCAAGATTTTTTGATGCCTGTAGTGTAGACGGGCCGTACGTCCACACAGCAGCTTTAGACGAATCTTCCACCGCTTCCAACGCTTCTCTGCCCATTGACTTTGAATGGGGATGACGTCACTTTGCCTCGCTTTTCGCCGAACTGCATTGTGGGGGAGCAAAGCGAAGATTTCCAGGATTTCCAGGATTCCAAAGTTGAGCAATGTTCAACTTTTGAAGCTGAGCTGGAAGCGTCAGCCAATCAAACACGTTTATACAAATCTGACAGTAGAAGCGCTAGCCAATCAAACCGCGTGTAAGCAGGGAGAACCAGACCGCAGTTCATTTCCTCATATTCCAAACGAGAAATTACGGTAGCAAATCACCCGGTTCTTTACGACCAGAACTATTAACGGGATACAAACCGGAGGAACCAGGCATGGAGGGAGGTGGCAGAGACAGTGGGTGAAACTGGTAGGTTTTCGCCTGTTTGGGGAGTTTATATATATATTGCTCGCATAAAATCCCCGGGGTTTTTTGCTTCGTATATCGGGGGCGGGAGATTCATGTGATTGGTTGTTGGTCGCATTGCTCGCAAAAAATCCCCAAGCTGTCAGACACACCCAGCTCCAAGATTTTCAAGATTTTTGAAAAGCTGCTGTGGACGTTGCTCAGAAAGCTAACGTTAACGTTGGTTATGGCACAGACGTATCACCTCAATCATTTAGGATTTCTATAAATTCAAAAGAGATTAACAACATGTAAAAGGGAAAACATTTATTTATTTTGCAATCATGTTCACACATACAGCAGGGTCTGTGAGGCCACATGACATTAAATGAAGATATCAAGTTAATAAAAACACAAGGGTTATTACATTTCAAAATGTATTACCAATATTATAAACGTGTTAAATAGGGATATTCATTATAAGGACAGGTGAAAAACATTGAGTTACCCTTTATCAATCAATCTTTATGTATTGCCCCCAAATCTGTTTGCAGACTGATCAAAACACAGTTAATACCAAATCAAAGCAAAAGAGATTTAATTATAAAATTAACCCAACTATCAGATTCGAAACATCCAAAGGCTAAATGTAAAGAAACCAAACATTTTGTTTGAGGCTTCATTTAAGCTTATTTGTACTTCTGGTAGTCTCCTAAGTAATCTCCTACCTGACAGAATCAACTACCTTTTTATTGAAACATAATGTATATGACTGGTTGTCTACAATAACCTTTCAAAATGTTTAAATCTGCAGGAGTGTGCTAGAAATGAGTTGCCCTTTCCACCTCCTAGTTTCCCGCAGCGGCTTCTACCATGGCCGTTTTCTACTCGTTTTGTCTCGACAGTCCCTGTTGCTCAGAGAGCTCAGCTCAATGCACCAGAGGAGCCGAAGCCTGCGAGAGAGCTACAGGATCCTCCAGCTGCCTGACGAGGCACAAAGCAGTCCAGGTCAGGTGAAAGAGGCATACCTGCGCCTCGCCAAGCTCTATCACCCAGACTCTGGCGCTCCAACTGCAGATGCAATGCTTTCTGCTCGAGTTGAGGAGGCCTACCGTGCCGTTCTGGCCCATAAGACCAATCGCACAGATGGAGGCAAGCAAGTGGAGGATGAAGATAATTCAAGAGGTAAAGCCTTTCTCTACAGACACTACCTCAGGGTGTGGGCTCAGGCACGCCCAGCCAGCGTGAGTGCCAGTATCGACAGATTCGTGTCGACCGGGTATCCGAGCAGGTTTTGAACTACCGGCAGAGGGAGCACGAGAGGGCAGCCGCTGCAGAGGGGGCACTAATGGCGCGTTTCCACTGCAGGCCTCGCTCGGTTTGGTTAGGCCTTATTAGGCCCGGCTCACTTTAATGCTGCGCTTCCATTACAGTTTAGGAACTGGGGTAGTTACTATAGTAACGCAGTGTAGGCGGAGCCGTGACGTCATCTTCAATGAGCGCCCCAAAAAACAACACAGCCGTTAGCTGTTAGCACTCAGAGCTCACAGCTCTTCATATCTGTTCAGAAACTAGACAAAAGTTAAACAAGTACAAACCACAGACTGCCTGTGTCATGGAGAATACAGTCGCTGGTTTATTTATGTCTGTAGGCCGTTGTTGTGAGTGTGGACGGTCGGAGCATATATAACGTTAGCTTAGCCAAGCTCCATTTAGAAAACACGCATTATAAAAAGGGGTTTTCGCCTGCCGTCTGTCTGCAGACTTGTCAAAGCATTAATTCATGGTTTTTACTAACCGGTATCAGTATGTTGTTACTTCGGCATCATTTTGAAACGTGTATTACAATTAAATCACGGTCAAATATGTTCATCTTGTTGTAGTTGTAGCCCCCTTGCCAGCGATTCTCTCTCTAGTTTAGCATACTCAGCCCGACTCAGCCTGGTTGTTCCTGGCCCTAGAACCACAATTTAGTCGGGCCAGAAAAAAGGTGAAAAAGTAGCCCCGGGCCAAAACTAGGCCAAGTGGAAGCGCAACCAAAAACGGGCCCTGCACGGCTCGGCACGCTTAAAGCGAGCTACCCGCTGCAGTGGAAACGCGCCATAATAGAACAGGACATACGTCAGCGGAGCCGAAAGATCAAGATCACTCAGGCTGTGGAGTGGAGCGGCTTGTGGAGGACATGATCCAGGAGTCCATGGCACGAGGAGACTTTAGAAACTTGAGTGGAGCCTCAACTGCATCCTCTTCGACAACGGCTACCAGCCACCCTGGGTCGTCACGCAACGCGACATCCGAGAGACCATCGCCGAGATCCTAAATAAGTTATTGGAGGAGAGAGCCAGGCTTGGTGACCCATTGGCTCCTAAAGAGCAAAGCAAATGGGAGCAGCTGTGTGAATCCGCAGAGGGGGATTTAGTGAAACTTAACAAGATGGTGGACGATTACAACCTCATCGTTCCGATGCTCAACATGCAAATGGTTCACTTCAGTTTATCACGAGAGATTGACCGAGCTGTGAAAGGAGCACACCAACACAGACTGGACCAGCAGAGAGAGAGAGATAAAAGGAGCGAGAGAGGTGGAAGGAAGAGAATAAAAGATCCAACGCAGTAACTAAGCCTCAAATCACAAAACAGCAAGGCCTGCTGTGTTGGATGAGGAACTTTCTCAGATTAAAATACTAAAACTCTGAATCAAACTAAACAGAAAAAATATGTGGGGTAATATTTAGAGACACTTACAGTATATGCAATCAGAAACGATTCTGTCACCAATTTGTTTCTGTGTCACTGCTGTTGTGCAGATATGCTGGATTGTCATCAGGTGCTATTGGCAAAGCAGTATTGAGCGATCATGGGTATGTGACTGTAAAATGTGAGGAACTGCATGTGTTGATAAAGAACATGAGGTACATTGTATGACATTATTAATCTGAAAAAACACACCTAACACTGTAAATTGTGGTGCTGTGTGACATTAAAAGTTAAGTTGATCAAAAATCTAGTGTTACAGTGTATTAGGTGTTTGACTGTGGGAAGTGTTTAAATAGCTAAATGTCTCATTCTAGTCTGGCAGCTGCTCCAGTGTTGCAGGGTTGCAGATGACGATGGGTTCCTTGCCTCTGGCTCCGTTTCCTGCTGCCTCCCTGTGCAGCGCCTGGGCGACAGCCCTGGACCGAGACACCACCTTGGTCCAGTCGTGGGCGATGTACTGGTGGTACGGATCTTGAGAGCTCTCAAGCTTCTTGGAGCGAATGTAACTGAGCATGATGCCGAATGTGAAGAAGCTGAACATGCCAACCACCAGCAGGATATACAGCATGCCCTGAGACTGAGAGTTGGCCCTGGCTCCGGCTCCAGCCCCCTGGTGCACAGCCTGCTGGGTAGTGTAGTTCTGAGGCAGCTGTGGAGACAGCATGCCTGTGCTGTTGAGGCAGTGCTGCAGGAATGAGAGCAGGAGCGACTGCAGCTCTGTGGTGTTGATGTGTGGCATGGCCGACCTCTGCTGGGCGCTTAGCTAACTGCAACTGGAAGAGAGAGGAGACTGTAAGAAAAAGATTCATCTCACAGGTAATACCACTATCTCTGCAGGAATTAAACTTTGGTTTACTATTGTATCATTTAGCTTTAATAATACCTGAATTGTTCCTTCTAACATGTTACAACCACTCAGAGGCAAATTAGGACTTTATTCCTGAGTTGCAGATTGCTGATTTCATGAGTTGCTAAAAGACATTTCAAATCAAATCTGCAGGAATGTAGGCATATTAAAGTATTACAAAAAAAAGAGTAGCTAAATGGGAGGCATAATAAGCAAGACATTGATCTAAGTGTCACAAAGTAACATGTACCTCATAGTGATTTGAAAATAAATCCCAGTTATCCAGAATGTATACATTTGTATTAAGCAACGCATTTGTATGTCTTCATGTTAAAGTAACACGTTGGAATTGTATCCTGTGATGAGTACCGCAAAAAAAATGAAATGAAAGCGCTGAATAATCAAAATGTAAGGGTTAGATTTGGTGCCGTGAGATTAAAAGGGAACTGATACAAAAAGGCTCACCCTCAAATACATGTAAGTGTTTTTTCATTATTCCTGCTACATGCAGTAAAAAGGAAAGCCTACCTTTCAAGGAAATGGAAGTAGTTTCCGTTGTCAGCAGCAAACATCGATCTTTTCAACTCGTGTCCAATCTCCAGCAGGATTAGAAGCAGCTCTTAAACTACACGTTGAATAGAAGCAACATTTACGCCTGTCTTGGTCATAATGGGCTCTCCTTCATGCTCATGCTTGTCTGGGAAGAGATATGCTGCATGTTCAACTTGTCAACACTTTTAATGAAACGAGGAGGTCACAGGCCAAGGTCAAAAGCTCAGTATAGCGAGGCAGTGGTGTAGCTTGACTTAAACAACTCTTCTACTGGTGAAACTGAAATTAACCAATGTATAGAAGAGCATATTAATTGAGTAAGGATGTTGTCTTGTTTACTTGGTAAGATGTCATGATAGTCATTCTAAAAATATGTCATGTGGGTTTAATGTCTTTATGTTCAATGTGAAAAAGAATTGTGTGACACCAGAAATCAAGAAAACAATTATATTAAGTATTGCAAAGAGATACAGTTTTCATCATCACTTCAGGCTAAAATACAGTGTTTAAACCCATTGTGTGAACAGTGTATGTGGATGGATGCATTGTCTTAATTATTTATCTAATCTCTAATGTCGCATTTTGCAGTAGGAGGAGGAGGTTCCAGGCTTCAGCAGGAGAACAAAGCTGCTTTCAGAGCAGAGGACAGTCTGCAGCTCAGACTAGATCGTGTTTCACACTATCACCTCCAAACGTCCTTTAACTCAGTCTTGTAGTCGTGTGTGTGTGTGTGTGTGTGTGTGTGTGTGTGTGTGTGTGTGTGTGTGTGTGTGTGTGTGTGTGTGTGTGTGTGTGTGTGTGTGTGTGTGTGTGTGTGTGTGTGTGTGTGTGTGTGTGTGTGTGTGTGTGTGTGTGTGTGTGTGTGTGTGTGTGTGTGTGTGTGTGTGTGTGTGTGTGTGTGTGTGTGTGTGTGTGTGTTCTGAAACCTATTAAACTGGATTTAAGATAGGCCTGTTTATCGCTACATATTTTTTTATATTCTGTAGTGGGATTGGCAAGCAGTGCAAAGTCAAGAGATCCATGTTGTATCTTCTCCAAAACATTTTCAGACAAGGTATTCGCATTACCCAGGATTCTTACGAAAAATATGACTTGCAAAATCCAGAGAATGTATGAAATTCTTCAGTAGTGGAAAATTGTAAGGTTATAATGTTACATTTCTTTGCCAAGACAGAAAAAGACAGAAAGCAAACCCATTTATAAAAACATGTATTTTATTCAAGTTAAATTGCAAACTTTATCGTGCAGAAAACCACCGTTGGATATGTTTAGTCCGACATCCTGACATCCTGCTTAACAATGAAAGATATCAATGTTATCATTCACTCTCACATTAAAATCTCAAAATATAAAGTGTTCCAACTTAGGCCTATCTATCATAAGATCATATTAATGTCATGAGCTGCATTAAGAGCAGCTTTTGGTACACAAATCAGCCCGTTGCACCACCAGTCAACTTGAAGCTATATATTTTATCGACACACATTTCTGTTTTCACTATTGATCCTGAGCGCTAAGGCATGCAGATAAATAAGTGTCAGTGCTTTTAAGTGTTAAGAAATACTGAATGAATAAGTCAGTAGTTTGTCAATGGTCGTTTAGATAACTGATAAACTTGTTATGACCTAGAGGAGCAGCATTACCAAGGCTTCTTGCATTTCTACATCTCATTGTTTTAAGTTGAATACTTCTGTGTTATCAGGACTTTATCAAACGCAGTCTGTAAAAAGTAAAAACATAATTTTAGGGAATTATCTCTGGGAATTTCAAAAATGTTTATGATTAAAGTACATCATTGACTATTCAAAGATTCATAAAAAAATTGTTTTCCTAAATTGAAGGCCATTTGTTTTCAAAGACCTTGAAAAAAGACTTTTTTTTCACAATTCTACAAACGTTCATCTGATTTGGGTTACAGTTAATAATAGATTCAGCATAAACAACCGGGCTTCTGCCAAGGTCACCTTGTACAGTAACTTCTTATACAGTAATTGTGCCATTTGTGGTACAGCTAGAAGCTTCAATCTCGCAGAGAAGATCTTTTTTACCTGATGGATACAAAATAAAAACAGTTAAACAGAAACACATGCGTATGATATGTGTAATATGATGACATTTTCCTAAATAAGACGTTGTGCAAGCCAGTAATTGTGTATAATTGTTTAGGATAAATCTAACTCACTGGTAATGTCACTCTAGCTGCACCCCATCACAGTTGTCTTTTGCAAGCCTAGAAATTAAAAAGAAAAGATGTGATAAAAAGATTTATCTGAACCTCATTGTGTCCAAAATGAAGACAATCAGAAAAATGGACACCATTTGGTCAAACACTTATAGTATATACTGTATTCAAATGGAGACCCAGTTTAATGTTGAATACAATCAATCAATTTGGTAATGCATCCCCTAAAAGACTGATGACTCACACTGCCTGAGCTTTGAGAGCTTTGTGGGTCTCCCGAGCTTCGTACTCTTCTGAAATCTTCTTGTAGCAGTAGATCAGAACCCCAATGAGCCACAGCTGCAGAACCACGATCAGCACGTACATCATGATCTCTGCGATCACCGATGTCAGCTCCCGATTGGCTGGGGAAGAAAATCAACATGTAGCAAAATAGAGGAAGCGTGTCTGCAGGTTTAAGTCTTTTGTGCAGAGTCTTAAGGAAGTTAGAAATATAGATTAAATGTAAAACTTTTCTGTTTAAGTCATAACCTACAATCATGAACCTAGAAATGCTTTAAAACAGGGGGACGTCAACTGTGGCTCTGAAAAGTGAAACAAATCAAGCCGATGCAAGAGTGCCTTAGAATTGCATTATTTTGAGGTTTTAAAATGAGGGAAAGTATTGTTATCCACATTTTAGGTCTCTCAATAACTGAGTTGAGTGTAACACCACTCTTACATTGTTTTTGGCAATGTTATCAAAAAGTGTATTGCTCTCCTAGAGCCAAAGTTCTGCCCCCTGTGTTGAACTACGTTTTGGATTGTGTTTACTTGATTGGCAGGTCATACTTAAGTCACTGTTTTTTGTTTCAATCCCACCCACGCTCCACTTTATCATCCACACTTTGGATACCAACACATTTTTCTCCCCAAATCCAAGTGTCGGGCAACCTTTTAGAAACCTAACATTGACCTGAAACAGTATGCCAGTGTTTTCCAACATTGCCGGATCTTGACCCCTTACTAAAAAATGTTTCCTTTCAGTTTCCTCAAAGAACTATTTGCATTTGAACTTCTAACTGTTCAAGGCCCAAACTCTAAAATGATCAAATATTTTAACATACATTAGTCACAGCGGGCATTCCCTACATAATTATTAGGCTACTTGCATATCTTTCTGAATATTTGTACATAGTTGTATTAGATATTGTACTAAAGTGAAGGACCTGAGCCTTCACATGTACACCCCACCTACCTACAGCCACCACAGTGAGCTCCACCTCCTTCTCCACAGTGACGTTCTCATTGTACTGCCGCAGGAAGAGGGTGCGGTGGATTGTGCAGCGGAACGTCCCCGTTTCATTAAAGGTGACGTTATGGATGTAAATGGCTCCTATTTGAATGTCGCTGTTTTTTGTCCCATGCCACTCTAAACGGTCGCTGAAATCCTCATCCATGATGTTGGCACTGGGGTGTTCATAGTGGAAAATCTGAGAGGAGGAAACAAATGGGAATGTTTTCAATATTCCTGTAATCCAGGGAAAGATTTAAGAGCATGCATACTCAGTTAGATGTCTTGCTTTAAGTATACACACTACAATAACTTATCTCTGGGATATGGCCCACAGGATTATCAAAGACCCCATCACCCCAGCAACACTATGTACCTTCACAACTTCATACCATTCATCTGTTTGCATCTCACATATTTAACTAGTATTAGTGTTTTATTTCACTGTACGGCATTTACATTACATTAGCTCATCTTATTCTATTTTACCTGCATATAGTTAACTTTTCATGCATTGCATATAGCACCATTCTCTTGCAGCATTTTCTTACTTCTCTGTTTCTTCTTGTTGTTTCTTCTTGCACTTTTTATTTTGATGTCTTATATATATTTAAGTTGTATTATTGGTTGACATTGCATACCTAAACTGTAGCTGTGAATACGACAATAAAGCCCTTTGACCTTTTATATACATTTTTCTCCTTAGTAGTTTCAAATGATGGGAAATGTATACGTCCTTCTAGAAAAGCAGAAATACTAAACATTATATTCATGATAATAACATTGTAAAAGATAACAATAGAAATGTAGAGGAGAACACTAACCAAAATAAAGTTAGTGTCTTCATAAAGTAAAGCTAGTATACAAAAAGGAAATAGGCTTACAAAAATGTACCTTATGGGACGGTATTACAGTTGCCCTTCTCATTCAGAAACCCTAGCCAGCTTTTTTCGTTCCTTTTAAAGGTCACCTATTATGCAAAATCCACTTATTTTTCATGTCTTTTATACATAAACATGTGTCCCCTCTGCGTTAAGAGATTCTGAAAGTTTCAGGAAAAAAGATTCGCTCACTTTTTGTCCTGATCCATTTATATAAAAACCTGTCTGAAAATGAGCTGATCCGATTTTGGCCACTTTATGATGTCAAAAAGATTTTTTGGCTTGTCACCAACCAAGGTAACCCCCACCTCATCACCTGAATCTCCTCTTAGAGCACCATTGTGTTCTTTTTAATCAATTATCTCTCAGAGGGGCGTGGGGAGGGGCTCCTTATTTTCATCTAAAGTAACAGACAGAGAATCAGCACTTTTGAGACAGGGCTGAATCAGAGGGGATTATGGGATGCTACAATGCATGACCTGTTTGGTATTTGGAGCCAAACACTTCAGAGGCATGTTTTGTATTATATCTGAGGCCTATAATATATTGATGAAAAACAGTATCATAGGGGACCTTTAAAGGCTGTTGTGAACTTACTGGCTTGAAATCCTCCACTCCCAGCGGTTTGAAGTGCCAGTCCACCGTGGCTCGGGCGGACACCTCCTCTCTCTTCTTACAGGAGATGCAGCCCAGCAGGAATCCTTCTCCTGCCACGGCTTCAGTCATGGAGTCCACCTCCGCACAGCCGCCATGGCACTGAGATACTACCGAGGGAAAATAACGAAAAGAGACAAAAATAGGTAAGAGAGGTAGAGCGTGCAAGGGTATTAGTATATTGTGCTTACTTCTTATTTATCTTAAATATTATATGAGGAACTTTACTTTTCATGCTAAGTAATCAAGCACTTGCACTCGTCTATATGTATATTAACTGATGCTGCGATCCATATATGTTTTTTAACCTATGATGTAGTTCTGATGGTGTTTTTTGTTTAGCGGTCATATGAGAAAAGGCAAGTTTATGTAGAATCTTTTAAAATCAAAGCAAAGTTCTTAACACAAGACTAAAAGACACAATATAAAACAAACACAGCAAATGAACTAAAACATTAAGCAGGGGGATTACAGTTACAGTCCAGAGAGAGATATTACAGTTTATTTTAGTATTATAAATTAACTTGGTAAAAGATATCAGCCACAAAAATAAACAAAAAATTTTAAACTTTATTACAAGCTTTCTGTCTCAGAGAAACAGCTTGTTATTTTCTCTGAGTTTCTTAAAACACCTAAAAAAGGTATTAAAGGACATGGTAGAGATTTAACCAATTATAGTTGTTAATAAACTAACATTGATAAAATTGCAAATATAACACTGTGATAGATTATATTACAGTGATTGCAATTTACCCTGAAAAAAGAGAAGCTCCCTTTAACACATGCAACTTTACCCAGTAACATAAATAATGTTGTACTTACCGAAAAGATTAAAGACAACCAAAAGGGACAAGTGGCATTTCATATCTGCTGGAGCAACTTATGGCCAGCTGTTTGACAAAATATTGAACTTTCCTTGCAGAGAAATATCTGTGGCGATTGACATGACTGTCATAATGCTTGATCCCCGAATAATTCCATGTTCTTCTTGGCAAACCAATTTAATCCAGAAAGTCCAATAGATTAACAAAGTTGTATTTTACAAATGCCAAAAATGAAGGAAAGCCTCTCGTCAAAAAAGTTTACAAAAAGAACCCGAGTCACTGTGTGTCTTCATACTAGTTTTAAGTCTCAACTGCAGTCTCGTATGACTTTAGACAAGCTATATTAAGAGCGTGTGAATCCAGGAGCGTTGGACGTTGTGAGTGTTGAACACCGGCAGGAAACCTGAGATGACGAGACCTATTCCATTACTTCAGCATGGCCGTCTATAAACCAGACTCCAGACAAGTTCTTATGATTTATAGATTGACAATAAAAGTTCTCTCAAACAGGAAACGTTTCCATTCTGTTAAAGGTTTTTTATTATTAAAAGTTTAATTATTAGTTAAAGAGCTTACAAAAGTCATACATGCTTTAGTTATTTTGCCAACCGTTATAATATCTGTGGGATGAGATCATCATTCTGGTCTATGTATTGAAGTCTATATTCATTCTTTAATGCATGCAAAATCATCCCTGACATGTTTTGTTAAACAAATTAATTCCGAGAAACACATGCTGAAGTAAACAACCATGTGAGGCTTAAAGGGATAGCTGTACAAACCATTACATGATATGCTGCTTTAGTTTGATCTGTTTTTCTTTCCCTCTCCACAGGTCAGAGGTCATGATCGGCTTCAGGGATTCAGTTCTTTGCTCAAGGACACTTCAGGAGAGAAGCCTTTGCTCCAGTATTGTGAATGTTGGGTTATTCAAAGCACCCCTTATGTTCCCCTCTGTCTATCTCCCTCTATCTGTCTCCATTAGTCAGTGTGTCCTTCCTATTCTCTTCTTAAAACATACTTTTATTGTAAAGCGTATCTAGACTTTATCTGAGATGCCATTGTAATAATATTATAATCTTTCATTTGCATTTTCTTTTTCAGTTTTCTCTCTGCAAAACACTTTGTACCTTTTTTTACGAGTGCTCTGTAAATAAAGTCTATTATTATTATTATTATTATTATTATTATTATTATGTATTGTTACTTTTTTTTTGCAGTAATTGAATAACGCATGTGATTTAAAGTGATAAGTACAAATATGACCCATTTAATCTTAAACAATATAATGTGATGCATGCTTCCAGCTAAATTACAGTATGTGCCAGGGATTGTTTTCTATCCTAGATGTTATATTTTATACATTTTTAAAAATCAGCTTTGAATTTTTAATTTTTTGTGTACTGTTTAGATGAACTTGCAACCCAATATGCAATTACCATGCCAGTCAACAACACACTCGTTATTCAGGATCAATCTGTCGAGTTGGATAGTGATAAAAATTGCTAAACTCATTTAAAATCTTCAAAAAGTGTGTCTGTCTGTTTATCTTTCATTCAACTGTGCTTGGGATGTGGAAAGTTAACTCGTTCCAGCTTTGCTTTAAGACTCTCAGATCTCATCAGACAAGTTGATATTGCCCGAATTCATGGGGAACTCTGGAAAGCTGCAATATCATTCTCCATACCTTTTTGAGTTTAATTTTAAAGCGTGTCTAGTTTAAAATATAGTGCTAGGGATTGTGTACTGAACTTGTGCAAGCTAAATGCTAAATACAATTTGTCCTGGTTATGGAAAATACCTCATCTGTTCTTATTTTCTGTTAGACTTGATTGCCTTAAAGATTGGACTGTTCTAAATGTTTTCATTACTATAATCAATTAAAAGTAATCTCATTTGAATATTCTGTTTCCTCGTCTGCTTTTTACATTACATTACATTGCATTTAGCTGACGCTTTTATCCAAAGCGACTTACAATAAGTGTATTTGACCAGGAAGATACAAACTTGAGGAAAACAGAATCATATAAGAACATCAGGTTTCATAGAGCCAACACATTTCAAGTGCGACTCAACTGGCTTTAGATAAGCCAGCCCTTTATTAGTATATAAGTTCTTTGTTAGTAATTCTATCGCTCGAAGTGGAGTCGAAAGAGATGAGTTTTCAGTCTGCGCCGGAAGATGTGTAAGCTATCTGCTGTCCTGATGTCAATGGGGAGCTCATTCCACCATTTTGGAGCCAGGATAGCTTTTGCTCTTTCTTTAGCCGCCGCCTATTTTACACTGAACAAAAATATAAATGCAACACTTTTGTTTTTGCTCCCATTTTTCATGAGATGAACTCAAAGATCCAGAACATTTTCTATATACACAAAATAACCATTTCTCTCAAATATTGTTCACAAATCTGAAAAAATCTGTGATAGTGAGCACTTCTCCTTTGCCGAGATAATCCATCCCACCTCACAGGTGTGGCATATCAAGATGCTGATGAGACAGCATGATTATTGCACAGGTGTGCCTTAGGCTGGCCACAATAAAAGGCCACTCTGAAACGTGCAGTTTTGCTTTATTGGGGGGGTCCGAAAACTAGTCAGTATCTGGTGTGACCACCATTTGCCTCACGCAGTGCAACACATCTCCTTCGCATAGAGTTGATCAGGTTGTTGATTGTGGCCTGTGGAATGTTGGTCCACTCCTCTTCAATGGCTGTGCGAAGTTGCTGGATATTGGCAGGAACTGGAACACGCTGTCGTATACGCCGATCCAGAGCATCCCAAACATGCTCAATGGGTGACATGTCCGGTGAGTATGCTGGCCATGCAAGAACTGGGATGTTTTCAGCCTCCAGGAATTGTGTACAGATCCTTGCAACATGGGGCTGTGCATTATCATTCTGCAACATGAGGTGATGGTCGTGGATGAATGGCACAACAATGGGCCTCAGGATCTCGTCACGGTATCTCTGTGCATTCACAATGCCATCAATAAAATGCACCTGTGTTCGTCGTCCATAACATACGCCTGCCCATACCATAACCCCACCACCACCATGGGCCACTCGATTCACAACATTGACATCAGAAAACCGCTCACCCACACGACGCCACACACGCTGTCTGCCATCTGCCCTGAACAGTGAAAACCGGGATTCATCCGTGAAGAGAACACCTCTCCAACGTGCCAGACGCCATCGAATGTGAGCATTTGCCCACTCAAGTCGGTTACGACGACGAACCGGAGTCAGGTCAAGACCCCGATGAGGACGACGAGCATGCAGATGAGCTTCCCTGAGACGGTTTCTGACAGTTTGTGCAGAAATTCTTTGGTTATGCAAACCGATTGTTGCAGCAGCTGTCCGAGTGGCTGGTCTCAGACGATCTTGGAGGTGAACATGCTGGATGTGGAGGTCCTGGGCTGGTGTGGTTACACGTGGTCTGCGGTTGTGAGGCCGGTTGGATGTACTTCCAAATTCTCTGAAAGGCCTTTGGAGACGGCTTATGGTAGAGAAATGAACATTCAATTCACGGGCAACAGCTCTGGTGGACATTCCTGCTGTCAGCATGCCAATTGCACGCTCCCTCAAAACTTGCGACATCTGTGGCATTGTGCTGTGTGATAAAACTGAACATTTTAGAGTGGCCTTTTATTGTGGCCAGCCTAAGGCACACCTGTGCAATAATCATGCTGTCTAATCAGCATCTTGATATGCCACACCTGTGAGGTGGGATGGATTATCTCGGCAAAGGAGAAGTGCTCACTATCACAGATGTTTTCAGATTTGTGAACAATATTTGAGAGAAATGGTTATTTTGTATATATAGAAAATGTTTTAGATCTTTGAGTTCATCTCATGAAAAATGGGAGCAAAAACAAAAGTGTTGCATTTATATTTTTGTTCAGTGTAATTAGCTAAAGTGATGATTTCATCTCGTGGTTATTTCTTCTTTAACAGTCTTGTTTGGTGAATCACACATGATATGGTGAAGTACTTTAGAATTTCCCTCTCAGGCGATGATGATGCAAACTATATTCATAAATGTTTGTAAAAAAATAAATCACCCACTCATTTCATTCCCTCTGGTTCAGTTACTGAAACCAGAAAAGGTTACACAGCTTCTTTCCTCAACAGTTTTTATATCTGCCTTCAAAAGGACTGACAGTCAGTCAATGCCAGAAAAACAAGGCCACTGAAGTCAAGGCTGACAAAACAGACATTGACGTGATGACGGTAATGAATTTTTTTTTCTCATTAAAAGGAATGCCTTATCATGTCTTTAACATGTCCCCCCTTAAGGCTGAACAAACATTTTCTTTGAAAAAAAGAATATGTTCAGGTGTGTGTGTGTGTGTGTGTGTGTGTGTGTGTGTGTGTGTGTGTGTGTGTGTGTGTGTGTGTGTGTGTGTGTGTGTGTGTGTGTGTGTGTGTGTGTGTGTGTGTGTGTGTGTGTGTGTGTGTGTGTGTGTGTGTGTGTGCCTCCGGTGTGTGCATGTGTGTGTGTGCCTCCGGTGTGTGCATGTGTGTGTGCCTCCGGTGTGTGTGTGTGTGTGTGTGTGTGTGTGCGTGTGTGTGTGCGTGCGTGTGTGTGTGTGTGTGTGTGTGTGTGTGTGTGTGTGTGTGTGTGTGTGTGTGTGTGTGTGTGTGTGTGTGTGTGTGTGTGTGTGTGTGTGTGTGTGTGTGTGTGCCTCCGGTGTGTGCATGTGTGTGTGTGCCTCCGGTGTGTGTGTGTGTGTGTGTGTGTGTGTGTGTGTGTGTGTGTGTGTGTGTGTGTGTGTGTGTGTGTGTGTGTGTGTGTGTGTGTGTGTGTGTGTGTGTGTGTGTGTGTGTGTGTGTGTGTGTGTGTGTGTGTGTGTGTGTGTGTGTGTGTGTGTGTGTGTGTGTGTGTGTGTGTGTGTGCCTGTGTGTGTATTCTGGCTGAAGTGGAGGTCAGGGATGTTGTCATGTGATTTAACCAGATGACACAGTTTTAGAATTAGAATTGGGAGGGATGAAACCCTCTTCAATGGTCACACATGCAAAGCACTCAGCACACACAGTGAAATGTGTTCTCTGCTTTTAACCCATCCTCGTACCAGGAGTCTAGTACTAGGAGCAGTGAAGCGCTTGATAAGGGTCCTCACCTCTTTTAACCTTCTCGTAGCCTGTGTGAATGCTAATGACAATTAAAATTAACCGAGCTATCTTTGAAATCACACATGAGACCAAGAGAGGAGTGTGAGTAAGACCTTGGATTGGCCCACACACACAAGGGGGGGGGGGGGGGGATTTCAAGGAAATGTTGACATATGATAAACCCTGTGTGTGAGGGTTGTGTATATGAGGCTGTGCTGTACCTTTTTGACCCTACACACGCATTCACAGGGGGGGGGGGGGGGTGACACACCTCCTTTCTCGCTATGCTGGTGGTGTTTTTTTATTTTTAGCACAGATCGAGTTTCCAGTCCCCCGATTCAGCAGCCTGAGGTGCTCAGCAACACAACTCCTTATCCTAGAGCAGTTTGTTGCCTGCTTGACTATGTAGCACAGACGTTGATCCTCTGTTTTGAAATGGAGCCCGTGAAGTGACGATTGCAAGAGCGGTCACAGGGAGTGAGAAGACGGAGGATGGTAATTCTAAAGATAATTTAAAACGGCCATGTCATTGTGATGCTCTGCCATCGATTTGAAAGGATACAGAGGAAACTGCTGGCCGAAAATCTAAACTAAAAACCAGGTAAAGGCAAATCAATGACAACAAAAGATGGGCATTTTTTAGGATATGTGTGGACAAATAGTGCATTTTGCTTTTAGAAAAATACTTTATTTCAATAAGGGTTTTACAATTTTCTGTTCTAAAGCTTTTAAAGTTTAAAGTGTGAGGATTTCTAATCATATTGTGAATTATGTAAGTATGGCATGACTGCTGAACATTATGGAAATACCATTGAAATATGCAAAGTAGGTATATATGATGATGGGGGGTGGGCATTATAACTGAGTCAAAGTTTGAGTAACACTCACTGTGCAATACACTTCAATGTTCAGATTGTTGAAAAAGAGCTAATATGATTAGTCAGTTAATTAAGCAGTGACCCAATCAATATAAATCTAGACTGCAATTATTTGTATCACCTCATTTTTTGTTTTCAGGCAAAAGTACCAAAAATGTGCTTCTTTTAGACTCTCACTTATGATGATTTGTTACATTTTTTGTTTTAGTGATATACACAGAATATCCTTGGGTTTTGGATTGTTGGTTGAACAAAAGAATAAATGTTTCACCAGTCACAACATTTATTTTTTAATAATTGGTCATAAAGAATTATTTTCTCAATTCATCTGAAATGTAAATCTCAAAATGCATCACATCATTGTTTGTTCTTTTATTTCCAGCTTCAATCAAGGTGACTTGTCATCGGCTGTGTTTACTGCAAGTGGCCTGGAGGAGAGGATATCCAATGTCCTACAGGATGCATCCTACCAACAATACTGCATGACACCATATGAAACAATGCAGCAGCAGGAGGCGAGGGGTGAGATACATATGCTATGCTGTTGCTACTGTAACTATACAATTTCCTGATCTATCTATCTATAGATGCACTATGCCCTAATGTATTTTTGTACTGCTTACAAATTATATTATTAAAGAATTCAATTTCTGCTTAATACAGTTTAAACAAATGTAGTGATGTAAATGATGAGTTATCAGGTTACACATAATCAATGCAAAACACAGTGTTAGACACTAGAGGTCGCAATGTTTCTATTAATTTCGGCCAAATAACAGTTCCCTTCAATTTAACTCTGAAATGATACTAAATCTGGGGGTTAGCATGTACTTGTTGCTCATTGTGTACTGAGATGTGTTTCAAAAATCAGATTAGTGAAATTGTATGGGACTGCTTTGTTTTTTCTCCTCATAATCAAACCACCTAGTTGTAACAACAGGCCCAGTTCATGCGTGAAATGCGGTCGATTTGTTTGAAATTATTTAAAAGAGTATATTTGTTGAGGGAGAAATCGTTTCTTTATCAATGGCTTGTGTTGTGATGTAAACACTGGTCTTCTTCTCACGCCACATCCTCTGGACTGTTATTTTCCCCGGGCTGTACCACAAAGTTTGTCGGAGGGGTGTTAGTATCGTCTTTCTGGTTCCTTTGAACATGTAATAACGTATTAATTACATCATTTTTTATAATTTCTGAAATACGGACATTGAAAAGGTTTCGTGGCTCTTTTTAAGTTAAATATATGAAGCAAAGATAAATCTTCTTTTAATGAGACTTCTTGTATCCCCCCACGTACTAAGTAATTCAGTCGACTGACTGGCGTTGCTTTTCACTTTTCGACGAAAAAGCTATTGTCTGTTACTTTAAAACCAAGTTTGTACGCTCCTACTGCGAAGCTAACTTCGGTCGTTGTTTTTAAAGTGTTTTTAAAGTGATAATGAAAGACGTCGGGGTAGTACTTTATCTGCTGGAAGTTAAAGCCTGCTAGGCAGATAGTCATCTTTTTGTGAGCTGTCGGCCTTCAGAGCTTGGGGGAAACGTTAGCTAAATTTGGCTGCGTGTAGCGTTAGCTGGCGTATGGCTAACTGCTAGCTGATGCCAGCAAATGCGTCTTCACGTACCTAAGTATGTTGATGTGTTCCTGCGAAAAAGTGGATTTTAACATTACTTCGCGCACCGTCGCTCGGCTTGTTTTCGAGGCCGAGCAAGACAACAGCAACGGAGGGATTTCATCCAATGGGAGGTAGGATATCCAACTTTCCCAGGCTGCAAAGTTTATCATATTGAACCCGAATTTGTGTCTCCAAAACAACTGTCCTTGGTTCTTTAAAACGTACACAATATCATGTCAGGAGATATAAGCGGTTGGCGTTGTTTCAACAACAACGTTGAGCACAACATATTGAGTACTGGTTTGAATTTGCAGGAGCAGCTGTTCCTCGGAACTTGTGTCTCACTCAGTGAGTCGATGGTCACTTTGCAGGAACTATTTGTCTGTTTTTGTCACATCTAAAATCGCAGTTTTTCCGTGTGTGATTGTGTGTGATAAGCTTGACGTGGCCTATGTTTCATGTAAAAAAAAATCTGGCTGTGTGGACCAGGGAGTGAAGGCTATACGGGGATTATGGTGGATTACTCTGGACAAACAAGTATGTGCCAAGATTGGTCTTGTTCAAACAGATCACAGCAAATACTGTCAGACGTGCTTGGGTCTTTGAAAGTGAATGCTTTGAAGGCAGACAATGGAGTGACCCAATCCGTCCCTGTTGGAGGACACATCTGCAGTATGTGTTAATGTTGTTATGACCTTGATACTGATAGCCCATAGTTGCAATTAGACTTTGTTATCGGTGGTATGAACTATGTGTTTGTTTTAAAGGTGCTGTTTTAGTACATTGCTACAGTGTCTGACGTTGGCTTTGTGGCATTCTTTGTCTAGGGATTTTAGATGGAGAACCTGTGTGTTGATACAGATCCGTCCATGGGCAAATAGGCTTTCCTTTGCAACACATGGTGGTTAAAATCTCTCTTGATATCTGTTATTCTCCATTTATGATAAATCCAGAGTGACAGTGTCAGTCAGTCCCATGCTCTCCCAGTTATTGCTATTTCTGAGTTGCTTGAAGGGAGAAACTGTTCAAATATTCAGCTAAAGTAACTTTATATTCTCCGGTCGTAGGCAAAAGAACAAAAGTAACATAAACTAGCCCACTTTAAATAAATCCTATCGATCGTCCCTCTGACGGGAAAGTATAACATTTCCAATACATCATCATCATCATCATCATCATCATCATCATCATCATCATCATCATCATCATCATCATCATCATCATCATCATCATCATCATCATCATATGATACCTCATATTCCCAGAACTGGCAAAGCACACAGTATCAAAGACCAGACAGAAATAGCTTTAGTCTCGCAGTCATTTGTTTTAGTGTAAACATACATGATTTTATGATTTTATTTTTAGAAAAGTGGCAGTCAGATGTAGGCCAGCCTTTTGAATGCAAAGTTTCTGCTCTTGTCACTCCTCAGGTAGCTACTTCCAGACACATATCTGTCTTGGTCTGAGACTTCAACTCTTGCTAAGATGAGTCTGATTATGAAAAAGGCGAGCTTGAAGTCTACCAAACAAGAGAGAAGAGCAACCGATTTCTGAAGAAAGAAAGTGACGCCGGACAGTTCAAGAAATGCAGAAAAGGGAGAAGGGATAATAAAGCATTTATTCACTCCCTACAAACACATACATTGGACAACCTGAAATGGAGTGCCTAAAGAACACAAACGCCTGTTAAACTATTTGACAGACTTCCTCCCAGCTTCCTGTTGCATCTATTTTTCACTGTGAAGAAACCCCTACAGCTGAACCTTTTCTTTTACATGAAGCCGCTTTCTAAAGTTCAACAGAAATACGGAAAATATAAAACAATCTTAACTCATGATTAATGTGTATGTAATATGGCTGAGTCAATTTGCCCTGAATGATTGTCTGATGTTTCAACCCATCCTGTTTCTAAAAATATATCAAATGCAAGCATGACTAGACCATCTTGGCCCGTTGTGGGTCAGTCTCAACTATACAAATGCAACAAGCCCTTGTTGGTGCCCTTCTCTTGATCGAGAGAGACAAATAAGTCGACTATGTCCACACCTGCGGGACAAGAAGGCATGACTCTGGCTCATCCCATTCCTGTCCCAACACTGACTGTCCTGCCACCATCCTCCGACACAGAGTCCTGGTCTCGCTCGCCCAGCCCCAGACAGTCGCGTTCGAGCCGCTACGGTCGATCCCACCGCAGCAGGACCCGGACCAAGAAGCGAAATGAAGAAGAGCAATGCTGCACTCCTAAGCGACAATGGGGGAAAAAGCAAACTGTGATAAAGGAGCCTGTGGAGAGGGGCACCATTCCACATAGGAGCCCCTCGCCCAGCTCATCTGTGGCCACTCAGATGGAGGAGGAAGTGCAAGGTCAGGAGATCCCTTCACAGGACCTCCTCCTGCCACCGTCCCGCTCCTGGTCTCGTAGTCCCTCTCCCAGCCGGCGCTCCCGTTGGTCGTTCAGAAGCCTGCTCAATAGAGACTCTGACTGGGAGGGCTGCAGGTTAGTGTGCTGGATTCATCTCAAATAACCAGCCATTGATTACAGGATATTGTAATGAAAAAAGAAATACAGATTAGGAAGTTGTCTGCAGCATTCGCTTACTCCCTCGTGAGGCACAAACTCAAATGTTTTTCCCTTCATTCATTCAGTCGGTGCTTCTCTTTGATTGTCACCACATAAGGTTCACTCACTACACTGTCAGCACTATGCTTGACTGTCTCATGGCTATTCTATGCTTGTCGCGCTGTGAAACCTCAGCTAATTTGCATTCAGGTCATATGAGGCCAGATTTGGCTGCAATGACTGATTGGAGTGAGTAGCCTCTCATTTGTGCGCGTTGGTGGGGAATAAAAACGCCCTACATTTGACAGATTTATGCTTAGTTTTCAAATGCTACACAAGGTCAACTCTTTTGGAACAGGCTGGAGTTAATTATCTAATGGCTAAAACTAGTGAGGACAGATACAACTGTTACAAGTTGATTCATGATAAGCTGTGACCTCAGAGATGAACAAGAAATGCCCTTGTTGCTACCCTTTTTTTTTTTAGGAAAACACACACATCATATTCCCTGCAATGGATTTGTATTTTCAAATAATAGTATAAGGTTTAAAGAAAGACTGTCCTTTTTAAATAAGCAAAACAGCAAGGTTATGTAAACTGTAAACAAAGAAAGTGAGACCACAGTGCTGGGTTAGTCACAAGGAGCTAGAGGCGGTGTTCATGCGCCATGAATCCTTCGGCTGAAGCATGACATCACTCTCAGCCAATGGGAGTGGGCTCTCAGTCTGATGATGTCATGTGAGTCCAATCAGAGGAGGTTCTGGGCACCACTGCAGAGGGCAAGAAGAGGGTGATTTTCTCTAGTGCTCCATATGAACAGCTGTGCCCTTGTCCTCTTCATTTATACATCATTTTATTGACCCAGTTATCTTGTCTTGCAGCTGCTGGATACTAATGAAAGTTTATATCCACATGTTTTATAATAACCATTCCAATGTTGGTTGACAGTGGCCTTTTTTTATAGGGAAAAAGGTATGTTTATAGCTAAGAGTGAATAGGGTGTGCATTTTCTTCTATGGCTTTTCTTAGTTATCGTTTACACACATATCCCAAGACATGCTGGAACGTATTCAGAAAAAGGCATGTTAGGATTTACCTAACATTGTTTAAACCCAAATCATTCCCTTGATTAGGGAACACTCAAATGTATCTTTGGTTAGAGATTCCTCGTTTTACATTTCAAAATTAGGGCTGAAAGATTTAGAGGATTTCTTTTTGAAGTTCAGATTTTTGGTGTCAAGACAAATTATTTTCCAAAAACGTGAACCAGACTTGAATGACAAATTGCTAAACTGACCCTGCACCGTCATGGCACGTTTCTTTTTCGTATTTAACAGTGGAAAGTTGCTGCTGATCAAATCAGCTGTGGGTTGCTGACAATTGAGATGCATTGGAGATAATCTTCTCATTATTGACTTGTTCTTCTTCTTTCTTTCTTTAAAAGTGGTCGGAGAATATTATTCACTCTTGAATTTCATAATTTCAGTGTGTTGTTATTTATAAGAATTTTAGTCATATGGACTCCTACCTTTTTAAAGAGGAAGTCAGCGATCCTGGAGGAAGATTGCTGATATTTAAACTCGACACCAAAAACAAATACCCATCTCCAGATTTACCGTCCATCTCACTCCCACTGTCATTGTTATCAATCCATGGCCTTTTCTCTGTCCTGTGCACCAACGCCCCCTGTTTCTGATTGGCTGGAATAGTTTAGTGTGGCAGTGGGCCTAGCCACTTTGTTTGTTTCTCATGTACAGAGCCAGGGCTGTTTATGGACACCAGCACACAGACAGCACACAGACAGCCTGCAGACAGTGAGGAGATATTTGCTGATTTTGATCAAAAAGTCTATTTCATTAGAATTGCTGACTCCTCCTTTTTAAAGCCAGTAAGTGTCTTACTCTGGGTCTTGATCCAGAGTTAGATTTAAGTTGCTAGGCTTGTGTGTCTGTGGCGCCTTAACCAATGAAACGCATGTCCTGTGTTTTTAGTTGTGTCTTCTGTGCCTCTCAGTTTTGACTTTAGATAGTTGAGGCATTTTATTTGTGACTTCACATTTAAATCAATCAAAGTATCTGCTTGTGTGTCTACTTGCAGTACAAGGATGACATTTTCAGGTCAATATGTTTCTGTTTTTTCGAGTGCTAAATGTCTTAAGCTATATACTAAATTGTTTTTTATACAGAACACTGGTCAATGAAGGATAACTGCGTCTGATGGATTCAGTTTTTATTGCTGCTTATTTGGTGACTGCACTATTTGTAGGGCTGCTCGATTATTTCAAAAATCATAATCTCGATTATTTGGGTCAATAATTGTAATTGCGATTTATTAAATGCGATTATTCATTGACTTTGACATTCAACATCCATTTATTGGAGAAAAAAAATGTGAACAGTATGTTTTTAACAGTTGATTACCCTGAACTGTAAGTATGATTCAACTGAAAAATCAAAAAAAAAAAAGTAATAATAATAATAAAAAAGAATCGTTTTATTTCGATTACGTTGTTTTCGTAATCGTTGCAAGCCATAATCGTAATCGCGATTAAAATACGATTAAAATACGATTAATTGAGCAGCCCTAACTATTTGTTCCCATCCTTTAAATGTTGGTGTTGAAAAAGTGTATTAATGACACATTTGTTGCTTTGATTTCCCTTTGAATGCCTCAGTCACAAGATGTGCAAAGGTAATGCGGCTTCCACTTGGTTTGCACAACTAGCACAAATTCATTTTGAAGGTACAGCTGAAAGGGTATACTTGCACCTTACGCAAAGACCTCTGTCTCGCCATGTTGTGACATTGTCATAATAATAACTTATCACATGTTAAGCTTTACAAATATGTACACTGATAAGCCTCTAGTCAGTTAACAGTCTGAAGTCCAGTAGAGTATGAAGAGTGTAGGATATGCCTTGTTTTCGAACGACTCGGTCATACTGATGATGACACAACGAGGGGTGCATGATATGAAGTCTTTCAGCTAATTTAACTGATAATTACTTGCTGCTCATGGCCAATACTGATTATACATAACAATTGATCTCCTGAATTATTAGTGCAGACCTCGGGGTAGGAAAGCTTCTTCTTCTGGGTTTATCAACGGTAACAACTTTGAAAGTACACCTGTTGCATCAGAGAGTGATGCTACAGTTGTTAAGTTAATGACAGCGATTTTGCTTTGAATTATTAGATAATAATTTATTGGTTATTTTCGATCTTGTTTTAAGAAAAACATGTAATGATATATATGTCCCATCATTCGGCAGAAATGTATTGACTTAAATGTTCTCGGAATAAGATTTACCAATACAAATGTCCTATTTATGACTGATAATGTATTGCCAACTAAATGTATTGTATTCCTAGACACAATATACATACAGGGTGAACAATCAGCTCAAAGGTCAAGTGTAAAGCGGAGGTTTATATTGCAAAACTTGACATGGCTGTTGCTGTCTGGATGTACAAAACAGAAGCAAAGTCTAACTCAAAGGACACAATTGCAAAGTACTGCCAGATCAACAACACAGTGACCTGCTAGCTGATTGTGATCGATTGTAATGTTGACCTCTCTTTTTCAATGCTGCTTTGGGGCTTTTTCTTGTTCACACAGACAACAGTGTGTGTTGTAGATTATTCATCCACTTTTGACCGTATCCTGATTCCAGACAATATTCTCGATTCCTTCACTCTTGCCGGTGAGTATCGGACACCCAGCTCCTTGGTATTTAATTTGTTAATCCTGTTTCTAGTAATGACCATTTGGAGTCATATTTATCGTTTTGTTGAACGTTACGGAGCGTGTTTACCCGAGGGTCTTTGAGTTTTTCTCCCATGAGAAGCTACAATCTCCCAATAAGCCCGAAGACATCGATCTGTGCCGTCAGAGAAGTCCACCTGAAATAATAGGTTTTCACTAGAACAAAGGAAATGTCTAAACAGCAGCACCTTCACATCGTTTATACCCACTTTCTTTTCTTGCTCCTTCCTCTATGTCCACCAAGCCCATGGAACTCTGCCATCATTATGGGCAGTTGGTGACCTCAGCAAAACAGATTACACAGAGGGAGAGTCTGAATGGTGGAGATGTCGGCCTGGCTCAGCCCATCGTGGATTATGATGTGGACTGTAATCCAGAGGGATGGACAGAGATTGGGGGTTAAGGGATTGAGTTGGCTCTGGGCTTTGGCCAGGTGGATTCACCACAGGCAGCCATGGTCTCTTCATTTACAATGCTAGTCATGTTTTAGCCTGTGTTTTTCCTGGGCCTCCATCTGATATTGAAAGGTAATAATCCCAAATAGTTAACAACCTAATGACATCCATTTGATATTTTCTTACTATGTTTGTTTGGAACGTGTAGATTGAATAAGGGTTGTACAACTTTGATGTATAGGAATCTGTTGAGTATTTTATTGATTAAATGTTTGGTCTATAAAATGTCTGAAATAAGTCACACAGTCCCAGGACAGAGTCCCAGTGACCAAGGAGATGACTTCAAATTGCTTATTTTGACCGACCAGCAGTCCAAATTCCACAAAGACAACACGTTCTCTATCATTGAGGACCAATGAGTAGTCAGAACCATTAAGTGTTTTGAACGGTTGGTTAAACATTTTATAATCCATTAATCATCATAATAGTATTTAGATCGTTCTGTCATGATGATCAATCCAAGCCACTTAAAACACACAGAACCCGTAATGGAAATGCTACAGATGCCTCAAAATGAACGGGGGAAATTATTTGCTGAAGCTTGTTTTATTCAATAAATCTAAGTAGGCCTATCCTATTTATCTTGAACATTTCAGGATTTCATATGCTTCAACATTACATTCAAATATAACACTTTTGCACTAACTGGTCCCTGTAAATTCAGGTAAAATCCCCAGTTTTGACTGCCTAATCATCCTAATCGGTGCCCCCCAATCCAGCACCACTTCGATGTAAAAACGAAGCAAGGCCTCACTGAACACATGGAGGCGCCTCCCCCTCCCTTCCTCCCTCCCTCCCTCCCTCCACCCCTCTCCCTGGTTGCAAAGGGGATTACGGATGGACGCAGAGACTGCAGCCCGTTACTGGGTCCTCCTGACGGCATAGGGAGCAGCGGTCCGCCCGGTACCTTGCTGCGGGATGCAGGGGCGAAATCCGCTATGAAAAACTAAACCATCCGACCGCGGGACGGTGGAAGATGGGTGCATTTCTACCCGGAGGCGAAGCGAAGGAAACAAGGCAGAAGAGCGGACATACAGCTCTGTAGCGTCTGGCTTGCTTTAGCTGCAAACACACACACACACGGAACACCGAATCGAAACAATAGTGAGCGACAACGTGCGTGTGTGTGTGTTTTGTGGATATTGGCTTCATCGCAAATGCCTCATGACATGTTCGAGTAAGTGACATAAACAGCGCTTGAGCGGTGATTAGCATATTATGCTATCCATTGATCTGTATGTGCTCCTCATACACCGCCCATCATGGTCCGATGTCGGTGTGGTCAAATGAGTCACAGCTCTGCAAATCCCACTGATAACATGGGTGGGACAGGCATGGTTTATGTAAAAGCACAGGTGTGCAGCTCTTGTCTGATATTAGCTGTGTAAACTTGTTGCTAGCGGTGTGTTTATGTTATTGCTGTCGGTGCACTCAACTACCTCCAACCTGTTTCCCTGACCATGGCACCCCTGCTAGTGCTTCTTAATGGAAACGAGTGTTAGCATTCATTCATGTTTGACTCTTTCTCGGTGTTTGTCCAGTTATAGTGTTGAGTTTACTGGACTGGAATTGTTTTGGGTAGTAGAACCGGTATGCTAGCTTTCATTGATGTAAAGTAACTAAGTAGATTTACTTCAGTACACTTTTGAGGGACATGTACTTTACTTGAGTATTTCAATTGTATGCTACTTTCTACTCCACTTCAATTCAGACGTATATTGTGTACTTTACCTCTTCTACATGTATTGAGTTACTTTGCAGATTTGGATTAATGTTGTGAAATATATTCAACACTTAAATAGGACTTTAGTTACACCTGTACATTCACAAGCTACCCTGCAGTAAACAAAGTCATTAAATCTAGCTGCACCTTTACCAGCTTTGATAACACTAGTACATACATATTTATAATCAAAACATACGATATACATTATTCTGAAATGGGCCAATCTGCCCAAGGAGTACCTTTTTGCTTTCGGCGATTTAAGTATATTTTGATGCTAATACTTTGGTACTTTTACTTGAGACACATTTTGATTGCAGGACTTGTACTTGTAACAGATTATTCCTACACTCTGGTACTTCTTTTATTTAAGTACAATATCTGAGTACTTTTTGCACCTCTACTAGCTTTCTATTAGCTTATGTGCACTATCGCTTTGCTTGACAAATGTACAGAGGAGAGGTCAATATTACTACTCTAAAGGCTAACTAGAGGTTTGTGGACTCTTCTGAAAGTGCTGCCTGTTAGCCCTTTTACGTTTGTGCTGCTCACGGATTTAGCCCTGGTGCGTAAACACATGCTGACACAGAGTCACATCACTTGCACGCACAGCATTAAAGAACCCATTACTCTCATGTGCGTTTACCTCAAGAAAGCCTAATGCTGCTTGCCGTTATGCTGATCGAATTACCAATGCTGCAATAAATAATGTATTGTCAGAGGTGGAGGAAGTACTCAGATCCTGTATTAGAACTATCAGATTGTAGGAATACTCTGTTACAAATAAAAGTACATTTATAAAAGTATTAGCACCAAAATATAATATCATGTGTTTTGATTATAAATATTGATGCATTATTGTTATTAAAGGTGCAGCTAGTTTTAATTACGCTGCAGGGTAGCTAGCTAATGTTACTCCGCGTGTAACTTAAGTCTTATTTTAAGTGTTTATTATAATTCACATCCTTATTCCAAATATGCTAAAGGTCTTAAATGAAAAACACATTTTCCTACATTTGTAAGTTGAAATAGTATGTTACCATTCAATGCTCTTTAAAAGGCCACTTTTCTTTCTTACATGCACATTATACAGCTCTTAAAACATTGTACTAAGTGCAGTTTATTGACCTGTTTATCATCAATAATTGCTTTTAGTTATAACACTGGATACGGACAACACAATCAGACCAACTCAACTGCCACACACTACAAAGAGAGTAAACGATATTTAGTAAATGTTTTGAAATATAGGAGTTTCCTTAAACAATAGATTTTATTGTTATAGATATGGGGAAAACATGACCGTTTGTGTCAAAGCAGTGGTTCACAAAAAGATTGTTCGAGGTAGTTTGATGTGTGGCAGTCTGGCTGAAAGGGAGAAGAATACAAAAGAAGGTTTTGGTTTAGCTTCATAAATGAAACTAGCAATTGTAGTCTCTAAAAAGAGCCACTGCAGCATACTGTTGAATAAGCGAGCAGACGTGTGCATACTTAGCCCTTTTCACTTTACCTGCTGCTGTTATAATGTACATTTCCCCGTTGCGGGACAAATAAAGGATTTCTTATCTTGATGCAGAGAATTCATCAAGTTGGAGTTTACCGGTTTAAAGCTAGCACTTGAGCAGTTACATCTGATTCAAAATCACTGCTCATGGTATTAAGGTATTACTTACAGAGGAAAACCATGGAAACTGTGTTGTTGCATAAATAGCCATTTACGTGTCACTGGACTGAACATTAGATGCAAATGTTTTGGCAGCAGTAGGATGACCCTGAAAGGAAATTAGTGCCTTGACTATTATCCTCTAACCTATATTCAATGGCCGTAATAAGCAAATGGTGGACTTGATTATTAAGAGTAGTTGATTGTCATAGTTTTTATCCATAACATTTCTGTACACTGAGTAATGCTTTGACCCATGTCCACATTGTTACTGAAAAATCAAAACTAGTATTTTCAGCTTTTATCTAATGGTTCGTTTCAGTTTTGAAATGATCAGATCTGTAATTACAGCTTAAATGCTATGAAGTTCTTGGTTGACTTGGCAGTGTTTTATTCCAAAGGAAACTGCAGATCTTGTATTTTGTAGTTGTTTGGACAGAATTAAAGGGACACATTGTCATTCTTCAGCCGGTTTTGTATCATTACAATGTGGGTAGTAGATACAAATGTACAATATCTAACATCACCCAGACCTTCCCACTGATTATCCAGCAACATTTGAAACCGCATGTGTCTTTCTGCGTGCTTTCAATGACTCTAGGGCTGTTGTTTGAACAGATGGCATACAGAAAATCTGTTGACCTGTTCAAACAGAGCCGGCAAACGCTTTTGCTGGCAAATGTGTGTGGAGCTCTGGATACTGGCAACATGAAGGACATTTAAACATTGTTCATTTGCATATACTACTCTACTAATACGTAGCCAGATGAAAATGGTCAATTTGCCCTTTTAAGAGCCGTTACCGAACAGCTTTAAATGCCCTCACTGTCTGGTAACACTGACTGTACGTGCTTTTTCTTTGGTCTTTAGTAGGCACTTTGAGATGGCTTGCTTTGATCAAATAGGAAATACCTGCAGCCTTTCTTCATAGCATGACATTGAAGCGATGACGGGGTAAGATTTATTTATGAAATGTTTCCTCTGTTCTTCCCTGAGTTCAATCTTTCTCCCTCTTTTTTTTTTACGTCTCCAGTACGGCCAGTAACTCTCCACGCAGCACCCCCGGCAGCTCTCCCTCGCTGCGGCGCAGGGTCCTCGGGGGAAGCAGCAGGGCCAGTGAGAGTGAGGGAGGAGGAGAGAAGAGCGGCGGTGGGGGGGGAGGCTCCGACAGCCCCCTTCCCTCCATACCTTCTGCCTCCTCCCTCACATCCGCCTACCCACTTGCTTCTCGACACTTCAGCCGCAATGCCAAGGTAACTCCGAATATCACTCAGAATATGATATGTAGGATTGCGCCCTCTTAATAAAAACATTAATTAATAACAAACTGAGCGGGAGAAGATGGATGGATGGAATAACAAACTGTTCAGCGAGAATTCCCCACTCTGGCACAATCTTCAATCTGAGCTTTCAGCTGCATTTCAAAGAAAGTTTATGATAATAAATCAACAGCTAAAATGCCAATGTGTGGGAGGGAAAGGCATTCCACACGCTGGTTTATCAACACTGATATGTTAAATACATTTAAATGTGTTATTTGTATTTTCCTTCCTTTCTATTTGAGGCATTTTATAAGCACAATGTTCACTGGTTTTGTTGGCAGAATGGAAACGTTAGCATGTTAGCGCTCTGTAAATGTACCTAGACACGGCCTGTGGTGTTGTGTGCATAAGGTTTTCATGTAAGCTTTCACATCTCCTTTATTTTCAGGACATTTGTTGTGAAAAGAACAGCCTGTTATACTAAGTACTGTACACAGCTGGTCAGTGGCATGTACCTTTTTTTAAATGGAGAAGTGCTGAAAACTGCAAAACCTCAAGGTTACACAAACAGCTTCAGCCTAGGGACTGGCAGGATTACAGGCATGCATATGTAGAAGTGGGTTTATCTTCCAACTGCATGCTGGTAGATTTTCTTTACTTGTTTACAATCCATTGTTTGGTGATATTTATATTCTTACGGTAAAATGTAAGTTCTGTTCATTACTCAATATACTGTTCTTTTCTTTACAGAAAATGCAGAGCTGGTACAATGTAAGTATATATTAACAGCCCCATGTTAGGTATTTTCACTTCAGGCTACTCTACTTTGCTGATGTTAACAAACACTGATTGTGGTTTAGATATTTAACAATGAGTGATAGTCTATCCAAAGCTTATCCTAACTGCTGCGTCGGGTACTTGTCAAGTAGAATACAATGTTCTCATTTCCTGTCCTCCTCTCAGGTTCTCAGTCCTACATACAAACAGCGAAACGAAGATTTTCGTAAACTCTTTAAAAAACTTCCTGACACAGAGCGACTTATAGTGGGTGAGTGAGACTCTTGAGTGGTCATACATATTCATCTCTGTGTGTAGATCGAGCTACGTCTGTGTCACCACACTTTAGTTAAAAAGCAACCTCTTGATTTGTCTCTTTCTATTCATTTGATCTGTCTGTTTCCTGTTTCTTTCCTTAGACTACTCGTGCGCTCTGCAGAAGGACATACTGCTTCAGGGCCGCCTTTATCTGTCGGAGAATTGGCTTTGTTTCTACAGTAACATCTTCCGCTGGGAAACCACTGTAAGTCATGCACACACTGTGTACACATGAGCGTGCGCACAATCAAACAAATGACTGTTGTAACCTGGTCCATGTCACACCTGCAATCAGATAAGAAGTCCTTTTAATGCACTTGTTTGCAGATCAATACAGATAGGCTCAGGCCCTTAGTGAGATAAGATTATCGCACAATGAAGAATTCACACAGTAAGGCTGCGGCCACACGAGGACGAAAACGGCTAAACGCATAGGATTAACTTAAACGCAATCGCAAAAAAGCTTCCGTCCACACGCAATAGTTATCCGGATAGTGTCTGCCCACACGAGACCGCTCCGTTTAGCTCCAACCGCTGGAGAAGCTGCAGTACATATGCAGGAGCCTATACGTGGCGCTGTAACTTCCTCCACAAAAGCAGCGAAGAAGCATGGTTGTCATGGTTGCCCTTCTGTTTATTCTCCGCGGTGGGGGCCGAGGGAACCGGGCAGAGTTTTTCGCCAGTCAGCGTGTATTAAAGTTTAAATCTTCCGGACAAAATTATAAAAGTGCCGGTCAAAGGTCTTCTTTGTTATTTATTGAGCTTTAAAACAAATGAATAACGACTCTATATAATATAATGATAAAATACACGGAGCCTCTCTTTTTCCTCCCTCTCTTCGGACAGCGCCAGTGTCTGTCTCATGCAGCAGCTGATCCAGTAATGAGTGACCCGGCCGACAGTAAAAATAAACATATTTATAACTAGTTTAGGGAGTTTGAGAGGTAATTAAAATAGCTAAGGGTGATGATCTGCCTTGAAGTGTGTGTTTTGCTGCAGCGGGAGGAGCTGCAGGTGAGCAGAGCTGCGTGTCTCCGTCCTGTCAGATTACACTTCACTCACGTTTAGGTCCATATCGAGAGAAAGATAAATAATCTGAATTCAGGGTGCAGTTTACTTTGACGTGGGGGTGAGCAGCAGATGTGGGGAGAGGCGGGGCTATTGCCTCATCATTATCAGAAAATGATCGTATAGGGCGTACACACGGAGCCGTTGGACCCCCCAGAGCGTTGCGTATGCCGTTCTATCCACCTTGGGACCTGTTATCGTTTGCGCAGTCGTTTAGTGCCGTATTCGGTCGTCCTCGTGTGGCACTAAACAGTAACGCAAACGACCGTTTTCGTCCTCGTGTGGCCGCAGCCTAAATCTCTCTCCTCCGTACAGATCACTATCCTGCTGAAAGACGTGACCTCTATGACAAAGGAGAAGACTGCCAAGCTCATCCCAAACGCCATCCAGATCAGCACTGACAATGAGAAGGTCAGACTCGATTACACTTAAGCTTGAGCCATAGTTTGGCCCATCTTTAAAGAAATTAGGACTTTTAATTTAATGTGTAATACCAAAAGCAAATATGTCATTTTGTAACACATTCTCTATCTGTCAAGTTAACTGCTGCTCCAAAAGCATGAACAAGTGTTGACTGTTGATACAGTTAACCCTAACTGATCCTTTTTATTGCAAGTCGAACAGTATCAAATGAGCTGACTCAACCGTATCTCCACTGACTGTCTCAAAGCAAACATCCCAACAGAGGGAAACCATCAGTCAAATCACATTTGTCCTCTGACTTCCTTCCTCCGACTCCTCTTCCTGTCCCCCTGATATTCCCTTTCTCAGCACTTCTTCACATCTTTCGGAGCAAGGGATCGCAGCTTCATGATGATTTTCCGTCTGTGGCAGAACGCACTACTGGACAAGGTATAATCTCCTCTCCCACCCTCCTGCCTGCTTTATCCCGCTGCCTGTTGTGGCACGGCTAGTAGTTAACATCTTAGAATAGAACCGAGTGTGAATAAGCAGGAGATGGCCACAAACACAGGCTTGGGAGAACATTTTAAATCACTGTTATTTGCTGCGTTTAAATATAGACATGTTTTTGGACAGCACCAGTGAAGAAACCCAGCAGCATAGTAATGAAGCACATGACAGTTGCCAGAAGGAATACATCGACCGAATGTTTCATCTGCAAAATGCTTTTAAACAGGATGACTCTGTTAAGAGAAATCATCAAGTGCCACTTCCTGTTTTGCTGATATTATGTATATATAATAATAAGACAATCAAAAGCAGCTGATCTTACAGCCTTGCAACAAAAAAGCCCAACATATGATGATAAAATGTCCTTGGTTATGAAAGATACATCTTATGTAAAGCCTGACCCTTATGAATGCACTCACTGTATTACGTTGAAATGAAAGTGGCTGTGTCCTGACCATTAATAATCCATTTGTTTTATTAATTGGCCTTATAATCTACTGAATAAGAATATTGTGTTTGTCTTGCAGTCTCTATCTCCCAAAGAGCTGTGGCACATCGTACACCAGTGTTACGGCACTGAGCTAGGCCTCACGAGTGAAGACGACGACTATGTCTCCCCCACCGCCGAGCACATGAACGGCCTACTGTGAGTGTGTGTGTGGTGCAACAATGTCATTTAGGGCGTTGATGGTTGTGTGCATGTTAACACACTTAACTAACCGGAAAAGTAATACTGTTGAGATGGGATATTGTGTGCCTGGTCATTTAAGTCTTTAAGTAATGCTTGAGTTGGCTAGGGAATGAATCTGCTTTTTGTGTTTGTTTATTATAATAAATACTATTCATTTTCTAATTCAAGACAACTACTATGCATCGTTAACTGTGCTGTCTCTTTGTTATCTAGCATTGGGAATTTATATAACTTCTATTTAAATGAATGTATGGATGAACATCAATACCTTAGCTTATTCTATCTAATATTACAAAAGGGAGAGTCGCCAAAAAGAACAATCTTTAAAAAGTACAATATTTTTCAGTGTTATGAAATAGAGCTATTTATATCGCCGGCACAAAAACTCTATTAATTGATGTTTGTTGTTGAAGATTTCATTCCCCTTAAGCACTTTAACAAAACAATGGCTCTTTCTCTCTCAGAGTGTCTCTTATGTGTCTCTGTCTCACACACTCTCACTTCCTCTCTTCGTTCCCTAGGCCAGGAGATGAGTCAGTGTCGGTTACAGATCTACTCGACCTGAGCTCAGTGTCGCTTACCTCGACGGTCAGCTCTCCCCTTCCCCTGCCCTGCGGTCCAGCCAGCCCTCTCGCAGCTACAAACCTCGGGGGCTTGTCTCCCTCCCCCTCCGCCTCCTGTCTGCCCATAGAGGTGCCTTCTTCCTCTGGACGCAGGCTCAGCTCGGACCCCCTCGATCAGAGCCCGCCCAGCTCCCAAAGCTCGCTGCTGTCCACCACTCCCACAAACGCCTCGGCCTCCGCACCCGTCTCTGCTGCTGCCTCCTTTGTGAGTGTTCTTCTTGAAACTCCACACACACACACACACACACACACACACACACACACACACACACACACACACACACACACACACACACACTTAATGGCGTTCAACAAAAACTAGTCTCCAATTCAGTGTTATGCAGTCTGATCTCATGAAATGTCTTATTTGAATAACTTTATCTACAGGATCCTTGAGAAAAAGACATGCACCATATCCAAGGCTGTCATTGTTTTTGCATAAAGAAAAACTAAAAGTAAGAAGAAGAAAAAAGGACTGTGGACTGTTGGTACAAATACGTCCACTAGAGTTGAGACTTCCACTTTAATAACCAGATATCTCACAGACAGAGCCGAACACTCCCTGCACTAAATCAACAGATTTAGCAATGTTTTGGTTTCAAAACACCAGCCTGATGTTTGCATGCTAGCATTAGCTTCGTGTCAGGGATGACTGAATAAAGAAGATTCATGGCTTCAATACATCGTCGTCGTATTTGTTGACAGCTGTATTCACTACATACTGTAGTTAGAACCAGCTGACCACGTAGAGACTGAGGACACATTATCACAACAGTCCCGTAAAGTGCAGCACAGCGCTTATGCAACTATTCACGTCAAGGTTGATGGGACTGATGTGACTCAAGACAGTTCATGTGGCAGCTATCAGTTTTCAACCTTTGACTTCAAGTAATATTGTTGCTTTTCGGGTCATTTTTTAGAGAAGACATAAATCTAAACCTGTAACACATTGTCATGCTGTGTCATCACTGTTCACACGAAACGGATGGATGTGGTGGATCTGGTGTGTATTTAATGCCAGCGTGTGAATAATGATATCATGCCAGATCTGTGATCCATGTTGTATTTGATTAACAAATCACTTTTGTACACATGCATATCCAGTACAAGCTTGCATTATTAGTCCTTAGTACTAACACTAAAAAATGAATGTTCTGCTTCAACCTGCTGTCATGGTTCTCCTTCATTAACTCTTCACTGGCTCTTGGACCACATGACCATGCTCAAAGATTTGGCCTTTGTACACATTTGGCCCTCTCTGCACATAAACAAAAGAAATGCTTGGTTTAAAAAAGCAATCATGTCGAGTACTGCAGACTTATTTGTAAAATACCTTTTAACGTGACTATGCTTATATAATGCATTATTAGATCAACATGAAAACAGATGAAAATCACATGACGCTGAATAAAATGGAATGATATGCGAATAGATCAAAATATAAAACGAGGAATTGATGACGTGTTTAAGTAAGGTTGGTGAATACTGAGTTGTTGGTCTGGTTGCTTCTATGTCCAATTCATTCCCCCCAAAACAGTTTCTGTGGTTGTCTCCTCCACTGCCGTCTTAATATTGATAATAATCTAATCTTGATCAAGCCCGAGTCAAGCTGAAGAGAATAAATGCAGTGCTGTGTTGACTGTGTGTCGGGTTGAGATGAATTACTCGGCTGCAGTGGTATGTCTGCTCAGTCAACACGAGGTCAGCTCAGCAGAGGCCTCTTTCCTCTAGAGTCATATGACAATGGGCTGATTTCCCTACAAACCTCTTGCTGACTGTCCTCTGGTGTGCCTTTTTTTCCCCCTCACTGCATCAGAGTCTGGAAGAGGGTGGAGACAGCTGGTCAGAGTCAACCAATCACATGCTGCCCCCGCCAACCTCCAGTCTGGGAAACCTCTCCTCATTGGACATCACCATCGATGAAGAACTGCCCACAGACCCCAGCAACTCCTCTGACACGCAAGAAGAGAGTGAGTGTGCTTTCAATGAAATAACCATTAAGAACAGTTGTGATGAAAAGTGTATACGAAGATTAGATTATAATGAACATTGTTACATTTATTTTCAATGATGTACTTCGTTAATTGATTCAACAAAAAATCAGGGACATTCTCAACACAACTTGCAGCTGATTCAGCATTTATTGTGTCTTTAAACATATTTGTTCTCATAGGACTGTATGCTATCCTTAATACTTGTTGTGTCCTCTTTATTTAATGTACTGTGCTCTCCTAAGGTTGTTCGCTCAATCTGACTGTAAGCTAACCTTGTCTTTTTAAAGGTGCTAACGATGATTTATTCAGTAGTTCTCTTATTGTCCCGTCCTCCTGACCCCTAATACGCTTCTTTCTGCCTCATCGTTTCCATCTCTTCTTCCTTCTACAACAACTCACAGGGAAGATTATTCAAAAATTAACTCAGAGATATTTACTGCTCCGCGGTTTAATCTGTCCAGATCAAATTATTCCTTTGGGAGTTGATGCATGCTGTTATGGCAGATTGTCGGATGACTGGTTTAAACCTGCCTCCAAGTTAATAAAATAGTTTAATATCAAAGCATATTTATTTGTGGAATATGTTAATGTGTAAACTACTCAAAAAAACCTACACATTCAGGAATAACAAGACATATAGTGACAATCTGGCCATATATCACAGCATGAAGTGAGCTATTGCTTTTATAAAACGGTTACTAAGTGTGGCAATATGAAAGAAATATACACACTCTAATTTAAATAGTTTTTATTAGTAAATATTGATGTTCAAAATAAAATAGTCCCTCCGTTGCCTTCGGCACAAAACATAGTGCGAGGTGGTTGCTATGCAACAGCTAGCGAACATATTAGACAGACAGTGTTGATCCATTATTTGGCCATTTATTTACATTCATTTGTATGTTGCCGTTTATTGTGCACCCACTGAAAAACTGTCCAGCATCAGTAGAATGGCTTACGAGGTTACTTGTATAGGTTGAGCTGTTGCTTGGCGTGGCGAGAATATTGCTCCTCTTTCTCCAGACAGTTGGTCTACCTGCTCTTCACGTAGCTCTGCATGTCGTCGTTTAGGTGCTTTTTTTTCTAGAGATAGGCACTGCTCAATCCACTCCTCCATAGTAAGACCCCCCCGGAGGTCGAAGTTAACCTTAAATGTTTCCATCTTAAGCTTTGTTAGTTAGTTAGTTTCGTAACGGACGTAATGTAACGGTTGTAGCTTTTTCTCAGACGCGGAGGGATACTGACTTATGAAAAGTAACTACAATTCTACCCGTGATATACGCTCATTATATCACGGCTAAGAACCAATCAGATTGCTTGATTTGACTTATCCGTTTTATAACTCTAAATAACTAATACATATTTACACACATTGACAAATATTGAGTCAAAATAAGATTGAAAGAAGAGTAAATAATCTGTGTTTTCATTCTTGATCTCCAGGTGAGGTGGAGTCGTTCTGCGCTGATCTGTGCGGGCGATTGCACATCAACGCCCCGGTCCGCATGAGTGTGGACAAGCTGCACGACCTGCTCTTCTCTGCAGACACACACTTCATCCGGCACCTTTTCTCCCAGCGACACTTTACTGGTAGGTCAAACACACAACTACACACACACGTATGATGGTCAAAACTTTGTGACTGCTTGGGGTGTGAGAAATTATCGATATCTTTGATTATCACGATTATGTTTTATGATACTGTATCAATTTATAATAGTTCAAGATCCATGGCAATGCTTCAGATGGCAATATAGTATTGCTGTGATGAATTGTACAGTGACTGATAATGCAAATGCAGATACCACTGTTCCTTTTTAATTATATAATACGTTTAATTCGTATGTTCTGGATAGGGAGGTGCTTTATACTATAAGAACTTTTCTGAAATTACCGCCGCAGATGGACCAAAAAAGCGTTTGAAAAAAAATCGCGGGTCCGCTCAGTGGAACAATAACAACGAAACATGGAGGAACAAAAGTCTGCGTTTAAATCGCGTGTGTATATAGTTGTGTGTGGTTAAAACACATCAGCCTGCGGTCGCTTTTTAGTCTTTAGCCTTACTAATGATTATTTCTGAAGGTATACACAGTGAAGGCGGTGCATGAAAGGCACTGCGCGGCTCGCTCGTCTTCTCAGAGGCGGAGTTAACCCTCCCGCTGCCTCCTGGCGCTGCAGAGATTTCATGAAGTGAAGGAGGTTTTCCTTCTATAAAACAGCTGTGGGCAGCAGATACTGTGAGTGTCACGGACATTAATTCATAGATCAAGGCAGACTGGTTCACACTCTCCTGTTTTGCCAATCCGGTGCTTAAACAATAGCTCTACACCCATGGCCGAAATGTCCTTAAAATGAAGTCCGAGTTCGACATTTTAATTCATGTCCTGCCAACACTGGCAGGACAGAAGGCGACACGCCCGTTCTAAGCCGTGTCCCTCACTCTCCTCACATCCCAAGCTGCATCCCCAACAAGTGTATTATGTTGTTACATCGTTTCAGATGTGATGTTTCAGTGTGCTCTTGATACGCCATTAAAACAGTAAAAACACGTTCAGTTTCCTTTTGCTTTTTGTGTCTCCTGTTCACCAAAACATACCCATCTGTGATGGAAAAAGAAAGTAATCCAAAAGTAATCTAAAAGTAATCTGATTACGTTACTTTTTTAAGGCCCTGTAACTGTATTCGGATTACTTTCAGAGCCATGTAATCAGTAATCAGTAACTGATTACATTTACAAAGTAACCCTCCCAACCCTGATTGTAACACATCGCAATGTGTTGCCTTGCCTACAGTATTGCAATATATCTAACATATAATATTGAATTGTTACCCCTTTATGATATGTTGTGTGTGGCTTGGCCAGATTTGAGCCAATACACATCCTTAATATTTGGTTGTACAGAATTTTCCCTATGGTTAATCTACTTCTATTGAATTTTAGTGATGAATTAATAAGGTACTTTTAGTTTTTATTGGGTCATTTAACCGATGTTCAAGAGATCTTTGGGAGCTCTTTCTCATGCTGTGAAACTGTTCAGCTTTGATAATTATGTGCTGTTCCTACATTGCCCAGAATTAAAGGTGGGGTAGGTAATTCACTTCAGATACACTTTTTGTTATATTCCATGGAATGCTCTTAACATCCCGATAGCAATGAATATCTTAAGTGCTTTGACAAAAAATCCATAAAAACTGTCATCTGTGGAAGCCGTAGTACTGTGAAAAGCACGACCAATCATTTTAGCCGGTCCGGCCAAAGTAACTGGATGGCCTTCCATCTGTGCACAAACTTATCTCGTGCCCTCATTGGTCATGTGCGCGTTCATGCGTGTTGGAGGAGAGGCTCTGTAAGGAAGTCTGAAGGAAGGGGCAGATTATTTTCGGCTTCGTACCTTCAAATTCTAGCGAACTCGAGCTGGTTTCTCCATTCTTACCTACCCTACCTTTAATTCAGCTCATAACTTGCATTAACTTGTTTCATAAGAGCAAACACATGAGAGCCAGTTTTTCCTGTTGACACGGCGACGGTTGAAGTTCATTGTTTGTAGTCGCTCTGCTGTTTACTGGACTAGTGAGGCTGCTGTCAGTTGAAAAAGAACTTGCTCTGCTTTCTTTGTGTCTGATAGCAGAACCTGATGTTTGACATTGACTGTTGGTGCACTGCCATTGGTGTGGTTGCTACAGTCACAATGTTTACATGCACTCTACTATTCCACTGTAATTCAGAATAATCAGAAATCAGAATCGGATATCATTTTCTTGGGGATATCTTTATGCTACACCAAAGGGAACAGAGCAGATTAAAAAGGCAAAAACAATAAAGTAAATATAATATAATCAAACGTATCTACTTTAACAGGAAGCACACAAGTATATGATACTATTCAGAATGTGTAACAACTCAGCTTTACAGCATATTTTGTTTGGATATTGTGAATGTAGCTGATATTTTTCAGGTTGTAACATCTTGGAACATGTCTGCAGTGCATTTGGAATTTGCATCTCAATTATGTTTACATCACAGATGGCTAACATCGCCTCCTGCCTGTTTAAAGCCAGCCCTGTGTGTTGTACACAAACCAGCTAGCCACTAGTTTGCAATCCTGCGGTAGAGATACATGCCCAAAATAAAAGTTTGTAAATTACAATTTTGATGCAAAAACGCGCAATATTTGTAGAATTTGTCAAATTTTAATTGGTGTCTTACAAATGCAAAACATACTGACTTTGTTTATAGTCAATCTTGGATATCCAGTAGCAAAATAAAAAGTACACGAGCAAACCTCTTTACTTTTCATCTTTTAATGTGTGTTGATGTTTTTGCTTTTGAAAGGTATATTTGTTGCTCACATGAAGCAGCTGTGCTCCTCGGTCCAGCTGATGAACACAAAGCAGTGAATTAATGGGGCTGCGCTATTAATCAAATATTTATGAAGATTTTGCCTTTTAACAATAGTGAAACAAGTTTTTCAATATTGACCCAATATGTTTGCCATAACGGAGCAGCCGTGTGAGGACCACCCAGCCCTCAAAGACTTGCTGTAGCCGCGTGTTGTGCTTCTAATGAGCGTGCCACAATATCTGTTTACGCTGCGTTAACTGCCCGCCATTACTGGTTTTGAATGTCCTGCTTATTTTCTATGTATCTTCACCGGAGGTCATCTTTGCATAGTGTATATTGTAAACCTTGTTTCTGCAGTAGTTTGAACGACGTCAGAGGTGAAGCTTTGGAGTTGATGTGTTCAGTGTCTGCCCCAGTTGGAAGCCCAGCCCACTTCGGAACATTGTGTAGCTCTAATTGGGGCATTTATTTCTTCCTTTTTTATGCAAGAGTGTGGATGGACATGCTGTTCCTCTCACTTTGTAAACTCCCTTTAATCCTTTGAAATGTCTTGGTCTCTCTCATTATTTACAAATACAATCTTTAACAAAAAGCACACTAACCCGAACCACTTTTTTTGGACTTTGTGTCATTTGTTCGCTCTTGACGTGCTAATTTTCCCTCTCTCTCTCTCCCTCTCTTTGTCTCTCTCTCCTCTAGACCTCTCTGTGGGTGAATGGCAGCCGGACATCAGCAGTGGGACGACGAGCCGTGTGCTGAGCTACACCATCGCCCTCAACAACCCCCTCGGCCCCAAAACGGCCCCCGTGGTGGAGACGCAGGTCAGTCCACAGGCTTCACCCAGTGCTTATTTAGCTTTGAATGGAGGGGACATTCCTCTATAATTTATGTCGTTGTGAAGTTTTGTAAATGTTTGCTTTGTAATGTTTGGGTCCAGTTAGGGATCCAGTGCAGGCACCAGTACTTCAAATAAGTATACACGTTACAAAAACAATACAGCTTTAAAATCTTGAAAACTCCATTCAGAAAAAAAAAATCTACAATTTAAAAAAAGAATAAAACATAATTCTGCTATAAAAACTAGTTATAAGACGGTGATAATTTGTGAAGTAGAAGAACATTTTGAATATTGAGAAAATGTTTTGGTTTCATAATTAGTAACATTTTCTTTCAAAAACTTCAAGATGTTGGGACATATCCGTGTGGTATATATTACGCAAATGTTTTTTGACAACTCAACAATACGAACTGGCATTTGTTGTAACACCGACTTACATATCCCTGAAACATTTACACATTACGGATCTATACTGAATATGGACCAGAAAAGATCAGACACACACAGAGAGACGGAAGGACAGGTTGTGCCATAAAATAAATATGAAACTCTCAGGTGGAAAGAAGAGCCAGCTGTCATTAAGATGGGAGGAGATGTGGTATGGTTTCTTCTGCAAGACGTACATTGTTGCCCAGGATTATTTACAATAAGAGTGATGGAAAAAGTAGAGTGAAGAATAGAAAAAGAGACTGAGAGAGTTCATTTTCTCAACATAAGTGTACCATGGTGGCGTAATCGTTTCAGAAAGTTACAGAAATTGTCAAAAACAGCCCCTTCCTTCCTTTTGGATGTTGAAAAAGTGTTAAGAGAGCAACAAAGCGTACTGGTGTCTTTAGAGCTCTGAATTCATTATCTACCAATATGCCATAACTCAGTGGTGAACCGTCAGGGCCTTCAAGGTATTCAGAGAATACACTGGAACACTCAGATAAAACAAACCAAACATCGATTTAATTATATAAATACAATTGTATCAAATGTATATTAAATGAGAAACGTATCTGTGTTGTTTATTTGTAATATTACAGTGTTACGTTGATTTGTATGTCTATTTTGGTCCATGCACTACTGTGTGTGTGTGTGTGTGTGTGTGTGTGTGTGTGTGTGTGTGTGTGTGTGTGTGTGTGTGTGTGTGTGTGTGTGTGTGTGTGTGTGTGTGTGTGTGTGTGTGTGTGTGTGTGTGTGTGTGTGTGTGTGTGTGTGTGTGTGTGTGTGTGTGTGTGTGTGTGTGTGTGTGTGTGTGTTTGTGTGTGTATGTGTGTGTGTGTGTGTGTGTGTGTGTGTGTGTGTGTGTGTGTGTGTGTGTGTGTGTGTGTGTGTGTGTGTGTGTGTGTGTGTGTGTGTGTGTGTCTACAGAAGGTCCAGTTGTGATGGACACGGTTCGCCACTGCCATAAGTTTAACTGTAGATTGAAATGTTTCTGTTGTGTATCAGAGGAAACCAAGCATACCATACTGTACCCTCCACTTTCTTCCTGCTTCCAGACGTTGCATAAAAACAGCGCGCGGGGCGAGTGCTTCGTGGTGGACTCGGAGGTCATCACCTCAGGGATCCCCTACCAGGACTACTTCTACACCGTCCACAGATACTGCCTCACCTCCATGAACAAACACAAGAGTCGCCTCAGGTACGTTTGCTCTTGTCTTATTGGTTCAAGCATCGTGAGTGGCATTTTGTTCAGCTCTAAGCTCACCCATTGACTGTTTAAAATCCACCGCCAAGAGAAAAGCAAGATGTGTCAATCACACTCAGCATGACGCTCGTGTTGAATGTGTTGCTTTCCTTTGAGAGCTTGTCGATTAGATCCTGTTAGTGTTGACTATCTGCCTCTTTTAGGCAATATTTTATTTTATTCAAAGAAAAACAACAGTTTAGTCTACAGAAACTATTGTAATCTTTATTTGTATTAATCAGGTTGTATTTGAAATGTCACACGTTTCCACTGCAGGCCTCGCTCGGCCTCGCTCGGTTTGGTTAGGCCTTATTAGGCCCGGCTCACTTTAATGCTATGCTTCCATTACAGTTTAGGAACTGGGGTAGTTACTATAGTAACGCAGTGTAGGCGGAGCCGTGACGTCATCTTCAATGAGAGCCCCAGAAAAACAACACAGCCGTTAGCTCTTAGCACTCAGAGCTCACAGCTCCTCATATCTGTTCAGAAACTAGACAAAAGTTAAACAAGTACAAACCACAGACTGCCTGTGTCATGGCGAATACAGTCGCTGGTTTATTTATGTCTGTATAGGCCGTTGTGAGTGTGGACGGTCGGAGCATATATCAAATCAAATTTTATTTTTATAGCACATTTAAAAACGATTTTTCGGTCGAGCCAAAGTGCTGCACATGCAGATAATAAATAACACATTACTACCGATGTAAACAGAAGACAATAAATTACAACAGCAAATATAAAAATCAAACACATGGAAGTGTCATGAGTCGTGCTCTGCTATGATTAGAAGGCCAGGGTGAAGAAGTGAGTTTTTAGTTTTGATTTAAAAACCCCTAGGGTCTGGGCCGACCTCACATGGAGGGGCAGAGTGTTCCAGAGCCTAGGGCCAGCCGCCGCAAAGGCTCGGTGCCCTCTGGTTTTTAGCCTGGTTTTAGGCACTACCAGTAGCAGCTGGTCAGCAGACCTTAAAGCTCTGGCTGGGGTGTAGCGCTGGAGGAGTTCAGCTATATATGCCGGAGCCAGCCCATTTAGTGCTTTAAAAACTAATAAAAGGATTTTAAAATCAATTCGGAACCAAATTGGAAGCCAGTGCAATGAGGCCAGAATTGGGGTGATGTGGTCACGCTTTTTGTGGCCAGTGAGGAGACGTGCCGCTGCGTTCTGCACTAGCTGCAGGTGTTTAATTGAGGCCTGGTCCATACCCACGTATAGAGCGTTGCAATAATCGAGTCTCGAGGTCACAAAGGCGTTGATAACTCTCTCCAGGTCTTTGAAAGATAAAAAAGACTTGGTTTTGGCCAATACTCTTAATTTAAAAAAGCAGGATTTCACTACGCTGCGGACCTGCTTGTCAAATTTAAAAGTGTTAGTAAAAGTCACTCCAAGATTCATGACCGAGGGAAGGATGTTTGTTTTAAGAGGACCCAGAATGTCAACAGAAGAGGCTGGAGGTTGGGGTCCAAAAAAGATGACCTCAGTCTTGCTCTCGTTGAGGTTAAGAAAATGTCTGCTCAGCCAGGACTTCATTTCTGTCAGACAATTCATCAACTGCTGTAGTGAGTGTTTGTCATTTCCTTTGAGAGGCAGATAAATCTGAACATCGTCAGTGTAGCAGTGGAAGGGAATGTTACGTTTTCTGAGGATTGAACCTAGGGGCAGTATATACAATAAAAAGAGGATGGGGCCCAGGATAGAGCCTTGGGGAACCCCACAAGTAAGAGGGGCCTTTGCAGAGGAGAAGGCACCTAGCTGCACTGAAAAACTGCGGTCTGTCAGGTAGGACCTGAACCATGCCAGGGCAGAGCCTGTGATGCCAGCGGACTGTTCAAGCCGTGAGAACAGGATGCTATGGTCCACTGTGTCGAAGGCAGCTGTTAGGTCTAATAGCACCAGGACAGCTGGGCTACCTGAGTCGGCGGCTAGGAGCAGATCGTTAAAAACTCTTAAAAGGGCTGTTTCAGTGCTGTGCATTGGTTTGAAGCCAGACTGAAACTTTTCATGGATTCCATGTGAGATTAAAAAACACTGCAGCTGGGCGTAGACTACTCGCTCCAGGGCTTTGGATAAAAAAGGTAGCTGGGAGATGGGCCTAAAATTTGCGGGAATTGAGGGGTCGAGATTTTTCTTTTTTAGCAGTGGCTTGACCACAGCATGTTTGAAGGCAGCTGGGACGCAACCTGAGCTAAGAGAGGTGTTTATGACTAATAAAATACTTGCTCCAACTGAATCAAAAACATCCCTGAGTAGGCGAGAGGGAATGCTGTCTGAGGTGCAGTTTGTCGGCCGCAGGTGCTTGACAACATCCGAGAGAGAAGTGAGGGATACAGGCTCAAAGTGGTCGAGGACAGCAGGGCACAGAAAAGGAGCAGAATCTGGGGTAGCACTAGTGTGGGCTAGCCTAAGAGCAGATACTTTTTCAATAAAAAATGTAAGAAACCTATCACAGAGAGTAGTCGATGGCACAACCAAAGAAGCATCACATGGATTTATGATCGAGTTGAGGACATTAAAAAGAACCTGAGGTTTCTGGCTGTTTTTAGAGATTAACAGAGAAATGTGCTCTGTTTTGGCTGCTTTGACTGCCGTCTGGTAGTCGGAAAGACAAGCACGAAGGATTTCTAGGGAGACATGGAGTTTATCCTTTTTCCATTTTCTCTCTGCACGCCTGCAAGCGCGTCTGAGAGCACGAGTACAGTCATTGAGCCACGGCTCTGAGAGAACTTTGGTGCGTCTAAGCCTAAAAGGAGCAACATAGTCCAGTATCAGGGTACATGTCGAGTCAAACATGGAGATAAGCTCATCAGCACTAAAAGCACAGTTCACCTCTAATTTACAGATCGGAGAAACATTAAAAACATCAGAAAACTGTGAGGCAGTCAAGGGGTTAATCGAACGCAGACGACGTGCAGGGGCTCGCGACTCGACCCCTGCGGAAGGGATCGAGGTTGTAAACGGAACCGGAAAATGGTCTGAGATATGTGTTGCTGCACAGATTTCATCCACAGATACAGACAGACCGAACGATAAAACTAAATCTAAAATGTGTCCTTTTTCGTGTGTTGGGCCAGCCACGGACTGAGTGAGACCAAAATAATCAAGGAGATTTAAAATGTCCCTAACCAGAGGTTTGGACTCGCAACACACATGGATATTAAAATCTCCGGCGATCAAGACACGATCATATTTCACCATGATCCCGGACAGAAAGTCAGAAAAGTCATTTATAAAATCCTTATTGTACTTTGGCGGACGATACACGACAGAGTATAGGTGAGGCCGGGTTCAGTTCAAAGAGCTGCAACTCAAAGCTAGCATAGCTAGTTACAGGGTGAAGCAATCGGCATTGGAGGCCAGCTCTAAACACTGATGCTATGCCCCCACCAAGGCCGGTGGTACGGGGGGAGCTGAAGAATGTACAGTCAGGAGGAAGAAGTTCAGAAAACGGTGTATACTCACCAGCGTGGACCCAGGTCTCCGTCAGAAACATAAAATCCAGTTCACGAGAGGTGAAGAAGTCGTTTAGCAGGAACGTCTTTTTTGCTATTGACCTAGCATTTAATAAAACCATGCAAAGTGTTTGCTCCGGGCTTGCCGAAGGTGTAGTGCGTCTCAGCTGACTGAGATGTGTGTGTTGAATGCCGTTCGGGCAGGAGGGGCTGCCAGCGGGCTCAGCAGAGGCCGCAGCTCCGGGAAGACGGAGCGAATCCAGCGCTCCCTCACATGGCGTGCAGCGAGAGAGCCGTGACGTCCGTGGTGTTGATATATATAACGTTAGCTTAGCCAAGCTCCATTTAGAAAACACGCATTTTAAAAGGGTTGTTCGCCTGCCGTCTGTCTGCAGACTTGTCAAAGCATTAATGCATGGTTTTTACTAACCGGTATCAGTATGTTGTTACTTCGGCATCATTTTGAAACGTGTATTACAATTAAATCACGGTCAAATATGTTCATCGTGTTGTAGTTGTAGCCCCCTTGACAGCGATTCTCTCTCTAGTTTAGCATACTCAGCCCGACTCAGCCCGGTTGTTCCTGGCCCTAGAACCACGATTTAGTCGGGCCAGAAAAAAGGTGAAAAAGTAGCCCCGGGCCAAAACTAGGCCAAGTGGAAACGCAACCAAAAACGGGCCCCGCACGGCTCGGCACGCTTAAAGCAAGCTACCCGCTGCAGTGGAAACGCGCCATAAATGTTGTCATATCAGCTAAACCACAGTTTAGTTCCTTCTTTTTCTCTTCAACGATATTACATGTGGATATAGTCATAATGATGTTGGTGCTGTCTCTTCATTGACGAAAAACAACACTAGCTTATTTTAATGAATTTAACTGAACACAATATAGGGTGTAAAAGCAGAACCCAGTATATATCAGTGGGTTATGAATATGAAGTGAATAGGCTGGGTGAAAACATATATGTGGAAGTGCAAAAGAACCACTGAATCAAAGCTCAAGAGCAATAACAGTTTAATTTTAACTGTACCGAAGGTCCATACTGAACTTGGGAAAAGGGCGTTCAGTTACGCTGCCCCTCAAGCTTGGAACCTGCTTCAAACTGAGCTGAAACTCAGAGAGCTGGTCTCATTAGAAACACTCAAATCAACTTTAACTGACCTTGAAGCAGGCTGCTGTGTCTGCAAATGCTTTGGCTAAACTTGGTGTATGACTGTGTTGTGATTGTGTGTAACTGTGAAACTGTGTTGTTACCATTCTTGGGCCAGGACTCTCTTGAAAAAGATATTTTTAATCTCAATGAGACCTATCCTGGTTAAATAAAGGTAAAATAAAAATAAAAAAAGAGTTATAAACGGGGACTTGTCTAATAAAGCTGAGCAGCTGCTCTAGTATTGAGGTTCTACTGATCAGAGACAGTATAATCCACTTGCTTTGGAACACAGAAACCTGATGTCTTTGGAAATCTGTTGACTAAAGTCCTTAGGTAAAAACGCTGACTGATTGATCCAGGTTAAGTTGTTCAGATTGTAGGAATTGCAAGAATTTTCGCTGGCCATCTGCACAAGTCCCTGCTTGTTATCAGGCACGGGTTGAAGTCATGGAAAATGTATGATATCACTAACTGAGAACAGAACTAATGTAAAGCAGAAGTGTCCTTGATACAGAATGTGAGAGCTTTTTCTTTGTGCGTGTCCATATTGATGTATATATATATTAAACATGTGTTTGTTTTATTTTTCTTTGCCCAGAGTTTCCTCAGACATCTGCTACAGGAAGCAGCCGTGGAGCCTGGTGAAAGCGTTGATAGAGAAGAACACCTGGAGCGGCATAGAGGAGTACTACAGACACGTGGGTGAGTCACATGGTCCGCCTCCAGCTTATCCCTGTATACACAAAGGGTGTTTCTCAATGTCGAGTACGCTTGCTTGGTAGCACATGTCTTCCGAGCGTCTTGCTTCAGAAGCGAGGCAAGAATACTTCCTGGCATTCGGAAAACGAAGAGTGCAAGTGTGCAGGTGTGCGTCATATGAGAGGCCCCCCCCCTTACATTTTCCGCCACAGATTTGGGGGAATTGGTCCGTGCGCAAAGCATTGTGGGGATTTGAAGACCGTGGAGTCTACACATGTGCAGCCTCGAAATTTCTCCAAACGAAGTACGCCAGGCTCGGTAGAATTCCAAGTATGCTGGACATTGGAACTGTACTTCGGTGGCACTCGATGACGTAGTATGCTTGAAATAGTGGCTCTGGAGCAGACTTACTCGAGATTGAGAAACACCCACAGACTTTGGAAATCCTATTCAGCCTTATTTCCCTTTTGTGAATAAGTGAACTAAAGTAAAGTGAAGCTGTGTGAGCAGAACACACTCCACATGAAAGCCAAATGCACAGTTTCATATTGCAGACCACAAAACATAATGTCCATTTGTCCATGAGTGTTGTAGCTTGAATGTGTTAGCAAGCATACTTTACCCCTATTAGTATCACCCGTGTGAGTCACTACTACTTTCTCTTCTATACAAAAGACGAGAGTCTGCTTAAGTGGCCAAAATCCTTTTTGTTTATAAATATAAACTTGTTCTTTTTCCACAGATTAAGGCTTTTAAAGTTTAGTAATGACTGTTGGAACTCAAACCACCAGACTCAGGGACAGTTTCATCCCGCAGGCAATAAGACCGTTAAACACCTGAACTGTTGAAACAACATTCATCTGGCTGCTACTTCAAAATTATGTATCTATTTACCTAATATATCATATTTCAATGACTTGCATGTAGACTCTTATTGCACTATTTCACTATTTTAAACTATTTTTCTTCTTGGATTTACTATTTACTCTATTTTTCTGTTTATCTGTGTTTTGTGTTGCTCTGTTGGAGAAACCTGTAACACAAGATTTGCATCGACATAACTACACTTGTTCATCTGACAAGTAAAGAACCTTGAACCTTGAACACAATACAATACGGAAAATGTTTTTAAATAGCTTTAATTGTTTTTAAATTCCTCCTTCACTCAAAAATGTGTTCTGTTTATCGTCTCTCCACTGCACTGAGCTTCAGTGTTCAGATTGAATGTGTGCATAGTTTGACATGAGGAGGTTGTTTTCTCATTTATCTTCTGAAGCTGGAAAGTTTCTCTGTGTCGACTTTAAGATGCGGGTACCACTTTACAATAAGACTACCCTTATAAAGGATTCATAAAGGGTTTATAATTAGGTTTATAATTAGGTTGTAAACACTTTATTAATAATTAAGAACCTTTTTTAAACCAGTTCTAAAATAGTTTTCAAACATCAACACAGGCTCACTATTTGGCAAGATGACTAAGCCTTATATTGGCTACCTAGCTTACTTCGTCTTCTTCATCAGCCAGCATCCTTGGTATCTGTTGTTCACTGAGTTGATTCCCCCCATCCATCTTGATGTTTCTTGGCATCTCGTTATGACCATTTATTTACGAGTTACTAACATAAGTTGCCAAAAGGGAGCCTTATTGTAAAGTGTAAAACACATTCCCATGTATTATTAATGAGTTACTACCTTTTCTAATAAGGCTTAGCAGTACAGATAAATGTGGGCTCACTATTTGGCAAGCAACCGGTCACAGTTGCCCTGTTTCTCTCATGTCTTATAAAAGCTTATTAATGATTTATAAAGTGTTCACAACCTAATTAATAAACGAATTACAAACTATTCGTAAACCCTTTATAAGGGTAGTCTTATTGTAAAGTGGTACCAAGATGTGTACTGTATGCATGAGCAGGATTTTTAAATCACTTTTAGCTTGTCAATCATAGTACCATTACAATGACACTGCAAGTATGATGCAGAGATGTAAAACCTTGCACTATTATCTTGTATCCGGTCGTTAGTCATCCAAAGAAAACATGAATTTCAACCTTACACCTCCGTACTCATTTGCCAGCAAGTGTGGTAAATGTTTTGTAGATTACAGGATTGTACTTTTTGTTCAATCTGTAGTTCAAACAACTGCCCTAGAACTGGCAAAAACTAGACTTTATCTGGTGGAAAGGCAGTGAACTGTCTGTGAACTCAAACATGATGTTGATACAAAGATTCTTGATAATCTTCAGAGTTTCCCTTTTTAATAGATTGTTCAAACATGAGTTTATGGTTTTCACATTGTCTTACAAGAGCTTTGCCCACACAATACACACAATACACACACACACACACACACACACACACACACACACACACACACACACACACACACACACACACACACACACACACACACACACTTAAACTATTACATAAATAAGGCAAAAATGTGCCCTTAAATTAATAAGTGTCAAAAAGTATTTAGTGAACCATTTAGACGTTTTGTTTCTCACTTAGTATGCACTTTCTTTCCTTAAAATGTGTTCTGCCAGTATTTGAACCTGAACCTTACGTTTAAAATCCTTCATTGTTTCGTTTTGCAGAGAGTGAAGTGATCAAACTCGAGACGCTAATGCAAACGGAGGTTACCGTGGTTACCACAGGCGAAGCAGTGGGTGCGGATGCTGCCATGACTCCCCCGTCTCTGCGCCGCCGCAAACGCACATGCTCTCGACGGCAGGGCGAGAAGGACCGGGAGAGGGAAGGAGGAGGCATGGGCGGAGGAGACCGAGGGGACAGAGGAGTCGGGGAGGACCGGGACCGGAGAGAAGCCAGTAAGTCCAGGGAAACAGTCCATGAAAAGCTTTGGGTCAACAATGAAGCTCGTGCCAAAAGCCTGATTCTATCTTTTGTGCAAAACTGCCATCTAGTGGTTTGTTTTAGATTCTGCACAGAAACAGAAACTATTGCCTTAAAAAAGAGACTCGAGCTCCGTCATTTATTTGCAGCTCTTGTGTCTTCATTGCGGTCGACCTAGACTACGGCTGTCTCTGGATAACCGATTGAACATGATTTCATATTTGGATAATTAATTTAAGGGTGGAAGTGACGGTAGTACAAAGTCTTGAAATTGTTTTTAAATGCTAGCTGTTTTTTTAAGGTGAGGAATTTGAGTACACTCGTTGAAGAATGCTTGTTTTTCATCACAATCCACTGTTTTCGACTAAATGTAAACTAAATATCTTCTAATATTTTAAATTGAGCAATTCCAAAATGTCTCCCGCCGTCTCAAACCAGAGGTATTGCTAAGCAGCATTAAATAATCATGATCAAAACATTCAAAGTTATTATGAACAGCTAGTAAAAAACTAAATGGCATTATATATATATATATATATATATGTGTGTTGATATACCGTACACTAAAGGAATTCTGTACACTTTGCATTCATTTCATTTCTAGATGTGGTGATGATAAAGGCTTTGAGAATCTAGACAATTCTAGTTTAGGTACTGTACCTTATTTTAATCCATAAGGAGAATATAATGGACAACGTTTTGGACTTGGGGTAACTTGTGGAATTTACAAATTATACATTTGTAACTTTTTTCATTTTGTATTGACTTATTAAAACTTAATTATCACATTGATCAACACAATGCTCAGTGAAAATATTTCTTGTCATCTGTCTATTTTTTCAGGTGGTCAGTTTATTAAACTAGGAGAGCGCTCGCGTGGTGGAGGACCCAACAGTATATCAACCATCCTCCTCATCGTGAGCTTCATGTAAGTTCAAGCGTGTGTGTGCTGTGTGTACTATGTGTACTGTGTGTATGCTGTGTGTACTGTGTGTACGTTGTGTGCTGTGTGTACTATGTGTACTGTGTGTACATTGTGTGCTGTGTGTACGTTGTGTGCTGTGTGTACTATGTGTACTATGTGTACTGTGTGTATGCTGTGTGTACTGTGTGTACGTTGTGTGCTGTGTGTACTATGTGTACTGTGTGTACATTGTGTGCTGTGTGTACGTTGTGTGCTGTGTGTACTATGTGTACTGTGTGTGTGTTTGTGGCATTGAGTCCATGAATACTGGCAGCCTTTTCTGGCTGTTTTTAACTCAAGGTTGTTTCTAGCATGTTTTATGTGTTTACTGCACCACAATGTTCTGAATCTCATGTCTTATCCGTGAGTTATCTTACACACAATGACCTACTTTAAACAGAGAAGAACATTCATAAATAAAGATTATGATATATAAGAAAGGGACTTCCTGTGTGCTCAGCAACACACACAAAGCATGTGTGCGTCCTCGCATGCGGTTCAACTCCTCGGTAAAACAGGATGTCCTTTCGTTTATTAATATCTATATAATATAGAGGAATTCATGAGTTCCTACTTGATCAAATCCCAGGTTTGATTGTGTATTTCTGATTCTATCTGCTTTCTGCTGTCTTGGTTCTATCCACGTCTGAATGCTCCTTCACTCAGACGTGTTGGATATCGATCTTCTGCATACTAACAGCCTCACAATGCCTCTCTTGCTATTTCTCTTTCCCTTTCTCTCTGCAATACTTGTGAATAGGATCTGTATCAGGTTCGTATGACAGGATTTGCTTTTTATACTGCTGGCTGCTTAAAATAAGGACTTTGTAAATGACACAGGAAAAATCCACCCTTTGATACTCTTAAGACGCACTCAAATTGAGCATTAAGAAGTTCTATATCTCTAGTGGGATGCAACACAGTAGGACCATATTCTGTTCTTTTGTGAGGGACATTAGTGGCGGGTGGATTTCTCCTCCAAATGAATGTGAGTGTGTTGTGAACGAGTGCAGTGTTGTGAATTGACAAACACTCAAATATTCCTCTCCACCCTCTTTTTTGTCAGTAGTATTGACGTTTTCCTTTTGCAGTTCATATCTTACTGTTGTTTTCACATTGATTTGAAGCACTTTTAAAGCCGTTGGTAAATGAGACTATGTTCTTCCCTCTCGCCCCGGTCAGTCTGGTGGTGCTGGTTGCTCTCAACATGCTGCTCTTCTACAAACTGTACGCTTTGGAAAGAGCGGCCCATACACTGGAGACATGGCACTCCTACTCTGTTGCTGACAGGTAAACACACCACACCCCTTTCTATACCAACACAGACTCCCTGTTGTGCGGTAATTGCTGTGCGTGGCCTCAACGTGTCCTTGTGGGATTTGAGTTGTGATATATATCCCTCAGATATTCCATAGCAGCAGCAACTCCTCTCGTGCCTTGAGAAGATGAAAGCCGAATTATTATGTTATCAATATCAACGATGGATCACATTCAAAAACGAAAATGTGTTACTGTTGTGTCATTTTACCACCCTGCACGTTATCGGGTTACTCTCATTGGTCTCAGTGCAGGGGAAATCTTTAATAATAAAATGTCTAAAACTGTACAGCAGACAGACTAAGTAACATGTGGGAGGTGGAGCATGTAGCAACTAAAGAGATATTCACGTCAGGAGTTGCTGGACACCGAACGGAGCTGAAGGGAGAGCGAATATTAGACTTTGAGTATTACTAACGCTGCTCTGTTCCGTCTGAATGTGTTGATGAACGTCTGTATTCTAACATTTCCTTCTTAAGAACAAAAGTAAAAATATCAGTGTTGAGTATACAGTTCGTTTTTATTAGCCCCTAGTGGACAAACTGCGGGTTCAGGTTAAAGACCCGTGACTACACTGCTGACTATTTGCCTTCTGAAGTTGTAATGGCGGCTCCTTCTCCCTCCTCTCTGCAGTCCTTTGCCTCAGACAGCTGGGGAGTGGGCTCAGGTTTTGCAGCTTCAGAGGCAGTTCCACCAGGCTCAGCTCAGCAAGTGGCAGCAGATCCTGCAGTCCTCTGTCACGCTTCTTGACCAGGTGTGTGTGTATGTATGTGTGTGTGTGTGTGTGTGTGTGCTAATTTGACCCGTTTGTAAGTAATTACCTCCGCAGAAACCAGTCAGCAAGAAAGCTCATGTGCCTCACAAACGGTGTGTGCTTTATCGTTACTACATTATGTAATCCAGTAGAGAGTTTATTTCTGTATCACATTTTGGGCACATGGGCAATTCAGTGTGCTTAACTAATACAAAAAAGCATCATCCATAGAGAAAGTATGATTGTACAAACAGCATATCTCAACCAACCTTTCTCCCATCCATGTTTATCTCCCAGATGAAGCATTCTTTAGAAAAGCTCCACCATGGCATTGTGGTCCCAGAGGTGCAGCAGGATGAAACCATCACAGAGCCAATGACTGAGGCCTGAGCCCCCCCCCGATCTCTGAACACACCCTGGGGGGGGTAGACTTTTGGTCGACTTTGATCAGCACAGTTTGCTCTTTTTCACATTTCCAATTCAAATACCAGAAGAGGGAGACGGAGGGGGCTACATTACCCACAACTCTCCTCGCCTGACTGACTTGAAATGGCGACGTTCGCCTTCAGCCTCAACCAGTAACATCTTCAGTGAACTCTTTCTGACTGGGCGCTTTCAGGACCACAGCGATAACTCACCTACAGCTGCTAGTCACCTGTACGTAGGGTTTGGAAGCGGGCCACTGGTGGGCCCATTCCAAACCATCCACTCCTCAACTATCTCAGAGACATTTCAAAATGGCTAACCGCGCTTCAGAAAAACTTTAATTCAGACCTCCTTAATTTTCAGAACCTCAAAATGTTCATGACTTTAAAAGACTTCAGTTGGACATGCAACATTTCCCAGGGGACAATGACTCTTGAAAGCGGGAGCTCTTCCTCCTGGTCCTGGGAACAGTTAGTCTCTTTAGTGAACGCCTGCTGAAAACAAGATGGAGGATGGGACAAACACCCAGAAAGAGACGGGAGCAGGACGCCTCTAGGTCTTTCCTTCACAGATTTGTTCCTCCATATCCGGGTTGATCCCCATTTAAAAGCCGCTGTTCCTCTCAAAGGGGATGAGGAACATTTCAACACCAGACACTTTAGTTTTCTCCTTTTTTAGATGTGAATTACACACCTGAGGTTTAATCTCAAACACCATCCCACTCCTCCCTGTCTTTTTTCGGGGGTTTTAACTTTTTTCAAAATCAGTGTGTTGGGTCGTTTGTTTGGACAGGAAGCTGCGTCTCACTGGACTGCTACAGTATTTATTATTACCGATGACTTGATCTGAAATCCTGTCCTGCTCTTAAGAAGTCATATGGTGGGTATTTTGTGTTGCTCTGATATGCTGTTGCAGTGCGGACCAAGAGGAGCTACACGAGAATGGTTACTGATCACAGCAATAATGACAATAGTGATGATAGTACTTTTTGAATGTTTCAAACAAAGTAGTATATAATAATAATAATAATAATAATAATGATGAATTGTGTGTGAATGTGTGTAGAGGCAGTGAAAAAGACAAGCAAAGAAGAAGACTTGACGGATGTTTGTGTTCATGAGGAGTCCTCAATCTTTCAGATGTTACATTTTCACATTAGCGTTTATTTGAGTTTTTCTTTTTTGAGATTTCTGTCCTGTTTGGTTGCTCACTCTTTGTATGACAGAGCCAGAGCCTAAAAGCTCAGGATTTACTGTAGACTTGATCAAAAAACCAGAACAGTCCGCTACTCTGTTGTCCCACTGGGCCGGACGTCTCCAAACAAGAGGACCAACCAGAATCTAGTAGGCCCAGGTGAAGAAAAAGGGAATCTGTTTTGCAGTATTGTTTTTGTGTGTTTGTACATTTAACTTGACTGACTTGTCTCCTCTTTTTATTCAGTTCATTTTCTATCTTTATAATTTTGTCGTTTATTTTCAGCCTGTTGTTTCATCCCACTCCAATCTGTGTCGAGACATCCCACTCTTTTGTTGATTTCTTCTTCTCATCACTCACCCCCACTCTTTCCTCTATGTGCTCTTCCCCTTCACCCTCTCTCTCTCTCTCTCTCTCTCTCCGTTTCACTGAAAATGACGGCAACAGAAGCATGTGGGCCACGCTGTGCATGGCCATCCGCTGATAGCAAAATGGTGTAATATTTATTGAGTGGAGGTGGGGGGGGGGGGGGGTTTGGGGAGGATTAAGAGAGGGAGACGGATGAGTAGCGGGGTTGATAATGTACTGTAAAGATGTGATTGTACACCGCGCCATGGAGAGAAATGAAAAGTTCTAAAACATACAACACTGCTCGCCTATGTCTGCGTCTGTCTTTACCTTCTCAAAGTTTGCACGGATTGTGAGGGAACTGTTATTTTTCCTATAGATTATTGTGGCTGTTATTTGGTTTACAATGGGTTTTGAATAGGGGAAAACAAGTCCAAAATCCCAAAGGCTAAATTGTCAGATTGAAATGTCTTCTTTTGTCCAACCACGTTTCCAAAATCCTAAAAGTTCAGTTTATATTATATAAGACAACGAAAAGGCAAATATTTCAATTTGAGAAGCTGGAGCCAGCAATATGTTTCACCTAACTGTAGTGAACAATGCTATTACCTGCTGTTTATTTATGAATATAAGCATGTCATAAATAAATTAGACTAAATGTCCTGACGCAAACACAGCTACCATGAAAAGAAAGACTCCACTGATTTTCTCCCTTTTTATTTATTTGCCGTGCATCACTTTTCTTTTCCTTTTATTGTGGTAAGCAACATTTCCACACATGAAGTAAAAACTGCAGTTTTAGTTGAAAGAAAACGGGGACAGACCAACGATGTGGGAAGCAGCGTGATTTTCATTTGACTGGTCGATTCATCTGTGCAGGAAAGGTGTATTAAATGATTTAAACTAAAAGAGAAGCATTCCGTAAGCAGTATGTAACCGTTCTTGATTGAGTGGCTTTCCCTCTTCTTATCTATTAAAGTCATGGCTTTCTTTTTTAGCCTGTATATCTTAGGACAGTACTCCTTCCACGTCAGTAAGCTTGCAGTGATTCTGTATCAGCTGGTGTGTGTCCCCTTCTCTGTTTCTATAGTGTCAAACTCAGATTTGGTACAAAAAGAGATGAACACTAACAGCAGTGTTTGCCCTCTAGTGTTCATCGCGAGTAACTGGCCAGCTGGAAAGAGAAGTAAGTAGCTATGTTTTTATTAAAAGCACTACAGATTTGTAACAAGGCTCCACCTCTGTCCTTTCCCTTTTGGTTTCAGCCTGGGAGGCACACTGGACAGGTTGTGTGGGGTATTAACCCACAGCAGGTAGATCAATGCAGCCATTTGCAACGGTTTTTTCAAATTTCACTGAAATTAATATTTTAGAATGAAAAAACAAAACGTTATTACATTTTGATCGCTGATTATCATGATCTCTTGGGGGTGTAGAGAAAAAGTAAAAACGTTACTGTTGTCTGGGAAGTTAATGGGCCTTGTTATGTGAATTTCTCGTGTGGGAGAAGAACCCGCTCTGGAGAAAACTTTGGGATCTTAGCTTTTGGAGACCATTTACACGCACATATCATGTACATATCAACGTTCTCATATCAGCTTAGTTCAAATATGTAAAAAATGTCAGAAGTAAATAAGGGCTGGATTTGTTGCCAGTCGGGTTAACGTTTAGAAATTGGTCAGCTATGAGAACACTGCTGATATAAAGGATTTGGTATTGTCTCTCATTCTGGCCGAAATGCTGTTTGCAGAGACACTTTCAGGCTATTTTTGATAAAAAAAGTTGACAAATACTTGGTACTCAGGCATGAAAACTGCTCAAATGTTTCATAGCAGGAAGGGTATCAGCAGTGTTTCCTCTGTACAATCCCACTGTATCACAACAGCAAGTACATTTCCAGCCAAATTCAGTCTTAATAGTATAATAAGTCAAAGTAAAATACACCTTAAATATATTATTTGATTTTAAAATATTGATTCATAAATACAAATATTTGATATGTGCACCAAAGCTTCTAAATACCAACATTTGAAGCTTGACGTTGGTCATTTGGATTAGCTTAAGCATGCAGATAGTGGATAGTCAATATACTGTAGGTCTATATTATTTATATAAGAGTATCTGTGCATATATACCTATATACAGTTCTACCCTCTATCTCTTCCTGTTAAACCACAAGCTGATGCATCCATCCTGTCTTCCAAACACGATGCAGTTCAGTCCTTTCCATCTTTTTGCAGATAGTCGAGTGAAGATCTGTGTCCTCTCTGTGGTTTGAGTTAGACTCGAGTGTCAAAGTGGGAATATGAGATTCCTCAAGGAAGACATCTGGAATGTTCGACCTCGACCTGAGGTACAAAACATAAACCTGTCAGCAAAATTGATAAAGTAAAAGGTAAACAATCTTAATATATACATAAATACAACACGGTAGGGGGGTAGCAGCTCAGAAAGATAGGGTGGGGCCAGGCCATTGAGGGATTTAAAAGTAAATAAGATAATTAAAAAAATAAATCCTAAAATGTATGGGCAGCCAATGGCGCGACGCCAAAATGGGGGAAATGTGCTCGTAAATGGCATGGAATATTGCACAGTTTAAGCTAGGTTTATGGTGCGCCAATCTAAATGCTGATCTTGTCTTATCCTATAGTTATTCATTCACTATCAAATCGTTATGTTAAGGCAAAAACGTGTCGAATGGCACTCTGAATTGTTTTCATTGTGACTAAATCCAAATAATAATAATCCAAATATTTAATTGCATTTATTTTAACGTTTTTACAAGTGCTCAGATCGCTTTACATTATATCAGACATGTAATGCCTCAATACTGTTGACAACAAGCACAGGAGCAATTAAGGGTGAAGTGTCTTGTCCAAGGACACAGCGGCATGCTGACTGCAGGGGGGGGGGGGGGTCAAGGTGGGATTGAACTGGTGTTCCCAGCCTGATCTGATCTGATGATCAACGCACAGCTAACTGCGCCACAGCCCAACAAAACTCTTCTCTAAATTGTTCCCTAATTGAGTAATGTTCCTGCACCTAGCATAAAATAGGATTGGATGAACACACAATCATTGAATGGCTTTAACTTTAGTAAAATAATTTTAGAAAATGTTTTAGAGTCAGTGGTTCCCTAACGGTGCTAAAATCCTCAATATTGTAATTTTAAAAAATCTGTGTACAAGAAAAAGAACATAAATATACTTCACATAATTAAAAGATCCTTCAAAATGTTTCCTTTCAACCCAGTTCTCCCCTTATATGTGGTAACAATAAAATGCATTCGTAAAACGACATTGTATAAGCACCTGTCTCGTAAAATAAAGAAGAGAAAACAAAGGAAAGCAAGAGGAGAAACTGAATTCAGACATGAAGTTAAAAAGGAGACCAGACCTACCGGTGCTATTCTGCCACTTGTACAGCAGCACAGTTATCTTTGCTTTCCGACGCTATAGCTAAATACTCCGGCCTGAAGAAAAGACGGTGATGGAAATAGAAAAACAGGCTGTCAATATATATATTTAATGAGGAAAAAGGTAGATATGTGTTATTTAAAAGAGCTGATTGAAACTGAATGTCTGCTTTCCAAACAGTGTCAGGAGGGAAAAGGAAAGGACTGCAGTGTCCAGCTGTGTATGTTGGAGTGTGTTTAGTGTTACTCACGCGCTCTCTCTAAGAGCTTCCTCTCCAGCCACTGAAATCTTCCTGTAGCAGTAAATCATCTCAATCACCAGCCATACCTGCAGCCCGATGAGGGAGACGTACATCATTACCTCAGACAAGATGGATGCCCATCCCCTGGTAACTAGATTCAGAGAAGAAGATAAGGTAAGACATTGTGTATCTGTGTGCTTATGGGTGAGATTACATTTGTACCATGCAAACGATGAGTGCTGCCTATGCCATACATGTTTTCTTTGAGTCATGAGTCTTGACTTCCTGTACTGAATTATAGAGTGATTCTATACTTTGTTACTTCCTGAACCCTGCTTCAGACACAGTTAACGTCCACAATTTATGATTTAAAGGTGGGGTAGGTAAATTTGAGAAACTGGCTCGAGATCGCTAGAATTTGAAAATACACAACCGGAGAAAATCTGCCACTTCCTTATAGAGCCCCTCCTCCAACACACACGAACGCGCACATGACAAATGAGGGCACGAGATAAGTTTGTGCCCCGATGGAAGGCTGACAGGCAGGTAGGCCATCCAATCCGTTTAGCCGGCCCGGCTAAACGGATTGGTTGTACTTTTTACAGTACGGCTTCTACAGATGAACATTTTTTATGGATTTGTTGTCAAAGCACTTAAGATATTCATTGCTATCGGGATGTTAAGAGCATTCCATGGAATATAACAAAAAGTGTATCTCGAGCCGGTTTCTCAAACTTACCTACCCCACCTTTAAGCTGCAAATAACGATCGATTCCTTCTCCATTGATCTGCTCTGTTTATCACTGGGCTCACAACAATAAGAGCGGTGAGACTGAATCAAAACAGTCTAAATTATCCAGCTGTTTATGATACATCTCTTTGAGTCAACTTTCTTATTTAGTTTTCCCCCTTCCCGCTCAAACATTCCTTACGTTCTGGCACCACTGTCATGTCGATAGTCTTGTTGGGAAAGGTGGAAAACTCGTAGGCCGGATACATCAGGGTTCGGCTGAATATGCACTTGTAGCGTCCCGTGTCATTGAACGTCACGTTTAGGATGAAGATGGAGCCGTCCTGCAGGTCATTTGTATGTTTGCTGCCATTCCAAACAAGACGTTCAAAGAAACGTTCGTCAGTGATATTGGCCTCTTTATTCTCATATCTGTATACCTGGAAGAAATGACAAAATATCATTTATTTTAAAAGAAAGGGAAGCAAACTAGATGTTTCTACATGTTAACAATTTGCCACTAATCATATAGCTTTGCATTGTTGCAAGTGTTAATGCTGATGCATGTGTTTCTTCCCCTCGTTCATGAAGAGACAGTTAATTACATTTGGCCTGCGCTGTGAAAATGTATTCAAATTCATGATATGTTTTTCAAATTCATATTCTTCAAACATGTATGAGATAAGGCCAGCTTATTACAGCTTTGTTACTGTGATCTCCTGCAAACCCCAAACCAATGTATATCTCTCAATTATTTTGGACACGCCTGATATGGTTCCAAATGAACATGCGAGGGACTGCGGATGGAAAGTGGCTCAAAGCTAAATCCGGCATATTTACACTTGGCATGTTATGGCAGATTCCTTATACAGCGTATTTCTCGCTTATTCATTAAGGTTACACAGGTCAGAGAGGCCCCATTGTATCTTCCGCAATTATTAGGCTACAATTGGATCATGTTATGTAAATTGGCCAAGGTCAGAGGAAGTACAAAGAGGCTATATTTAGAATACAGTTAAGTCTTTGTTAGTTCATTACTCCTAAAGACGTCAAAAGATAATGACCTTTCCACATCTGGAACATATTAAAATATCAACTAATCTATTTTGTGTGGTTGGCTGCATGTTGTGTGCGTCATTTAGAAACATATATATGCCTGTGTGAAACTTCTACTCGTTGGGGCATTTCCGCGATTGGCTGCTGTGGCAGAAGGTGATGTACTCCATTAATTATTATTTGTTGTTGCGCAACTGAATAACAATGAATCTCAACCATATCTGTGTTTGTGTTTTATTGATCTCTCTTTCTCTCTGTGTTAGCATTTCAAGTTGGTGAGCCATTCATTGCACTAACAGGCACATTTCATGTTTTAAGTGTTCATTAATGTGCAATGTCCCTGCCAAATTCTCGAATGAGAGCAAATGTATTTCCCAACTTTCACACTTCACATATAGTGACTTTCTAGCTCCTTTTGGATCCATCTTGTAGTCTTTGACTTGTAGTCCCAATTATTTACAAATGTGGATAAATGAAACCACAACAGAGAGCTGCTGTTTGCTCTTTGTTGCGTTCAGGTGTAAAATAAAACGGATTGTCCTGTGTTGATGAATGAATATTTAGACTCTGACTGTTAAGTTTGAAATACAGTACAGTCAGTCTTGAGAGAAAGGCAGCTGGCTTCACCAGTGCTGCTGTTTTCTGTATCGACCGAGCTGCAGTAATGGCCTCACCTCGGCACGTCCTGGTGAATTAGCGGATACAGATTCCTAATAGATGCTGAAGGCTAATGGGATCTCTCCTGCTACATGAACACAGAATACCATAATGGCCTCTTTGCTTCGCCTGGGGAGAGCTGCTTGGTCCAGAGAAAGTGCTGTCTTCCAGTCAACACATGGGGAAAGAAGCCTGCTCTAAAAGTGCAAGGCTCTGCTCTCTCACGATAAATTCAGCCTTTTCGCATTACAGCTTTTTCTGGACACATGAAAACTGGCTGCATTTAATGGGATTATTTAATTAATCTACAGTGTTAATTAGCCACGCCAACTGTTTTGCCCCTCTTCTTCTCACCTCACAAGATGGGAAAGATATTCCCCAAAATGTGAACTCTTTTTTTTTTAATTGTCACTGAGGAGCTTCTTATTGAAAGCCTTCCCATCTTATTGCTATACTCACATGGGTGAAATTGTGGTCAACTGATTCCTTGAAGTACCAGTCGACGAAGGCGCTGGCGGGAACCTCGCCCCTCTTCTTACAGGAGATGCAGCCCAGTTTGAAACCTTTTTTTTCCACGGCTTCTGTGTTTGAGTCCACCTCCACGCAGGCTCCACGACACAGACATGCTACAGTGTGAAAAGGACGAAGAACACGCAGTTAGAAACATCATTTATCACTTAATTGCTCTTTGTCTATTTGCAGGTGCACGGCTAAGAGGTAAGAGCCGTGGGGGGCCATCCTCTTATTTCTGAACCCCTGACCTGTGAGAGAGGTTGAAACACGGGCCTGGTGTTTTCCCATAAGCAAGCAAACTCTCCAAACAGTACTTAAAATATTGTCAGCTACTGTACCTCTTGATGTTTAATTGTTTTTGCGTGCTTGCTCCCAATGCCCAATGCATGCATGTTTTATTTTCGCTGTATCGGGCGTAGCTTTTTTTCTTGCAATATTTATTTCCACCCAATATAGTTTGGAGATCCTTGTGAATTTGATTGATTTGGGTTTTAATTTTGAAGTAATTTACATTCAAGCAGTTTATAATCTGATCAACTGAGGGGAAATAAAGAGGTTGCAGTACATAACTACTTTCTTGCATTCTGTCAATTGCTGAATGAGCTAAATCCATATATAGAAGCGTGACTCTATATATGCCATCATCATCATGACACGTACTTCTCATCGGCCACGAGTTACACACCTGTAACTCCAAATGTTTCTTTCTCACACTGCACCTTGCAGTTTCCGCTGAGACCTCACCATGGCTCTCAACCAATGATCCTGAACTACTGTCAACTTTGACCTCTTGGGGGGTGTGTTTGTTTCGAATTGCAACATGGGGGGAAGGAGATGAAGGAGAAACAGGAAACACAACGCTGATCAGAGGAACTGAAACCATTACAACTTTGGTTGAGATTCAGAACGGCTGCACATCATCCATGGCCTGATATACACATATTTAATTAAAAAAGGGTCTTTCTTTAAATCCCTAGGATAAAAAGTATGAAGGTAACACCACGCAGCGAAACATGGAGGGAAGGAAGGAGGAAATAGGGAGAATTTTTGCACAGGTTTGAGTAGTAATAGCCATTTCTGCAAAAACATGGTGAGATGGGGAAGCAGGAGGAAAGAGGCCTGAGGGCCGATGATGCACTGCAGAGAAAGAGGGGGAGGGAAGAGGAAAAAGGGAAGGAAAAGGAGAGAAAGTTAAGAACATAATTGAAGACTTCACAAGCCAGAAAATAGGAACCCAAACTGAAATGGACCTATTGGTATCATATTTACAAGAGATCGACCCATGCATTTAAAAGCAAACACAGACCCAATCCCAGTTTGAAAAGAGAACGACTTGAACCCGAACCTGACCTGATTGATTTCAAATGGATTATAACTTGTGTTTCAGTTTCAGATTCACGTCTAAAGCGGTTTTCACCAAAATGTTTACAGCGGCTTAAAAAACAGCAAGGCGGTAATTCATCTTTTTTTCTTCATATGGTTTTGCCATGTTGTCATTTATCCTGTTAAAGCTTGCAGAGCATTGGCATTTGAACTTCCTCATTGCTTTTGAATTTTTTTTCAGGGACTCTATTGTGTTAGTGTAGATATCCCTTGTGCAGTCTAGATGGTAGTTTATTGGTTATTGTGACAACAATTTTAACAGAAAACACCAACGATCTAAATCTGGACATATGTATAGGTTGTTGATATATTATTTTTTTCTTTTACTAATAATTTAGTAAAAGCTACTTTTTAGCTAACCTACTCCAGAATCTTTCCACAGACCCCAAGGCAGAGGATCCCACTGTGTGTATACCACTGTGGAGAAACAATTGTAATGTTTTAGTAGCTTTGTTGTAATCCCAGATCTTTACAGTTACTTCCATGAGTGCAGTATATCCGAGATAGAAAAAATTGCCAAAACCATCACAAATCTGACCAAAATGTTGAAAGTAAGTCTGGTAATTTACCTAAAAAGTAGCTTTTAAAACTACCTCGGGCACACCACCATATCTTAAATGAAGAAAACTGAAATACCTGAATCTACAATAAAGGGGTTTGGATAGGCCAGGGTCTCGTGTTTTCAGGTTTTCTGGGAGATGAGTCTGCAGAGGATTTCTACATTATAACACAGACCTGAGGCAAAAAGCAGATTCTCCTAAACCTTTTTTGTAGAAAATCAGCATTTGTGTTTTATATTTTTCAGTCTAATCTCTGCTATAATAAACTTTCTTGTTTGTTCCAAATGTGACTTGTGATTGTTTGTGTTAATTACAGTCTGCTGTAAACTGCACCAGCTGTCGTAGCTAATCCTCAGCCGCCAATAGAGGTCGATCAAAAGTCATTCATCACCTAATTTCGCCTGTACAATCTCACAGGAAAGCATTAGGAAATCAACGTGTGCAGATGGACACAACCACATCTGTCGTTAAACATTAATAGTCTGTGGTATTTTGAGGGATTCCATCAGACCAACTTGTTTGGTGTAGAAAATACAGGCAGGAAACGACAGAGACACCAAACAGACACAAGAGCAAGACATCCATGCAGAGGAACACAGAAGGGTTGGAGATGGGTTCAATGCTCTGAGAAAATGACGTAAGACCTAGAACACAGACAGAGGAGAGACATTACAACAACAACAACAACAACAACAACAAAAACAACAACAACAACAACAACACCAACAACAACAACAACAACATCTTTGACCAACAGCAGGGCGGACACAAATTAAGAGAGAAAGATTTCAGTTGCAGGACAGAAAGAAGGAACAGAGCAGGGGCGGTTCTAGGGGGGGCAACAGGGGCCAGTGCCCTCGTAACCCTGACCAGGGACCCCCCTGTGGCCCCCCTCCAATAAAAAGGTTACAATATTACGATTTATTGGAACTAAATCAAATCAGAGACCCGGATATACAGTGGAGATTAAACTGTTCATTACCTTATAAAAGCAAATACTGTTTGTGTTTTTTAATTCAATTGTCACTAAACGTTACAAAAACAAATACCAATTACTGTATTTGATGTGTATTTGACACAATTACTTTATTCTGTCTTTGTCTTTTTAACCCGCTTTTATTGTGCCCCTCTCATGAAATAACTGGCCCCAGCCTGCTCCCCCAGTAAAATTGGTCTAGAACCGCCACTGGAACAGAGACAGATGAAAATGTTGCAAGAGCGTTAGAGCACACAGATAGCGTGAGGCGGTAATCCTGAGGTAGGTTTGTGACGCAGCGAGAGGCGAGATTGTGCAATGTGAGCAGGTACGCGGCTGACTGTCCGAAGCTGAGACAGCAAGTTAAGGAGACAGCGAAAAGACTCAGAGAGAGAGAGAGAGACAAAGATGCAAGCAGACACAAAGGGAACTGCACATCCACGGAGCCACCCTCAGCAACAATTCTCACCAATGGCAGCGTCAAAAATCCATTGCGTAATCTGTGGACTGTGGTTCAGGATTAAGCAACGGATATTCCAGAAATTGCAGATTAGGAGTTTTTTTTTTTTTGTACGCTGACATTGGGGCTGGATGCTTAATCCCTCGTATCAGTTGCTCTATAGCCCTGAGGCCTGCAAAGCAAAAAATCTGACAAACAGCTTGAGCTGCACAAAAGACCATGCACCCCCTGAGGTTAGCTATCCTTGCATGTCACTGGGAGCTAAAGGGAATACAAAAGGGATCAGGGATATTTGCTGAAGTAGCCATAGGAGAGGGAGAAAGGACAATTGGATAAGCGACAGTAAAAGAGATGAGGGACAACATCTGCTCCATTGCTTGGTTACCACAGAGATGAATATACACATACTGTAGGCATATACACAACCTGGGGGAAATATAAGCATCAATGACATTTCCCGCGACACCAAGCAAGCAAAAGAGTTTCCACTGCAACTAGACGACTGTAGAAGCAAACTCTCTAAAGGCATCTCTTTAACTCAACCCTACAGAGCTGCCATATTTTCGTGGCAGGTAATGTTACGGCACACTGCTTTAGTTGTAACAAGCCCAAGGAATCCCTTCCTGCTTTTCTGTCCTTGTATATATTTTTTAAACAGCTTCTACATTGGTTTAAGGGCAAAACAAACAATTAATTTAAACAAAAAATACAGAAAACGTTACAAAAATCATGAAATCTCATGTCCTTACCAAATATAATTCCACATAAGCACAACTTAAACTGTGACTCTTTTATTCTGATGAATAATTTGTCTTTTTAAGAGAAACATATTGCCACCTAAATGTACAATTTGATGTAATGGTGTGCAAGTGTGTTAAGAAAAGCTGTGAAGAAATGCAACACTAAAGAGTCAAGACCCGTACATTGTTAAAGATTCATAAATAAGTAATTTAGGCGGTTTAGTGGCAGAACTGCACAACAGCCTAAGAGCTGCATTATGCAACATTATTGTCTTGTAAATTGATATGGCCCTATAGCAGCATTTGTATTTCTGACCACGTAATGACTGTACGTCCAATTTACAGTCGCTTTGAGAGAGATTCTGTATTTGGTTACAGTTTAGATTGGATTAGATTAAAAGCATGTATTGTCATTATACATGTACGATGAAACATCAAAACATTCGGAATAGACAACATACAACAACAAAATATGCAGCATTCATACTAATAACGAAATAAAGTGCAGGAATTAATTCATTGGTAGAGTATATATGTATGTGTATATAATAAATGATATATATTGCACATGGGTTATTGCACAGGAGAGGAAGACTAAGCTAGTCTCTAAATGTATCCGTCTATTCAGCGATTATTGTACAGTGTTTTTTTTTGGCAAAATGGTTGATGGAGAGGTTCGGCTGCAAGTCAAAATGATGATCTGAAGGATGCTCAAATGCTCTGTAGCTTAGAGAAACCAACAGAGTTGGTCTTAGTTCCTCACCTCATCTAGTTTTTTGATTCATTCATTGGTGAAGCTTTAAAACCACACACACACACACACACACACACACACACACACACAAACTCTACAAATATAAATTGAGCCGTATGGAAGGTCATCTCTTCATGTGAATCCCCTCCCACTCCCTTGCTTCCCACCCCCCTGGTACTAAAGACCTCTGTCACACAGGTTGATGACCAGGAGTGTGTGTGTGTGTGTGTGTGTGTGTGTGTGTGTGTGTGTGTGTGTGTGTGTGTGTGTGTGTGTGTGTGTGTGTGTGTGGGGGTGTGTGTGTGTGTGTGTGTGTGTGTGTGTGTGTGTGTGTGTGTGTGTGTGTGTGTGTGTGTGTGTGTGTGTGTGTGTGTGTGTGTGTGTGTGTGTGTGTGTGTGTGTGTGTGTGTGTGTGTGTGTGTGTGTGGGTGGGTGGGTGGGTGGGTGGGTGGGTGGGTGGGTGTGTGTGTGTGATTTCAGGGGAGGGGTGATTGAGCGCATCAATCAAGAACTCCTCGTATCCTGCTGTTTGGATCAATATAGATCCAGACCTCCTATAGGCCTATACTGTGTTGTAGTGGTTATTGCATCGTCTGTAGAACAGGCTTGTACAACCTGATGACAAGATATATGTTCAGGTGTTGAAAGCACAGTTTTCTAGAAGAAGAGGTGACTTTAGTTTACACATTAAAGCTTAAAATATATGGTTGGATTCAGTTTTTAGGGAAACGTTGGCTATTTACTTTCTATTATAAAGCCATATTCCAATGTGGTTTGTTTCTATTTACGCTAAAATAACAAACAGCATCAGTTTTGGCTTTGCAGAAAATGCCTTAGAACCTTCTGCAGTCCATCACTTGAGTGAATTATTTAATGTTCTCCCCCTCCCACTTAAAATGATGACGAGCTGTTCTGTAATGTTATTTGAGGCAGGAGTGGAGCGGTGGAGTACTCCAAATGGCGGAGAAGACTGTGTGGTTGTTTTAACATCCTGTGGACAGTGATCTCCTTTCCCCATAAGTATGTGTTCGAGCCATTTGCAGACTTAATGGCTCTTTTCTAAAGAGCTTCTCTGCTGCATGCATTACTTAAAGTTGCCATGTGATGTATTATGCTTTATGAGCCTCTGGAATGGCTGCAAGCAAAGACAAAGTTCTCTGTTTCTGTCTGATGATTATTGTGGGGTTACATTTAGAAATAAATATGTTTTTTGTAGTACTTTATTATGGTGGCCGACAGGTACCAATGCACTTCAATTTCCCAAAACACTGATGAATGGTTTTTTTAAATGTGTTGTCGAGTTGCTTAAAATGTGTTTTGCCACATTGTGTTTTTTTATTTGCTTAGTGTTTGAAATTGCAGTGTGTTTCTCTGCTGATGTAACACGTTTGCACCTGTTGGCCACCGTACTTTAATCCTCATGAATGATCACTATAAAAGGGTCAGCTACAGGTGAAATCTATTTGATTGTATTTCTTTATTTTCGAGAGCCTCTGCATTCTGAAACACACTGAATACAGATGGGGCTTACTCTGATAAAGTGTGGGGTGGAGCTTGTGTAATCATCCTAGTTCATGTTGTGCTCTTCTTTCGATCCTTGTGGATTCACTGCCTTAGAAAAACTTCAATTTAAATTGTATTTTTGCCAATAAATGTCAAACTATAATCACAACACAGCCTCAATCTGTCCCTTTCCTCTTACTTTAGGAGATTCCATGCAATGTCCTGCCTCGCCTAATATCCTCATCCTCACTCCAGCTCCAGATGTGCTCACTTACTTCAGTCCTTAACTAACCCACCGGCTCATCAACCAAACAGCTGTTTCTGTCAATCGAGGTTGTGTAACTATCTCACTTTTTGCCAAGCTTCACTTCTCTGCACACATCGGATCTCAATTTCCAAGCTCATCTTCCTGCAGCTCTGCCTCCAGCTTTCAGCTTGATACCCTGGTTAAACTTGCACTTCATATAGTGGAATAACAACATTATGAAGCTGTGGCTCGTGCATGCATGTGTTGTTTGCCGGTGTCTGAGTGCGAAACAAACAGCAGCTGGCTGAGTCTCTCCTTTAATGCATTGCTTTCTTTTTGTGCTCAATTTTAATTCTCAGTGCTTAAAATTACATAATCTGTGATGACACTAAAAAGCTTTTGTGAGTGCATTTTTTTCATTATGTATTTTGAGGAACATACTAAAACGTCAATAAATATAGGTTTTATTTTAATTTAGATGGGTTTCAAGTTATACAATTATTTAAAGGAAAACACTGTTTATGTTCCTATGGTTTGAACCCATTTAAATCCTGTTTAAATCACCTACCAGTACCAATGCATGCCAATCGCTTCGCATTTAATTATGTTTTAAAATAAACAAAGAAGCCATTAATAAAGTGATGTGGCTGTATGTCATGAATCCCCTCACATACTTGTAAACGTGTATTTCCTTGCAGAGTTGCTTCTCCTCCTGTGGGTGTCAGGAGACTAACCGTTCCTCAAAGATGATGGATTATTTTATCTTCATCTCAGTGTAAGGTTTCGTTGTGCCTTCAAATAATAAATGGTGGCTTGTTGTGAAGGTGAGAAATTGAGTTGTGATATCTCAAATCATAAAGAGACCAGCAAGAGAAGGGGGAAGCTTAAGGGAACACATTTAAAGGAAAATGTTCTCTTTCAAAACACTTTGTGATGCTATTTTCTTTACATTTTGGGGAGTATCAGTATAAAGGTTGCACATGCAGTAGATACCTTACTCGTGTGAAACACAGCAGCTGCAGCTGTAGAAAAACGCTGAACTTTCGTATAGATGTATAAATAGCATAGAATGAAAAAAAGATGCCGTGACAGGAACATTTGCAAGAACAACAACTCAGTACTTGTACTCAACAAAAAGGTCCAACTCACTGATCTTAGTCTGACATGACTTACAATAAATCAGCTACTATTTTGTTAATCAAATAATTGTTTACTTTAAAGAAAAGAGACTAAACATTGTCTGGTTCCAGCTTGTATCACTAACTGAATATCTTTGCACCGTTGGTCATCAGATACCTTTAGTTACCACCTTTTATGTTATCCCGGAAACCAATTGTAAAGCAGACTTTTTGAGGAATAAATTGTTATAGTATTCGATTATGGAAATAGTTATTAGCTGCAGCAGTCACACACACACACACACACACACACACACACACACACACACACACACACACACACACACACGATAGAAACACTACACCCCAATCCTATGCACCGGAAGAAATGAATAACAAACATTGTCCTACACCTTTCAATACACAACAGACCACCATTGGCCTCAACTCATTACCCGAAAAAAACCAAAAACCTAACCTCACTGCTTGGCCTTTCAGCAATCCAACCCAACTTCAACACACTCAGTCACACATCTGCATCTGAACACACACACACTCGAGAAAACTCCCACAACAGAGCAGACAGCGTTAGAGAGCAACATCAGACAACAGGAAACACCCCAACAACAGCAACAAACTGCACAGTCAGTGAACCGGGGGCTGGTGGGGTGATGGATGGACGGTGGCTCGTGTGCATGCCGAGGTGTTGCCATTGCTCACTCACCTTGAAGCGCCAGGAGGGCCAGGGTTAGCAGCAGATGGGACATCCTGACAGGAGAAGGAAGACTGGTGGAGGCTCTCAACGGCGTCAAAACACACCACACATCTCACACACACACACACACACACACACACACACACACACACACACACACACACACACACACACACACACACACACACACTTCAGAATAGGAGATACAATACAGATCTAAACAGCAACTACTCCAGCTTGGTGGTGAAAACCTCTAGGATGTCCTGACTATGATTGCAGTTGAGAGGAGGAGGCTGTTGGGACTCTGGGTGTGATGCACTCTGGGTGTCTTCTTCTTCTTCTCCTCCTTTTTTATTTTTTCCAGCTCATACAAGCGTTGAAAGGAGGGTTGGGTGGGTCACTTTGCTGATCTGGTCTTCTCAAGCACCTGAAAATCCAAACGGATGCAGTGTGGAAGATGTGCCTCGTCTCTTCGCCTGCTCAGGATCTAAAGCACTTTTTATTTTTCTGCAGACTTTGTTCAGCCTTTCAGCGTGATAGTGTATAGAGTTACCAGAGACAGGAACCACTTTGAGTTTCAGGTTTCGGCCCCCTTGTTAGCACCAAAAGAGCTTTTGTTCAACTATGTATACTCTGTGGCACACCCTTTGGCCTCTTTAGCTCCACAATGACACACCAAATGATGCCAGTGCGTTGACACACAGGTTGCTTGATGGTCCTATCAGCCGTTGACCATTAGAAGCTACTGGAAGACTGATATCTTAGGGACGACACTGAGGAATTGAAAATTGAAGCACACTGGTGAGAGTCATGCAATGGAGAGTTAAAGAGTGATTGTGCAGATCAAATGTAAATGATAAATGTTGCATTAAAGAGACACTTTTCCCTTGTGTGCTGGAGATTCGACATGGGCAGAAAGCAGGGTCCGAGTTTAAAGATCCACAGTCTGAGTGAAATGGCAAATAAGCAGTTTGAAGAATCCTCTCACTTGTTTCCTCCTCTTTGGCTTTGGAAGAAATCAGAGATGTTAGCTTTTATTGAATGTAGGTGGTATTGCCTCCTATCATTGCTAAGTCCAACGTAAAGCTTCACAACCAGGCTACATTTCTCCTCAGGTTTAGCTCCAGACAGCACCTTATTCATGTGAAATCATCTGTGGTTTGTGCAAATCAGCTAAGCCTTGTGTTTGCATAGCTGCTGTTTGCACACGGTGCTCAGACTAGAATACAACAGGACAGGTGGCTCTGCTGCTATGATGGGTCAGCAGCATTCCTGTTTGAAGGCGCTTTGAAAGGCATGTATTAAACAGCTAAAGAGGTCTTTATTTACATCATTACCCCGCCTATTATAGTGGCTACAAATGCGTTTTTCTGTGCAATAAAGCGTTAGGTCTATGAAGTAATACTATAGAGTTACTGCTCTTTAGGGTGATCGTGCAAAAAGCTACAATCAATAGTGTTGAATTAGTGAATATGCTAAAAATGCTTAAACTCCTGTCTGTTCTCTTTTTCGTGATCCCATAAACGCATCAAAGAAAAACGCAGCGTATGTCACCTCTTTATCAAAATCCGCTGTTTTAAAACGAATAGTCTCCTCGCTAATATCATTTATTGTCCCCTCCTGTCCTGTCAGAGACGGGTCAGAGGGGCGGCTCGCATCCCGTGTTCGGCAGTCAGATGCTGGGAGTCGCTCCGCTGGCACACCGAGGACCACCGGAGAGATTTAAAGACCGGAGCTTGACTCAGAAAAAAATAAAGTAACACATCCCCTACTTCTTTTTGTTGTTGCTTTCAAAAAGAGACGTGCGGCGGTCAAATGTATTTTGAAGACCCGTTCTTCCTGGAGAAGCTGTAGGAGACGTCAAAATGCGTAAAAGCCGATGAAAATCACACAGAAAAACCAACACTAAATCGGTAATCTCCAGATGTGATGTGTCAGTGGGAGGATCGCGCGCTAATCAGTCTTTTGGATGGGTGAAGGCTGGGGGAGGGAGGTGCATAGAGGAGGAGGAGGAGGAGGAGGAGGAGGAGGAGGAGGAGGAGGAGGAGGAGGAGGAGGAGGAGGAGGAGGAGGAGGAGGAGGAGGAGGAGGAGGAGGAGGAGGAGAGCCGTTGTTATGGCAACATTTATTTAATGTGATGTTTTGATCCACCCCAGAAACAACCAAGTTAGCGCAGAGGAAACAAGCTGGATTTATTGTTATACAAGCTTGTATAACAATAAGTCCAGCTTGTTTCCTCTGAGCTAACTTTGTCATGCTGATATGAGTCATCGATTGGTATTATCATCAGTTTCTCAAGGCACGTCTTTATTTTCACAATGAAGGCCACAGCAACACACAACATTATCTGCTGTTAAACCCAGATGTACAGGTTGCTAAAACTAAAGTAGTTTCAACCAACAATCCTGCAATAAATCCTCCCTCCATGAAAAATATAATGGCTATTTGTTGTTGAAATTGTAGAAGAGAGGTGTTTTTACTCATTACTCATAACATACATGGAACGTGTGTCATGTTCTCCATCTGCATGGCTAAACCGACTTTACTACCCACCTCTTCCCTCCGTCTTGGTCCTTAACCCACATGGAACACACATATGAAACACAAACATGGAACACACACACACACACACACACACACACACACACACACACAATCAACCACATGACCACAGGTTCACTAACACGCTATTTGACTGAGTGCCAAAGGGACACACTCCTGTGTTTGTGTTTGTGTCTGTGTGTGTTGGTGTATTTGTGTGTGTTGATCTCTCGTTTTGGCCATTTCATTATGCCAGCAGCAGGATTACTGTGCTGATTGCATGCCTGTCCTCACCCTGGTGTGTGTGTGTGTGTGTGTGTGTGTGTGTGTGTGTGTGTGTGTGTGTGTGTGTGTGTGTGTGTGTGTGTGTGTGTGTGTGTGTGTGTGTGTGTGTGTGTGTGTGTGTGTGTGTGTGTGTGTGTGTGTGTGTGTGTGTGTGTGTGTGTGTGTGTGTGTGTGTGTGTGTGTGTGTGTGTGTGTGTGTGTGTGTGTGTGTGTGTGTGTGTGTGTGACCTTCATGTCCCTAATTCCACTAACATCTCTCATTTAAAAAAAAAAAATGGATTAACTTCAATGACAGCAAAAACCTGAGTATATCAGTGAGACTTGTTTTATCGCCCACAAATACACATATCTTTATTTTTTGTTATGGCACAGATTTTGCTTCTTAAATAATTGTATTGGTCGTCAGTTAGGATGTATTTTAACTTTCTACATAAATGACTTGAAACATGTTTTTATGTTCAAAGTCAGAAATGGTTGCCCTTTTGTGCAACTACCCTCAGTCACCGTTAGAGGGCGATAACGTATCAAAGACACATTTGATAATACAAAAGAAAAAGGAAACGGAAAGAGTTGTGAAGGAAATGATGATTCAAACTTAAGAGGCTTCTCAATACTCAAATTTCCCCTCCTCGACTCCCCTCCTCGACTCCCCTCCTCGAGACTTAGTCCCGCCCACAGGAGATGCGAGCGGAGGACCGAGGAGGGGAACCGGGGAAAGAGGAGGGGAAGCAGCAGACGTTTAAAGAAATGAGAACTCCTCTCCTCTGAGCGGTCATATTAAAGCGACGTCCGTTCATTATTACGTGGCAACAGCTGCATCAGCTGTCGAGTGTTTTGTCATATTTTATAATCTCTGTTAGATCAGCTGAACATTGTTCCCCCACATATTTACCTTGAATTCATTGAGAGTGCGGTATAATGAGACAATAACAGGCTACAGATGCGGACACACACACACAAATATATTTATATAAATATATGCAATTTAAAGTATGAGAGCACTCTCATAATAACGTAACACAATCAGAGACTGGATATATCCCCCCCCCCCCCTCTCTCTCTGGTCGCTGAAATGGGGAATTGAAATTACGGGCCAAAAGTTGTATTTGCAAGTATTAAAAGTAAGCAGAGGACACCAAACCAACTGAGACCTGTCTGTCCGCCGCATCTGCGCACACACTGTACCACACACACACCTACACACTGTACAGGACATACCTACACACTGTACCACACACACACACACACACACACACACACACACACACACACACACACACACACACACACACACACACACACACACACACACACACTGTACCATACACACCTAAGCTCCTAAAGCATAATCAGGCTACAGCCGTTGTGTATTTTAGTATGTGAAGCACTAAATGTTCTTAGAAAAATATCGACTCTTTGTTTGTATATATCTACTAAACTAAAGCAAATAAAGAGAGTAGGTCTGTTATACTGAGTGATATTTATTTTACACACTGCTCTGCTTTCTGCAGGACCTCACAGCTGTTCTCACTGTAAACATCGCGTTGCGATGAGAGCAGTTTCTAAAATAATATCCAGGGGATGCATGCAGAGCTGTCATTGGCTGAGATAAGTCCGGCCGTGTGTCACGCCTCCACCGTTCCCGGAAATGCATCCGCGGAGGAGCCGTGGAGGAACCATCAGTGTATCCTCGGTTATAGCTCCTCCAGAGAGCCTCCTCGACGCTCGATCCTCGGTCCTCGGTGTGCATTTAGAGAAATGAGACGTCCTTCAAAATGGCGCGCTGAAATTCATTTCCGGGTCACTACCGGAGGACCGAGGAGTCGAGGAGTCGAGGAGGGGAAATTTGAGTATTGAGAAGCCTCTTTAGAAAAGAGATACTAGAGGCTTCTCAATACTCAAATTTCCCCTCCTCGACTCCCCTCCTCGATACTTAGACCCGCCCACAGGAGATGCGAGCGGAGGACCGAGGAGAGAGGAGGGGAAGCAGCAGACGTTTAAAGAAATGAGGGCTGAAGTCGAATAGTCCATTTAGCTTAGGAACCTTCCTAAAGGAGTGAAATGACCCGGAAGTCCCTCAGTGGCAGCCATGATAAGTGCCGTTCGAATTCTCTAGAATGATGAGAATGAAAGGAAAGGAGGTTTCAAACTTCCTTTATAACCTCCTTTAGCTTAGGAACCACTGGACCTCCCTAACCGACAGGAGAAGCGAAAATGCTGCCCCACAATGCCTTGCAGCCGCAGCATTTGCCTTCACTCAACAGTCGGCCGTTCACGGAAACAATCGATTATGACCGAGAAATTATATCATGAAAGTTACGGTGCTTATTAAGCATTTTAAAACATAGGTGGTACGTTGCCAAAGTGCTTTGTTTTGAACGTTCATCAGTATTATAATAAAAAAGAGAAATATGAACGTTAGTTTTCACTGAAATTATCAAATAAAGTCAACATTTCAGTCTTTACTGAGCTGTGTGGGGTTTGTTCAACTTTTAAAAGATGTTTGAATGGTGATATACACAGTGATAGATGTTAAGGACTAACGTTTATAATAAATACATCTGTATTGATTTTAAGATCTTTAGTTCATACAATCATACGTATTGGGATCATTTGTATTAATGTGGACCGGAGGGAGAGGGTGACGAGCATAAGTTTCACTTTCCTTTTTTATTTCAATTCCAACTTTGGTCATGAAGAATATGTTTCTCTGTTGTCCACGTTCATAAAGCAAAGCAGCAGCATCAGAGCACGGTGCAGAGTCTCTAGATGAATTTACAGTAGTCCCTCGTTCTTATTAAACATCCATGTTGTAATCCGCTGTATAGAAAACTGTGGTTTCCATAGTTCCCCCACAGCAGCAGCAGACGCACACAATGACGTCCGCGGCGCTGGCACATCATAAACACGTCGGATAGTGAAAGTGCATTCGGATTCTCTAAAGTACCGCAGTCTCTTCTCCTAAATCCTTTTGAATTATCCTATCCACTATCCCTTAACCCCGTGACGTTTCACTCAGAGGTCAAGGAATAGACGATAGGGTTAGAATTTAGGAGCTGATTTTTAAACTATCCGACTGCAGCCGAGAACTCCTCTCCTCTGAGCGGTCATATTAAAGCGACGTCCGTTCATTATTACGTGGCAACAGCTGCATCAACTGGAGTGTTTTGTCATATTTTATAATCTCTGTTAGATCAGCTGAACATTGTTCCCCCACATATTTACTTTTAATTCATTGAGAGTGCGGTATAATGAGACAATAACAGGCTACAGATGCGGACACACACACACAAATATATTTATATAAATATATGCAATTTAAAGTATGAGAGCACTCTCATAATAACGTAACACAATCAGAGACTGAATATATCCCCCCCCTCTCTCTGGTCGCTGAAATGGGGAATTGAAATTACCGGCCAAAAGTTGTATTTGCAAGGATTAAAAGTAAGCAGAGGACACTAAACCAACTGAGACCTGTCTGTCCGCCGCATCTGCGCACTGTACAACACACACCTACACACTGTACAACACACACCTACACACTAGTGTTGCACGGTGTACCGATACTTGAAAGGTACCGCGATACCCTGCCGTTAAAAACGGTACGATTCCTCCGTTTCATTAGTATCGGTACTTTAAGAATGACGGGGAAAAGTACTCCCGTGAAAAAGCGCCGTTTTATTAAGAGCCGTGTGTGTTCAGCGCTCTGCTTCCACTGCCTGCCTGCAGTCCCGCTCCTCTCAAGCACGTTCTAAGTCCCTCCCCTCTCTCGTGCACGCGGCCACGCGCTAGCTGTCAGAGCATGTGAGAAAACGAGAAGCATGGCTGCAAGTGGGAGTGCAACTGCCGCTGCGCCTCGGCTTGTTGACAAAAAAGACGCCAGAAGTCTGTGAACGGGCCGTTCAGGTGTTCAGAGCAGAGCTCCCTGTCGGAGCGGCAGAGCGTGATGTGCACTGAAAAGTGTTTCTGTCGCAATATTATCGTTGAGCAAACTTAACTAGCAAACTAGCATCACTATCTGCTAACGTTAGCTTTAGCCTTCGTTTTCTATTAGTTTTTTCATAGGCTATAAACGGAGGTGGTATAAGTATATATCTTGTACTTGAGTAAAAGTAGAAGTACCCAGGTCTTGCACTTCAGTTAAAGTAGAAGTACCAGAATGTAGGAACAATCCTGCAATCAAAATGTTCCCAAATAAAAGTAGCCTACAAAGTATTATCATCAAAATATAGTTAAAGTAGCGACAGTAAAAGTAGAAGTACTCAGGTCTTATACTAGAAGCACCAGAGTGTAGGAATACTCTGTTACAGTAAAAGTACTACATTCAAAATGTTCCTCAAGTAAAAGTATTAAAGTAGCGACAGTAAAAGTAGTCGTTGTTTGATTGGTCCATTTCAGAATAATATATATGATATGTTTTATAATGATTGATCATGAAAGTGTCCTCAAAGCTGGTGAAGGTGCAGCTAGTCTGAAGTACTTTGTAGACTGCAGGGTAGCTGGTGGATTTACTCCAGGTGGAACTACAGTCTGATTCAACACTTGATTATATTTCACATCATTCAGCCAGATCTGTGAAGTAACTAAAGGGATTAATACATGTAGTGGAGTAAAAGTACACCATGTACCTCTGAACTGTAGTGGATTAGAAGAACAAAGTAGCAAAAGAAACATTGAAATACTTAAATAAAGTACAAGTATCTCAAAATTGTACCCAAGTAGTACTTGAGATTATGGACTTAGTTACTTCACACCAGTGGCTATAAAGATAGAAAGACTAAGCCTTGCACAGAGGCATGAAAATACATTTTCAAAATGCTCAACAGTGCTGCCAAAATGTTAAACTCACTGCTACACAATTAAAATAAATGCTTTTATATATATTTATATTAGATGTGACTCTTTGGCGTTTCCGTTATTAACTGCTGCTTTAGTTGTTCTGGCTGCTAAAATCCTGTTATTCCTAATTTTAAAGCCGATATTCCGTGGGGTCGGGGGCTCGGATCCTTGTCACCTTTTTCATACCTGATGAGTTTGCATCCCTGATAATATTTAAGACTGTTTCCCTTTTTTTAAGAAAAGTATCGAAAAAGAATCGGAATCGCAATTCTTGACTTGGTATCGGTATCGAAACCAAAATGTTGGTATCGTGACAACACTACTACACACTGTACAACACGCACCGACACTGTACCACACACACCTACAGCTCCTAACGCATAATCAGGCTACAGCCGTTGTGTATTTTATTATGTGAAGCACTAAATGGTCTTAGAAAAATATCGACATTTCAGAGCCAATGTTCTGATTTCTCTCTCTTGGGGTTTTAACAATATTTGTTGACATTTCCTACAAAATGTGGAGTTTAAGGGACAATTTTTTTCTATTGATACACAGCCATGTGTATAGATGTATATTCAAAGTTGCATATTCATTTATGAGAAGCTCCAAGTTTTTCAAGTGAAAAACCCCCCTCTGTCTGTTACGTCTCCATAGGACTGATTTGTTTACTTCCATATCATAATGACATCAATATGTAAAACTTGGCTAGGACACCAAACCAACTGAGACCTGTCTGTCCGCCGCATCTGCGCGGACAGACATATCTACCATATATGGTAGATATGTCAACCATATGGTAGATATCTACTAAACTAAAGCAAATAAAGAGAGTAGGTCTGTTATACTGAGTGATATTTACACACTGCTCTGCTTTCTGCACGGGCCTCACAGCTGTTCTCACTGTAAACATCGCGTTGCGATGAGAGCAGTTTCTAAAATAATATCCAGGGGATGCATGCAGAGCTGTCATTGGCTGAGATAAATCCGGCCGTGCGTCACGCCTCCACCGTTCCCGGAAATGCATCCGCGGAGGAGCCGTGGAGGAACCATCAGTGTATCCTCGGTTATAGCTCCTCCAGAGAGCCTCCTCGACGCTCGATCCTCGGTCCTCGGTGTGCATTTAGAGAAATGAGACGTCCTTCAAAATGGCGCGCTGAAATTCATTTCCGGGTCACTACTGGAGGACCGAGGAGTCGAGGAGTTGAGGAGGGGAAATTTGAGTATTGAGAAGCCTCTTCAGGCTGCAGTCGGATAGTTTAAAAATCAGCTCCTAAATTCTAACCCTATCGTTTATCCCTTGACCTCTGAGTGAAACGTCACGGGGTTAAGGGATAGTGGATAGGAGAATTCAAAAGGACTTAGGAGAAGAGACTGCGGTACTTCAGAGAATCCGAATGCACTTTCACTATCCGACGTGTTTATGATGCGCCAGCGGATGTCATTAGAGGCTTCTCAATACTCAAATTTCCCCTCCTCGACTCCTCGACTCCTCGGTCCTCCGGTAGTGACCCGGAAATGAATTTCAGCGCGCCATTTTGAAGGACGTCTCATTTCTCTAAATGCACACCGAGGACGAGGATCGAGCATCGAGGAGGCTCTCTGGAGGAGCTATAACCGAGGATACACTGATGGTTCCTCCACGGCTCCTCCGCGGATGCATTTCCGGGAACGGTGGAGGCGTGACGCACGGCCGGACTTATCTCAGCCAATGACAGCTCTGCATGCATCCCCTGGATATTATTTGAGAACCTGCTCTCATCGCAACGCGATGTTTACAGTGAGAACAGCTGTGAGGTCCTGCAGAAAGCAGAGCAGTGTGTAAATATATATCACTCAGTATAACAGGCCTACTCTCTTTATTTGCTTTAGTTTAGTAGATATCTACAAAGAGTCCATATTTTTCTAAACCATTTAGTGCTTCACATAATAAAATACACAACGGCTGTAGCCTGATTATGCTTTAGCAGCTGTAGGTGTGTGTGGTACAGTATGTAGGTGTGTGTTGTACAGTGTGTAGGTGTGTGTTGTACAGTGTGTAGGTGTGTGTTGTGTGTGTAGGTGTGTGTGTGTGTGTTGTGTGTGTAGGTGCGTGTGTTGTACAGTGTGTAGGTGTGTGTGTTGTACAGTGTGTAGGTGTGTGTTGTACAGTGCGTAGATGCCGCGGACAGACGGGTCTCAGTTGGTTTGGTGTCCTTACTTTTAATACTTGCAAATACAACTTTTGGCCCGTAATTTCAATTCCCCATTTCAGCGACCAGAGAGAGAGGGGGGGGGGGGGTATATCCAGTCTCTGACTGTGTTACGTTATTATGAGAGTGCTCTCATACTTTAAATTGTATATATTTATATAAATATATTTGTGTGTGTGTGTCCGCATCTGTAGCCTGTTATTGTCTCATTATACCGCACTCTCAATGAATTCAAATAAATATGTGGGGGAACAATGTTCAGCTGATCTAACAGAGATTATAAAATATGACAAAACACTCGACAGCTGATGCAGCTGTTGCCACGTAATAATGAACGGACGTCGCTTTAATATGACCGCTCAGAGGAGAGGAGTTCTCATTTCTTTAAACGTCTGCTGCTTCCCCTCCTCTCTCCTCGGTTCCCCTCCTCGGTCCTCCGCTCGCATCTCCTGTGGGCGGGACTAAGTCTCGAGGAGGGGAGTCGAGGAGGGGAGTCGAGGAGGGGAAATTTGAGTATTGAGAAGCCTCTATTGTGTGCGTCTGCTGCTGTGGGGAAACTATGGAAACCACAGTTTTCTATACAGCGGACTACAACATGGATGTTCAATAAGAACGAGGGACTACTGTAAACTCATCTAGAGACTCTGCACCGTGCTCTGATGCTGCTGCTTTGCTTTATGAACGTGGACAACAGAGAAACATATTCTTCATGACCAAAGTTGGAATTGAAATAAAAAAGGAAAGTGAAACTTATGCTCGTCACCCTCTCCCTCCGGTCCACATTAATACAAATGATCCCAATACGTATGATTGTATGAACTAAAGATCTTAAAATCAATACAGATGTATTTATTATAAACGTTAGTCCTTAACATCTATCACTGTGTATATCACCATTCAAACATCTTTTAAAAGTTGAACAAACCCCACACAGCTCAGTAAAGACTGTGAGATGTTGACTTTATTTGATAATTTCAGTGAAAACTAACGTTCATATTTCTCTTTTTGATTATAATACTGATGAACGTTCAAAACAAAGCACTTTGGCAACTTACCACCTATGTTTTAAAATGCTTAATAAGCACCGTAACTTTCATGATATAATTTCTCGGTCATAATCGGTTGTTTCCGTGAACGGCCGACTGTTGAGTGACGGCAAATGCTGCGGCTGCAAGGCATTGTGGGGCAGCATTTTCGCTTCTCCTGTCGGTTAGGGAGATCCAGTGGTTCCTAAGCTAAAGGAGGTTATAAAGGAAGTTTGAAACCTCCTTTCCTATCATTCTCATCATTCTAGAGAATTCGAACGGCACTTATCATGGCTGCCACTGAGGGACTTCCGGGTCATTTCACTCCTTTAGGAAGGTTCCTAAGCTAAATGGACTATTCGACTTCAGCCCCAATCATTTGCATTTCTGATGAAAGAGGAACGTGTGGGCAGGGGTTTACTTCGATGTTCCTATTTAAAGGTATCCTTTCCAAGGAAATCCAAACCACACTAAACATAATGAGCTACCTCTGTAAACTCAACTGAAAAAGCAATAAGAATGAATCATTAAGAGTCACGACATGGTCTGTTTGTATATAATTTATTAAGCATTTACATATTCGGTTATCTTTTATGCAATATTATTCACAGTCAAACACAGTTTACGTTGAGAACTAGTCAACAATACTTCTTCGTCGGCCACAGATTTGATTTATCTCACGAAAAAAGGGCATAAGAAATTATTTGTCTTGTTTATATGCATGTACATTATATTACAGAGACATACAGTGTTTTGTGATTTGTTAAAGTCAACAAATGGAACCCTCCACTTTAATAGTAGTAATGGTTATTGAATCTTGGGCTAATGCCTTTTAATTTAAGTAATTTGCCACTATTTAGTTCATAGGCTAAAACGGGTTGCTTGGCTTCCAATATTCTCATGTGGTCAAAAGATATTTCCCAACTTCACAATGACGACTGAAAAACTGTAATGATGATGGCAGCGTCAACTCACAGATCATCTTATGTGGGGTGCACATTTAAAATGACATGTGGCTATGCCAAGTTTTACTTTAAACCACCCAGCCTCATTCACTGGATACATTGCCACTCCTGATTGGAAGCTATTAAACTCCACTTTTCAGATTACATTACATTGCATTGCATTTAGCTGGCGCTTTTATCCAAAGCGACTTACAATAAGTGCGTTCGACCAAGAAGATACAGACTTGAAGAAAACAGAATCATATAAGTACATCAGGTTTCATAGAGTCAGATAAATGTGGAAAGGCCAAGATTGTGGATGCATGAATGATGTGTAGAAAAAAAATCCTCCACCATCTTTCACTGCAATCAATAAGTTGTTGTAATTGGTTGGATCCTGTGTTTAAATGTGCAACCCATACAAGATGTTCTACATTTTAACACTTTATAAAAGTTTTTAATGCAATTCCAAAACAGGAGAATGGACCAGGGTCCTTGCACAGAGACTTTTGAATTAACAGAAGTCTCTATAGTGCCAGAATGCACTATACCAAGAGGGACTGGTGCATTGTGGATTTTGGGATTCTGTTTGTGTTTTCTAAATGTTGGGAGAAAGAAAGCCACATTTCTAAACTGTGCCTCGTTGAACCATATGAAGGGACTTGGAAGGGTGCTGCTGGTGAAATACAATGCAATGTGGAATATATTTAACAGAGTAGAAACTGTTTTACCTGCAGTCTGATATTATTATTATTATGAATAACATTTTCAGTCAGATTCCTCCGCTTTCAACTTCATTTCCATTGCTAAATGTTGATAAACTTAGCAACTGTAGATCAGAAGGGCAGTTATGAGTGCCAGCAGGATTGTAAAGGGAACTAGGAGGAGAGCCCCATACAGGAACCACGGCTCTGGGAACACCATCACATTTGGCTCTGAGAAACACAAAACAAATTATATGAACATTACCTTAGGATTAAATCACACATTAGCTTTCTCTATTCAAACCACTAGGTCCACAAATGTATTTTTATAATGCGTATAAGGTCACCATATAAGAACAACCATTACACATTTCCCCAGCAGGAAAATATCTGCTGCTTTTTAGGACAGACTTATGGGGACAGTTGTCATACTTGTCAGCCAAACACTTTGTTCAGTATCTTTACCATCTTTAGCCGACAAGGAGAAACGATTTGTTAAAAACCCTTTACTTCAAGGTTGACTTAAACTTGAAGATTTAGAAGATTGTAAAAAGGTCAAACCAGAACACAGCAGCTGTTAAAAAAGTGGCTGTACATTCTAGACTAATGCAGCAAAAAGGACTTTCATGTTTTCATTCTTTAAACACTACTCTATAGTGTTAACCATTGAGTGCAGAACAGCATGTTTAAGGGAGATTATTACCAGTCGTTTGGTAGTGGAAGATGCTGTTCGTTACCAGATCTTTGTTCAGGTGTAACTGGCACTCATATTCTCCTTTTCCCCTCAGAGGAACGGTCTCAGAGAGGTTGATGAAGGGCAGAGCTGCATCAGCCTCACCTGGAGCAGAGCCAACAGGTTGGAGTTTGATCCCATCGTGAACAATGGACAAAGCAAATCTGGTACTCCGTGTCACGTTGACTCCACACCGGAGCAGAGAGTCATTGTGACCAGTGGGGTTGAAGATCATTGTGTCTGAAAAGAGACGTAGGCAGAAACACAGGTATGTCCAAAGCAGGTCAAAGTAAACACAGAAACATTGACATCTGTAGTGTTTTGTATATTTTACAAGAAACTCTTCCCCAACTTCTACATTTAGAGCCCCCAGTCACTGCAAGTCATTACCTTTAAGACCATTGTTGATATGCATATAGAAACCTGGAGAGTGATACAAATATCCTCTTGAGCGATACGTTAAAAGCAGGAAATTGTTGACAGAAATCGTATTTCTTCTACTTATCTATTAGTTGAAAGCTTAAGATAGCACAAATGTAATTTTACAAATATCCAATTGCTTTCGAAATTGTTTTGAAATCAATGTAGCCTACTTCAAAAGATACTAACATCTGATTAGCATGTTCCTTTAAATCTCTCATCCTGACACAGAAAACCGTAGGCATGCAGAAAGCTGACAATGACCAGTACATCTTCGTCTCATTATGATTAACTACACAAACTAAATTTGGGTGAAGGCTTTACAACTCTTATCAAAACTGAAAATAACTCTATGATCTTCAATACTAAATGTATATGTACTAGACCTGGAAAATATTTTGCCATGAGTGGACCATTTCCATCTGTTAAAAAGAGTTTGGGCTCTAAAAAAGCGCTCCATTGCTAATTTAATTTTACACTAAACCAAGGTTCTATTTGCATTGTGATAATTACAAAAATAAATGTGTTGATTTTCAAAATAAATGCACTCAAACTCAGTAAAGTTCGTGTTTTACCGTTTTGAAGGCCTCAAACGTGTTGGTCGTACAATAAGTAACTTTCTACTGTTCTGCACTAAAATGTTGTTGGAGTTATACATTCACCAGACTTTTTAATGCACCTTGGGAGTAGATGAAGCCGTGCCAAAAACCCACTCAGCGCATGAAAAATTCCCAATAAACAAATCACAGGAAATATGTTGCGTATGCTGGTTATAGATGACGGTGCAGGTCTGCATAGAAGAATGCAAAAGCACATCACAGCTCTGCCTTGAGCTTGATTCCTGATAATACAAAGTAATTCATCTTTATCCAAGTCCTGTCTCTAACTTGAGCCAAACCCTATAAACTTGAATATTTGTAAAATGGCTTGGAGAACATTTGGTCCTGCAATATATTAGAAATGAAAAATCTAAAACCTTGTATTTACCATAAATCATCAGTAAGGTTTTGTTTCCTTTTCTCCTGAAACTTGTATTGTTGTTTTTGATGGAGAGTTTGCACAGGTACCTCCCGCTGTCAGCCCACTGGACATTCCTGAAGAGTATGGACTTGTTTGAAGAGTTTTGATTATTGTCCAGACACTCAGTACGTCCTGTATAATTCTCAGAGTAGCTCCACACTATGGACTCGTCACTGCTGCCCTCTGTTAAGTACATCCAATAGAGAACTGGTGGAGTCTGTATTCTCTTATCATCAGTAAGACTGAGTTGGCACGGCATTATAACATCATGACCCAGAGCAGCGGTGAGCACAGGAGGCTGGTAAACTGTGACCAGAGAGTTAGTCCCTGAAAAACAGAAGGGAAAAAAAGAACAGGATGTTGAGTAAATGTTAGAGTAAAAATAGCCTTTTTCACGGAAATGTTGTGGTTGCTCGCTCTGCAATTCTTTGAAATGTTGACATGATGATAGTGAATCGCAGCGACTGACTGGGTGCAAAGCAAGACACAAATTAGGTTTTGTATTTTATATTTTTTGACATTTTACCCTCAGCTTAATGGAGGAAATTATTTTGGATTTCTAAACATATTCGTCACATTTCTTTTTTTCAGAAGAAGAAAATCCATGCTACCAAATGTAACCAAACATTCTCCATTTCAGACTGGTTTTACCCAATAAACATTATTTAAAGAAAATGGAGAAGTTTTTTTTTAATTCCTTTCAATGAGTAATTGGAGATGTATCCTAGAAGTTTATCAGCTTAAAGGGGACCTATCAGGCAAAATGCTCATTTTGATGTCTTTTATACATAAATATGTGTCCCCGGTGTGCCAGGGAACTCATGCAGCGTCAGAAAATAAAACCTTCTCTCTTTTCCTCCGTTCCCAAATTTCTAAAGTTGCTATCAGAAACAATGCCCGACTGTTTTGGACGTAATATGGTCGGTGTTTACATTAGCATCGCTAACACTCAGAGCTAACCTGTACAGGAGAGCATGTGTGTGAAGAAGCTGGATATAAAAAGGAACTCACCTTGTGGTATAACCGGCAAGAGAGAAAGCCTTTGAGCTCCATACTGTTTCAGAAATAATCCTTTATAATCCATGATATGGCGTTTCATCACCAGGGTCACAACCACGTCAAAGAAACCACTAAAGAAAATGCTTGAACCAAACCTGAACTCTGATAGTTATTAAACTGTCAAAGGTTGTGAAATGAATTGTGATTCCCTGCTAATGAGCCTGCAAAGCATGCGGGATAAGACTCGTGTTGATTTGTAAAATGATGAAATGACAGCTGACATTTTAGGATAACACATTTTTCATGTACAAATCAAACTTCTTCATAAATTGTACCTGAGACCATAAAGTAGAGAAACAGCCGTTGTGTCCATTCCAACTTTGTCGCTTTGAAGTCGTGATGCATCTCAGACAAAATTATCTTTGTGTCTCCTAAAAAGACTAGTTGACGTCTCTGAGTGCAGGGAGATGAAGTTATTAGATAGATAGATAGATGGGGAAATTATTTCAAATATAATTTATTTGATGGTATTCAAAGATATCATAGCATTTGTTTAACTTATTCAAAGAACCAAACCATTTAAAAAAAGTGCAATATATACAAATTAGACATATCGTAGCAACAAGTGTTAACTTTACCTTATTTCCCAACTTCTAGACGTATATGCACTGCTTTAAAAGAAAATGGTATACTCATGTGCGATCCTACACACGACATACAGTCATCCTTCCGTTTATAATAGGTATGATTTTTTCAGTTGGAGCTTGAATGGAAACCACTGTGGTGTATATGCAGTAAGCCCCCATCTTTTCACACATTCATTGCAGAGATGTTAAGACCACCATCTCTGCAACAGGATATGCACACCCACTATGGGCCTGTGGGCTGTGGGGAAGTTGCTGTGTTCTGTGAGTGTTTATTGCCAAGAAAGGTTTTCACCACATGCAGTATACAGGTATTGGTATTTTGGTGCATGACAGCTCAATTAATATGTACAATACAAATATGGAAAACCTATGTTCTTAAAAATAAGCAAGTTTTTTGCAGTGTGCATCATAAGTCATTTGAATAATATATTGTTACAAAGTGTTATGTGTGTTTTATATCTTTCCTTAGACAAGTTCTAGATTTCAAACCATCACTTGTGCAAAAATACATATCAACTTTATGTGGCAAACAGTCATATATGCGGTGACATTTTTATTTTTAGGGAAATTTCATATTCATAAAAAGAAATGGGCTAACCACATCTTGAACATATAGTAGCACTATTAAAAACATTATTAATAAAAAAAAAGCGATCAAAACTAACTGTGTATTCAACAAATATTTTATCTGAAATATGAAACTGTATTTTTTTCCCCTTTCTTTATTTGATGGCATTGTTTACTACCACTGGCCTTAACTTCTTTGTATACAAAATTGTATATGATGTTCATATACAGCAGGGATGTCCAAACTACGGCCCGCGGCTCTGAGCTAATTAAAAAAGTATAATGAAATATAGCCCACAGATGAAACGTCTTATACTGTACTTCTTAAATATAGATGAAAACAGTTATTACACAGTATTCATGTGTTAAGAAGCCCACTTTTCAAACAAATTCAGCCAGTTAAAGTTGAAAATGTTTTCTATCAAATAAAAGTTGATGAGAAAAAAGCCCAATAACTTATTTTCATAAAACGCTTGAAATAAACCCTTCCTCTTATGATAATCAATCTGACATCTCACATGCAAATGACATGTCATCAGCATGTGACTGCAACGTGTTCCTGTTCGCGGACGACTCAGCCCTGCTGGTCTCTGACAGGAGCAGATTGCAGGTTGAAAAAACCCTCAGCTCCGAGCTCGGCAGAATCTGCACCTGGCTCGCCGATAATAAATTGTCATTACACCTGGGTAAAACAGAGTCCATTCTCTTCGGTTCGAAACATAATCTCAGCAAATCCGACGACTTCTCAGTTGCAGTGGGTGACATTATTGTCACAAGTAAGAAGGAAATTACATACCTACTAGGATCTATTCTTGAGGCAAACCTCTCCTGTGACAAAATGGCATCCAATGTAATAAAAAAAGTCAATCAAAGAACTAGATTTCTATACCGGATCTCCTCTCTGGTAAACAAAAACACCCTGAAAACTCTGGCAGGAGCACTCATTCAAGGGTACTATGACTATGCTTGCACGTCATGGTACCATAGCACCTCCAAGGCGCTAAAAATAAAACTTCAAACATCGCAAAATAAACTGGTCAGACTACTGCTTGACCTTTCATCTAGAACCCACCTCACCTCTGCCCACTTTGACAACCTAGGATGGCTTAGAGTAGACGACAGAGTACAGCTACTTGCAATGGGCCTGGTCTACAAGATCCACTACACCTCTATGGTACCCATGTACATGTCAAAGTTCTTCCCAAAGGTCAAGGAATACCATGATCATAACACCAGAGGGAGCTCCACAAATCATGTGAAACCCAGATTTGGCACAAAAAAGGGGGAATACACGTTTCGAAATTATGCCACATCAAGGTGGAACGCTCTTCCCACAACTGTAAAGGAAAGTAAAACTATACTTACCTTCAAAACCTCTCTTAAAGAGCACCTTCGGGGGAGAGCATTGCAAAATTTGCTCCGGTAATGGTACAAATCTCAACCTGTCGTACAATGGACAGCTTCCCCCCCCATCTATGTATATACTCGCATTTTAGACTATGTTACTAACTGTATATCTGTAGACTTGGTATGTCTTAAATGTCCGGTTAGGATGTATTAGAACGAAATCTAAAATGAAAATTGTAAATAAGCAATCTGTATGTAAAAAACCACCTGTATGTAAATTGTAAATAAGCCATCTGTATGTCAAATATGTCTTATATGTCTTATATGTCTTAAATGATATGATGAATTGGAAATGGGGGACCCTGATGTAAACAAGACGAAAGTCTTTCTCTGGTCTGCATCCCCTTAACAATTGTATTTTTTGAGCTGTACTGTACTGTACCCAATATACAAGCTGTTAATAAACTTTTCAATCAATCAATAAATCAATCAATCAATCAATCAATCAATCAATCAATCAATCAATCAGGCTTCTGTTTTAAGGAGTGAGTTGCTATCAAAATAATTGAAACCCTATGGAGAGCTGTGATAGGCTGTAGTTTTTCTTAAAGTTTTTCATTTTGCTGACTTATAATTAACTTATGTTATGAGGCAATATACCTCACCTCAGTGGCCCAGCACTTCGTATATTTTTCTACATGTGGCCCTCGGTGAACATTTTTTGGACACCGCTGATATTATGTTCTTGATTAAAATCAGATTAAAATGAGATGAACTCCATTACCCATACAACCCTCTGTCAGCGTCTTACGTCATAACGTCAGACGGAAGGCATACTTCAACATGGAGGACATCGTAGCCGTAGAAAAGAGCCCGGTATGAATTAGTGGGATTGTTTCCTGTTTTTCCTCTTAAAATTGACAGAGTTTCTGTGGTAGGCTTTGGTACATTTAAGAGTTTGAGTGTTGCTCTCTGTTGGTGTTTGTCGTAGCTTTTTACCATTAGTGTGCTCGTTAACCCTGCCGAAACGTAAACCTGCCAATTCATTCTCTACTCGATGTAACGTTACGTTAGTTGCTATGTCATGCATGTTAGCTGCTAGCGTTAGCCTAATGTTTCTGGAGCTCGGGAAAAGAAATGAACTTGTATGTATGTTGATCTAGCTTTAATCGCCAAACATTAATGTTCGAGATTACGATTTTATTATTCACCGGTGCGTCGCAAAGGTCCTTTTGTATTGTCTATTTGGGCGTTTTCAAGCCGTTAATATTAGCTAGCTGTTAACGAGCTAACAGTAGCTATGCTAGTGTTTGTCTCTGTTATGTGTACGGTCATAAGTCATAACCGAGTTGTTGTTTATTCTCGAGTAATTGTTATCTTTTTAGTTTGGGGGTAATTTGAGTGGTATTACTATTCATGTTTTATTGTCTTGTTATCTAACTCTTTGTTTGTTTGTTTTTGTATAACTTGTTTTTAACTATGTTCCCCACCCTTTATTTTTGATGTATCTAGTTTTATTCTGTAAAGCACTTTGGGCTGCATCTTGCATGAAAGGTGCTATATAGATACATGTTATTATTATCGTACATTTTAGCTGTTACAGAACTGAGAGCATTCTCTCAAATAAATATGACCTATTATCCTATTTGTTTGGGTGAAATACAGAACAAGCTCTTCCCTGATGGGGTGATGTTGAAAACAAGACATTTATTGTGTTGTTGTGGTGTTGTCATCCCTACAGGAAGAGATGCCTGCAATCCTGACCTCCAGACCCCAGACAGGCCTGTCCTTCCTGGCACCTGAACCAGAGGACCTTGAGGACCTTTACAGCAGATACAAGGTCTGAAACCTGCTTAAGACAATACACAACATATATCGTATGGGTGTAACAAACTGTAAGCTTGAAATATACATGTTATTCTTAATGAATATAAGAGGTATGTGGCCACAATAGATGCAGCTAAACACAAATACAAATCCGAAACACTTAAAACCAACATGTACAAATGTGCCTCCTGCATGAAATTATAGTAACACAGTTTTAATCCTCTGGATTAAATGATTCCAGTGGAGTTATTGATTAAAATATTAAATTAGGCTGATAATTAAAATGGAATGACAGAGGAAAAGCTAAATATTTCGTACAGCCATATTTACATAAAGTTTTCCCAAATATACCAACTTACTTTGGTTCTAATTGAGCATTTGAAACATATCGGGTTCTGACATTAACTTTATCGTTTAATAAACCAAAATAACCTTATTGAAAGTAATATAAAATAAATACTATATACTTATTCAAAGACATTTTTGACACTGTTTCTTTTATTTCTTGCTCAGTAAAGAATCAAATACAATTCAGTCTGAACTTTGTAACAGTCCAATGCATTCATAATTTACCATCTGAACAATTGACATTGAATAATTAGTAGGGATGCTCCGATTGATCGGCCGATACTCACTCTCGGCCGATCGATCGGTGCTCCCTAAAAATGAATGACGCTTTCCTCTGTGCGCGGCAAAACAAGCTCGCCAAAATGGCTTCACCAGTCTGTCAGTATTTTAAGGTGTCCGAAAATGACAATAAAATAGAGGTATGCAACGTGTGTGAAGCAGAAATCCTGCAGCTCCGGTGTGACGGACCGGTGAGCGGAGCAAAACACACACTAAGAGTTAGACTTAACACACTTAGCTATTTTATCTACCTCTGGAACAAGCTAAACTAGTTATAAATATGTTTATTCTTCACTGTCGGGTCAATCGTTACTGGATCAGTGAGCTGCATGAGATACTGACACGCTGTCAGGAGAGAAAGAGGGGGAGAGAGGAAAAGAGAGCGCTTCCGCTCATTTCTCCCGTGTTATTTTCCAAAGTTAATGTCAACTTGAATAATGTACTTAATTTGAATGTAATAATTATGTTGGTTGTTGTTTGTGGAAGCGCCAGTGAATGAGCCCCAATAACTGAGTTTTAAACATCACTTTAAATGGAAGATCCCCGTAGGCCCCGCCCACTCGATCGGATCGACGATCGGTATCAGCCGATACTGATTCCGGCGATCGGCCCCAAAATTGGCGATCGGAGCATCCCTAATAACTAGATTTCAGAACAGTCTTCTTTTTTTTTTTATGTATACTGCTTTAAAGTGATCCTTGATGTATCACTCTAAATGTTTTTCAAACCTTTTTTGAATGATTGTTGTTATAATGGTTATTCGACTCTTCATGTCTAAACACAAGCTACCAACTGGTCTATGATCTCCAGAAAGCAGATGTTACCTTAATCTCCAGCAGAGCATCACCCTTCTCTTCTTCTTTTGTGTGTTTACAGAAGCTGCAGCAGGAGCTGGAGTTCCTGGAGGTGCAGGAGGAATACATTAAAGATGAACAGAAGAACCTAAAGAAAGAATTCCTCCATGCCCAGGAGGAGGTGAAGAGGATACAGAGCATCCCGCTTGTTATTGGCCAGTTCCTAGAAGCTGTGGACCAGAACACAGCCATAGTTGGCTCCACTACAGGTACCATCCGAAGAAAAAAATAGTCCCAATTTTAGACATGCTAGATTTGACACTTCAATATACTCCTAAAGGTTGTCAAGACGTGAAAAGACGAGATATGAAACCTGCTTTCTAACTTGCACATAAAGACACAGAAATATGATCTGTTATTTCCTTTTGTTTTGTCCTTTCACAGATGCATGATAGTGTGAAAAAACTGGTTTATGTTAAGCTTCAGGTCACGGCGGTATTTTCTGCACTGAAGAGCAATTCAATTATTACTGTCATTACATTTCTGAAAGTTTAAAAAAAAAAAAATAGTATGCATAGAAAACAAACAAATAATGACAGTGAAAATAAATAAAGAGAAAAAGCAGACACTGAAGTAGAATGAAATGAATATTTTAATGCTTTATCATGTTAGGCTTTCTGAGTCTTGAGAGAGAACCTAGAGGCCATGTACTGTATGCTGTCAAATTTAAATTATTTAGTGTGAAGTACACGTTTAAATGTGTAGTGAGTTCTGTTTGTTCTCATTTTATGTCATATTTGTTCTTCCCTCAGGGTCCAACTACTATGTGCGCATCCTGAGCACCATCGACAGAGAGCTGCTGAAGCCCAACGCCTCAGTGGCTCTACACAAGCACAGCAACGCCCTGGTGGATGTGCTCCCCCCCGAGGCTGACAGCAGCATCATGATGCTGACGTCAGGTAAAACACTCACTACCACTCTCTCCAAGATGTCATCATTGTTACTTTTAAGCAGATACATTATAATTTTCAGCCAAGCAAGAATTCAGGGATTTGACTGACTGATATTTCGTATGAAGTTGATTGTTCGAATAGCAAAGCCAACTCTCCTTTTTGCTGTGTTTCTGCTCCCAGACCAAAAGCCAGATGTGATGTATGCTGACATTGGTGGTATGGACATTCAGAAGCAGGAAGTCCGAGAAGCTGTCGAGCTGCCACTCACACACTTTGAGCTCTACAAACAGGTCAGATATTCAAGAAATGCTAAATATTTTTTATGGATTTTACACTTAACACCAATTAGCATGGATTTTGCTCTTAATAATAACTGGTTTTCCTTTCTCAGATTGGCATTGACCCACCCAGGGGTGTCCTTATGTACGGACCTCCGGGATGTGGTAAGACCATGTTGGCCAAGGCTGTGGCACATCACACTACAGGTAAGCCCTCCACTTGAGACCTGTATTTGTTCATGTACCAGAACATCTTAGTAAACAGATTAGTACTGACTTCAAGTGATATCTACAGCAGCCACTGCATTTGAGTTCTGGATTAATGATAAGATATATGTTCGGTGAAAACTAAAAATGAATGTCCAATCGTTCTGTCCCCAGCTGCTTTCATCCGCGTGGTGGGCTCTGAGTTTGTTCAGAAGTATTTGGGTGAAGGCCCTCGTATGGTGCGTGATGTCTTCCGGCTGGCGAAGGAAAATGCACCAGCCATCATCTTTATTGATGAAATCGATGCCATCGCCACCAAGCGTTTTGATGCACAGACTGGAGGTATGAACATGTGTGGCTCACATGAATACTCTGTTTATAGACCAATGTTTTGTTGTACATTTTATTTTGTAAGCACATGTTACTGTTTTTCTCATTGATGTCTAGATTCCTATTTTAGGATATGTTCTAATTCACTGATCACATCCTTGTTAAAGCAGAAACACGATGGTTGACAATTGTTTTCTGACCTTGAATGTTTTGCTGTGCAGCTGACAGGGAGGTGCAGAGAATCCTTCTGGAGCTGCTGAATCAAATGGACGGCTTTGACCAGAACGTCAATGTCAAGGTGAGCCAAGGCCACCTGTCTGTAAAGCTCTTTCCTTTCCCCCTGTGACTGCACCATTTCCATTTGTACTGAATCATTGCATCATTGGTGGTGCATGAACACCGACACTGCAGCCATTCATTCTCCTTTCATATGCCCCAATTCCATGCATTCACCTTAGCAGGCACCCAGGAGGTTTATGTTGTTCAACTTCAAGCCCTATTTTATTTAGCCTTAAATATAACGGCAGCACCACAACGTTTTAATGAGAACATATCAACATAAAAAAAGCAAAACTATTTGATTAACAAATAAATCTGATATATTTGCAAATAGACTTAGATTTCAACATAGCTTTAAACTCATCCATTGTCACCATGTTTTAAAGTGTAGTCTCTAGTTTATTCCATACATTAGGTGCCGACAATCTAGAAGCTTTCTTCCCCAATTCAGCTCTTAACATAATAAAGCTACAAATCAGACGAATGACCAAAAGCAGACTAATTAATTTGGTTTGAGTTTTAAAACACAAAGTGATGAGGCAAAGTGTGTTATTCCTCTTAGAGCCCCATGATGTGCACTTTGTCCACATCATGCAACCCCACAACACAGTATGTTCATTTACCATCTGACTTGCTTTTGAACCTGTCTTAGGTGATCATGGCCACCAACAGAGCAGACACGCTGGACCCGGCTCTGCTACGTCCTGGTCGTCTGGACAGAAAGATTGAGTTCCCCCTGCCCGACCGCAGGCAGAAACGTCTTGTTTTCTCCACCATCACCAGCAATATGAACCTCTCTGAGGAGGTCGACCTGGAGGACTGTATCCTTTTATTTCAATAAGGGCACATTCTCAGTGTCTGTTGGGATGCAAACATTTTTTTAAGGACATTTTTGCCCAAACCTCTCATTCTGTCCTTTGGTTTACACACATACATATCTATATATGTATGTGTGCGCAGTTTACTGTCTGGAACATGTGATGAGTTTAGGACTGTCCCGAATACCATTTTTCGGGCTCCGGATATTCGGTAGTAATCAGCAGCGAATATTCGGTGCGGAAAGATATATATATTTTTTTTAGAATAATTTTTTTTTTTTTTACAAAAAAAATTCATAACACGCTCCGAGACACCTGACAACATGCTGTTAAGCAGAAGTGCAGAAAGAGCATACTATTACGATTTATATTTATTTATTGTCTCAGTACTCGCATACATTAAAACTAAATGTGTCCTCTGCATTTAACCGAGCCGCAGTGCAGCGCCTGGGGATCAAATCTGGTTCCAAATTACGTTTTACAACCTGAAGATACAAAACACATATTTATGTTATAACAACAATGCTTTTAATAACATAGCCGTAACAGTAGGCCTAACAGTGTAATACTTGTTACCGATACAGTAAACAGTATTTAAATAAATGAAGAACGAAAAATAAATGAACGAACTGTATGCCAATAATTGCCTTAGTCCCAGATGTTCCCACATTGCTCCTATTATTTTCACTATTCGGATCAAATTGAAAAACTAATATAAAAAAACAATTCGGTTGCTTGCTTGCAACTATTTTCCAAGCAAAGTAAGTGCACGATTTTATCATGTGTAACGTTACTGTTTAAACGGCGGATAAAGCAGCTTCATCATGGCAACTTGACAACAGCTAAGCTAAGCTAATCTAGGCTAGTACTTACAGCATCCGGTGACTTTTCAGAGTTGTTGTGCCACCGTGGTAGGCAAGTTTCTTGTCACATATTTGGCACACTGCCTTCTTCTTACCATCGTCCAATTTAAAATGGTCCCACACAGCTGAAGTCTTCGGCATTTTGTGTTCAGGTGTGTGAAGCGAGGTGAAGCGTACCGTTTGCGTTCGTGACTGTGAGTGAACGCGATGTCAGGAGCACAGGCTGAGATTGTATATATTTCCGTATTTTAACAGTGCAATTCAAAAGTATAAATATAGTATAAGAATATGGAAATTCGCCTTTATTGGTAGCATACATTTAGGAAAAAATTTGAATTGAAAATAAATCAAAAAACGAATATCCGAATAATGAAATTAAAACCCGAATAGTTGACCAACAAACGAATAGTCGAATATTCGGGTACAGCCCTAGATGAGTTCTAAATCGGTGCATTTTTAAGGATGGATATTTTTCTGATAAATAGAAGTCGGCTTAATGTTAGGGATGCTCAATCTTATCGTGCTATCTCACGCTAAAATAAAGCCACTTTTTACAGCAAAAAAAGGTAAAGCCATTATTTAATACCAGTTCTAGTCCTAAATAACTCCTGTACCTTTCTTTTAGTGTTAATCTCCCAGATGTATGAATGTGGACGTTCACACTATCTGGCCTTTTACTTGAAACACAGGGCTTGACAGCAGGAACTCATCCACTGTTCCTGTGGGTTTTTCCCAAGTTATTTGTTGCAGTTCTTTGCAACACTTAGGCTTTATTTGTTTGCAAATTTAACACATAGCTCTGAATGTGAGATGACACACTCGCATGTCATTTTTGTCTGACAACATCTTTCATTGCATGCCACCAGACTTCCTTGATTGTTGATGACAAGTAGAGAAATAATGAACACGCGCAACAAGGGTGGCAGTCTGCACCCAGATGTTTTGTGTTTTGGTGTTGTCCTTAACAGATGTACAGATGTGGCGAGACCAGACAAGATCTCCGGAGCCGACATCAACTCCATCTGCCAGGAGGTGAGCAAGAGCTTTATTTGTTCATTTAACCTTTACCCTTTTTTTGGTAGAGCAGTGTAAATCTGTGTGTATTTGCTTTTCCTAATTTTCTGTGTCTTTTTCTTTCTTTCCCTGCTTTCTCAGGCTGGCATGTTGGCGGTCCGTGAGAACAGGTATATCGTCCTGGCCAAAGACTTTGAAAAAGCTTACAAAACCGTCATCAAGAAGGACGAGCAGGAGCACGAGTTCTACAAGTAGAGAGTAAAAAAACACATCCTAGGGAACAAAAAAAGGTGTCCAGACACGGGGGTTTGTTATTGATTTACGTCTGTCTCTATCTACAGTATGTCTTTTGTGGATTTGCATTCACTGACTTCCATTGATTTTGGACTAAATGTACTCACTGCTGCAGAAGGCCTAATGTCAGATTAGCCCTGTACCTCCTTAAGACGCACTACCATGTGAAGGAGTGATTTGTGCACAGGCTCTCTACTGACTCCTAAAGATAAGGCCCCAAAACGTAGCTAGGATAGAACATTTGTATCTATATGTAATCACTTAACAATACATTACAAAAAACCATTAAAGATGTTTTCCATAAAAACGAAATGATTGTCATGTTTTTTGCCTTTTTAAATGCCATTTAGATACTACCATACTATTGATAAAACTAACATTGTTGTGTTACGATTTTTGTTCATCAACAAAATATTTTAGTTGGAGCTGCAACAAATACATTTACCAATCAGTTGAAGGAAAATACAAATGTTTTATTTAAATCTTTTTGTTTCTTATGACATTTTTAAAAACAAAACTATTATTAACTGTTCCCAATGTGAGCTTTGTTCTATTGTTGTTTTTATGATATTACTTTTAAGATTTGGGACTTTTGGTTGGACAAAAGAAGACATTTTAATGTCACCTAAGGCTTTTTAAAAGTGGTGGTTGGTCATTTTAAGTATTACTATTTTACAACCCAAAAAAAAGGATAAGGTAAGTATCACAAGTCACATCGGACTCAACATTCATTCATTCACCAACATTGGCGGTTATAAATGTACTGTTTTGTGGATGTCCTCATGTCAGTGTTCTGATCATGACAGAGTTGAGTCATATGGATGCCAGTGCTGGGCCGGGCGTCTCGCTTAGTCCTCAAATGCTGTCTTCCATGCTGTTCCGGTGCCCTCTGCTTCTCTTCTCTCGAGCCAGCCCATGAGTCGAAGCAGTGCAGCCTGAGGTTGCAGCTCTCCCTTCAGCCACAAGTGGGGGAGAGATGATTCATTATTACACCCACGTGGCAATGTCGGTAAATCCAATGCACATCAAGCTCAACCAAAAGCATGACCTTTGCCCACCAATAGTACATATTTATTCTGGCAGTTTAATGTCCAAAGTCCCTTGAGGGATGCTCTGATTCTTCTGTAGTGCATTTAATTGAAGCCAAAATGAGAATGGAATAAACAAATTGTATGTATCTGACCAAAAGTGTCACCATTATATGCTGTTACATCACAATTTACAAATGAAATAAAAAACAGTATGGGGTCCATTCAAATGTGGGAATATGACTTTGAAATGAAAGGAGTCGTACTCACATGTGTTTCACTTGGTCTCTGGTGGGAAGGCTGTAAGTGACCTGGTCAAAATAGTATGGACAGAGATGCAGGGTTGCCTGTACTGGCTGTTGGGACATCCAGGGAAAGATTTGATCCAGGTTGTGGTTTTGTCCAACATACATTCCGGAAAAGTGTCTCGACCACATGGCTGATGCCAAAGCATCCATGATAGTTTGATTTCCTGAAGGCCTGTGAGGGAATAACTGGTACAGAGGGGGGTGGACTGCCATTTTTCCAGCTCTGTCCAATCAAAGACACACACGATTACAATGAGTCTACTGCCAGCCACAGAAAAATAAGTGCTTTTGTATTTATTGTCATGTTATTACACAAAATGTATGTTTGGCTATTAATCTGAACTGGCACTGTCTTTTCAAATGATGCAAGTATGGGATTGTGATCAGAGATACACTTTTATTTATAAAGCTATGTTGGGCAAACTCCCGTATTACATCTGTTCTCTGGTAAAACGGAACGTTGCGGGCAGCTATTGTCTGAGATCGCAGGATGTGGTCTTGTTAGATGTGCCAAGAGTGAGGACTGTCTTAGGTAAGACGGCTTTTATGTGCGCAGCTCCACTTGCTTGGAACAGCCGACAGTCCAAATTGAAATTGAGCAATTTTATTTCTCTGAATGTTTTTAAGGCACGTCTGCACGAGATGCTTTCTGACACTATGGGTGTTTGTAAGTGTTGGTGAATATGTAAATATGATGTCCTCTATTGTTTGTTTTTATGTTTTTATGTTTCATGTGGAACTAAATTGATGCAGGTCTCCCTTGTAAAAGAGATCCATGATCTCAAGGGACCTATCTGTCTAAATAAAGGTTTGAAATGAAATGAGAGGTCGAAAGAAAGATTTAGAACTTCTAAGTCAATGCTCTGTTACTAGTACAAGTTATTATTGATGCATTCATTCATTTATATCATCACTTCTTCCTGCTGGTGTTTTAAACATTGATTCAGATCATGTTATTTCTTTATTATACATTTTCATTAATACGAGTGTACAAAGTATTTAAACAAGTAGCAGTAAACTCAAGAGCAGAGCAATCCCATCTAGCAACATTTGGAAATAAGTAAACTAGGACTGGAGTAATGAAGAAGCCAACTTAGTTACTTTCCACAACTGATTATGATTTATTAGAAACAAATTAAATAATCAAAAGAAAAAATTGTTACTTACCTTAACCAAGAAATGTGATTTCCTGTTATGCTGTGTGACATTTCTGTTGTCTATTATATCTGTTATTCTGTTCTAGAACATGTGGCTTTTTTAAATAATGAGTTAGGTGAATCATACTGTATCCATACATTTAAAACAATACAAACAGACCTTGTAACAGCGATTACATTGGTAACCACAGCACGGGCAGTTAAACCATACGGCGTGGCAAAAATGTGTTTGGGGAGATTGTTTGTATGGTATATTAAAATGTATTTGTTCTTTTGTAATTGTTAAAAGGCACATTTTGGGAAAATAAGCCTTAAAATACTGTGAGCAGGCTAGTCAAGGCCTAACTTGCCTGTTTTAGATATTGTAACTACGCAAGGAACAAAACTTGAAGTTGTTGCCTGTTACAAATACCTTGGTATCTGGCTTGATGATTGTCTCTCTTTTAAACTTCATGTCAATAACCTGCTTAAAAAACTGAGGGTTAGGCTAGGTTTCTTCTACAGAAACAAGTCCTGTTTCTCGCTTGAGGCCAGGAAAAGGCTATCACTGTGACCTTTTTACCTGTGCTGGACTATGGGGATCTGGTCTATATGAATGCACCTGCCAATTACCTGAGCAAATTGGATGCTGCGTATCACAGTGCTCTGAGATTTGTCACAAATTGTAAAGCGCTTACACATCACTGTACCCTGTATACCAAGGCAGGTTTACCATCACTCTCTGTACGGAGGCTCAGTCATTGGTACACGTTTATCTATAAAGCTTTGTTGGGTAAACTCCCGTATTATATCTGCTCTCTGATAACACAGAGAGTTGCAAGCAGCTATTGTCTGAGGTCATATGATGTAGTCTTGTTAGATGTGCCAAGAGCAAGGACTGTCTTAGGTAAGACAGCTTTTATGTGCGCAGCTCCACTTGCTTGGAACAATCTTCAGCAAGAATTGAAACTGAGCAATCTCATTCCTCTGCATGTTTTTAAAGCTAGGCTAAATGAAATGCTCGTTGATACTATGGGCACTTGTAAATGTCTATAACTATGTATCCTGTAAATATAATGTATAATGTCCTTTATTGTTTTATGTTTCATGTGGAACCTATATGCTGCAGGTCTCCCTTGAAAAAGAGATCTATGATCTCAATGGGACCAATCTGGTTAAATAAAGGTTTGAAATGAAATGAAATGAACTGGCCTTTTTTGTGGAAAGCTATGCATAACATACTTTATACCAGAGGTGGAATAAGTACTTAGATTATTATTTTAAGTAAAAGTAATGTCACAGTGTAAACATACTCAGTTACAAGTAAAAGTCCTGCATTGAATTCTGTACATAAGTAAAATGATTAGCATTAGTTACAGTCTACTTTAAGGAGCAAACGTAAAAGCAGTTGTTCTGCAGAAAGACACATTTAAATACCAGATCTTTTTTTATTAAAAATGATTGGTGCATTAATGTGTTCATAATGTCAATGTTGCACTTGGTAGGTTTCATTTGAATCACATTATACACTAGGCCTACTAGCTTAACCTACAATAATATATGATAATAATTGTTTCGATTTTATTTTATATAAATAATTTAAATCCGCAAAGTCAATTAAATATATAAGATAAATGTAGTGGAGTAAAAAGTACAGCATTAGCCAACAAAATGTAGTGGAGTAGAAGTACAAACTAGTATAACGTAAAAATAGTAAAGTACCTCAAAATTGTACTTTAGCACAGTAATTGAGTAAATATACTTTGTTAATATCCACCACTGCTTTATGTCATATTGACGAATTTATCCCAGTGCTACAACTAAGTTACGTACAGTTATCTGAGGCACTGTACTTGAACAGCCACGTGTAAAACCGAGTTAATACAAATTGTATAAAAAGCGTAAGTGTTTTTTTGTGGGCACGGAGTTTCATGTTGGGTTTCCAGTGAAGGGGAGGAGGGGGAAAGGCTGTGTGACACTCAGCGCATTCGCTCTGTTGGACTACCGCACGTTACAGCGACCACACAGCATCAACTTCAAAACATATCGAAAACGGAGGAGGGAGGGTACTGTCGGGAATATAAACGGTTTACACGCTACTTCACCAGCCAAGGGATTAAAGCAGTCCATCAGGTAAGAATAAAACATCTAAGTATCTCTCTGAAAGACACCAAAGACAGCTCCGTATTTGTGGCTGCTAGCTAGCTAACGGTAGCTAACTAACTAACGTCAGTTAACCGACTGCAGCGGCTAGCTCCACTCGGCTCGGACCGGATTGTTTCCTCTTCCCTGACACAGCTGGGGAGGATCAGGCGAAGTTGAGCATGGGAGGGAACATTTTCTCCTAAACTTTAACAATTGTATGTGTTTCAGAAGTGTGGTTGTTTATGTTTTGGGTTAAGATGTACACGTCAGTCACAGTACAGTTGGTTTAACAGTACCTGCAACTTAAAAGTTAGCGTATAAGTTATACGCTTAATCAACGGTTTTATAACAATAGAAGACTCACGTATTTTGTAACTTTTATTTACAAGTGTACGATAGGCCTATAAAGTGACTCATCTGGTAGCTACATGGGCAACATTGTTAAAGCTTATGTTACTAAATGTCCGCTCAACTTGGCTACGTTCATGTTAACGCACCCCCACAACATGCTTGCACACGTTTTAGCTAAAGCTAGTTAACAAACCACTTCAAAGTTCGCTTACGTCTGTGTCACTGATAGGCGAACAATGGTGATTTTAAATACTTTGTTGCAAATAAATGCTAAAGACTTTTTCTTTTACTGTCTTAACACAATATACAGAGGAGATTTCTGTTGACATTAGCTTGGTTTTTTGCCTTTTAGTTTTATTAGTAACCTACGTCGTGAATATGTCTTCATATTCACATGATGCTGCTTATGTCCTGCCCTTTTCGTGTTAAAAAAGCACTGGTTTGTGGCCATTTATTTTGAAAAGGCAATCCTCTTCATTTTACAAGAGACCCAAAGGACTTTATAGTTTAGTAACTTCTTCTGTGTCACTGACATGCGCTCAATGGTGACAAAAACGATTTCGTAATCGCTTTAAAGACTACTGGAATGGGCAAACAACTCTGTATATGGTTGTTAACTACTCAGTAGATGGCATTTGCTGTTAGTAATGGACACTTAGTATATGACCCTATTGACGCATTGATTGCGCAATTTCATGCTAGTTTCTTTACGTCACATGATTTCCAGCCCCTATTCTTTGTTTCATGTATACCCGGAGAAGAACAAAAGGTTCTGTATTGCCTCCCCCGCTGAACTGTCAGATTGATTGAGTCAACACTTGAAGAGTGAGTGGAGCAGTACAGAAGGACTATTCTTTTACTTACTACTAGAAGATTGACCAATAGTTTAACCTGTTGACTGCTGGGATGTCAGGATGATTCACTCTGTACACCTAATTCCCTTTTTCTTTTTCAATTCACACTTCTGTGTCAGGAGAAAGTTAAACACTGCCCATGACATATTTGATAGCTTTTATGAACATACTTTTGCACATTTAAAATAAAACGGTATTAAGTTAGCTGTATGTGTGTCAAACCACTTTACACTTCTGACATCTGTATTATATACCGGTCTCTGTTACTAAATTGTTGGCAGTGAATTAAGGTTTCCCTTTGCACATAACCACTGGCAGTTATTGTGATATTGAGATTAGTCGTAAGACTCTCTGATATGATATTTGATGTCACTTTTGTTATCTTTTTGCATTAGGTTTCAATGGAACAATTGTTTTTTTCCCCTTTTTGTTTGACTAAGCTTTATGTTACAGGAGCTTTCAATGTTTACTCCCTTCATTGTTGTGTAACTTGTTTCTCCAGGTGTGTTGTTGGTTTTCTAACCACATGGGGGTTTCCTTATCTCCATGGTTGTCACTGCTAAGTTTGCAACCTACTGCAAGTCATGCTGATTGCTAGCTATTCCCGGTGGAGTCTTTTTAGCAGAGGTGAACACTACACTATGGAAAACAAGCATAATCAACCAGAAATCTGCAGAAAATAAGTGGGAGGAAGGAGGAGAATGATGATGTGTTTTTCCTCACTAGTCTGTCCCAGCAGTGTTTGACTCGAGGGAACAGCCATAGAGACATGTACCAGCTGCACCCGCGATGAATGGCCCAGGCTCAGGATGGGTTGCCATGACAAGTCGCTGGCACGTGTTGTTATGCAGACACATCTTTTATCAGGCCATGTTTGCACATTATTTCATTGCCTGGTCTTGCTTGGTAAGTTCCTGTGAGAAAGACTTGGTTCCGTAGACAGGATTCAAATAACGTTTTACTTTGATGTTTTCTTTTTAAGGCCGACGTCAGTTTTTGTAAAAAATATGTTCCTAATATCCTAGCCTAGTAAACATTATTACAGCTCTCTGCTGACTACATTTGTCCTGGTCAGTTCTATAACCAGATGAACTACTCCTGTTATTTAGCTTGCACTCAGATCCTCAATTTATACAAATGTAGCCACAACATGGATGCTCAATCACAATTGCAAAGAAAACAGCCGGTCAGATGCTACTGGCTTTAATAGTCTATCTATACCAGGGGTGCCCAACCAGTCGGGGAGAATCCCAGTCGATCACGAGATGTGTCTAAAAATAGAACAACAATATTCTGTTTTATTATGTCCTATAACATAATCTTCCTGTGCCAGAATAATGCACTTGAACGCATCCAAGCTTTGTGATTGGCCGGCGTGACCCCATGTGTCGGGGCGTGGCAGGTGGGCAGTGCACTAGTTTGCTGAGGTTGTCAGTGTCAACAGTCCGCACACACGCAAGACCGCAATTATGGCAGAAGCAAAAAAGCCCAAAATATATCATTTTCACTCCGAGTGGGAGGATGATTATTTTTGTATCTATTCCAATTCAAAGTCCATCTGTCTCATCTGCAATGCGAGCGTGGCTTTATCGAAGAAGGGTAATTTAGGAGTGGCATTTCAAAACAGTGCACAAACGCTACGAGACGGAATTCCCTCCTAATTCCAATAGAGTCTGGCTGCAGACCGCAGCAAGGAGGCGTTTCCTATAGTGACGGGAGCCGGCTCTCGCCCGTGAACGAGCCGTTTTTTGTTTTGTTTTTGCGGAGGGATCTAGATCGGCATGAAGGCACATTATGCAATGTGGACATTATCCCTCTTATTACACATGGCCACATTCTCAACAAAGTAACGACATGACTCCCAATAATAATTGAAATGCTTTTATGGATTTAGAAAAAGATGTTATTGATTTAAAAAATAGTTGTATGTATTGATTTAAATTGACATGCATCCGCTAAGAAAAGTAGTCCGTTGTTACTGTTTGAACTAACGTAACAACGGCAGGAACTGCTTCTATAGTGTTTTTGAGGAGCTTTTTGATTACAGATTTGAAAACATCATTGCTTGCTTTAAAAGTAGCACAATTCATTATGTCAAACCTTGGAAAGTATCTAGATATCCCTGCCCTAATGCCAAAAGTAACTGGCAACTGAATATGTGTCGCCGTAGCTATGATGTCTATGTCTGGACCGCTGTGTAAAAAGGAGGGTTTCTGACCCATTACTTCTCGTCTTACTTCTATAAGAATAAAACACGGAGGACGGAGATCTCTTTTTGTCCCCCTCTTCTCCCCGCTGCAGCCTAGCAGTTGATCTCAAAGCACGCTCCCCTCTCCTGCAGGGAGAAAAACTATATTTATATACTTTTATATAGGTTGATACAGTAGCCCCTTTTTTTTAAATAGTTTTTATAGGTGTTGCCATTTGTTTTGTATAGCGTGGTTCTACAAGCAAGTCAATGCATTCATTGGGTGGTATCAGAGAGTTACACGGGTCTGTAAATGCAATGAAAACAATTGGCCACAGCAAATAATTTATATTAAACATGTACTTTTACTTTTGAATACTTTAGTACAAAGGATGTCTTGAATAATTTAAGTGATATATGTGTACACATATAAATCATTAGTCAAAACAGCGCTACATTTGATTTAATTAAAAGGTATAATATGTGGTAAACTGAAGAGCCCTTTGGGAGCCAAAGAAGAGCCGGAATTCCCATCACTAGAACAATGACTTCTTCTGCGAGGATTTATAAAAGCAGCTGGAATCCCTTAAATTGCTATTGGATAAAAAAAGTTAGGAAACGCCCCTATAGGAAACGCCCGTATAGGAAACGCCTCCTTGCTGCGGTCTGCAGCCAGACCCATCTCCCTAATTCTGCCCTACGCTCCCAAAAGGGGAGGGGCCTGAGAGGACAGCTAAATGCACAGCAGTCCTGGAGGCTGCCGACGCGCTTTTGGGGGACAGTAAAAATAACAGTAGCATTTCAACAGGTTTTTGATATAATAAAAACTCAAGTTAGATACCGTTATTAATCAGCTGTAAGTTTTAGTTTGTTTGAACTTATTCATTATAATTATTGTACAAAATGGTATAAGAATGCAAACTTAAATTGATTATAGTCTATTTCAATTCAGGTTAAGAAACTATTTTAAAGGCATTTATTTTTATACTCTACTAAAATGCAACAAAAAAAGGGTTTGATTCTATTAATTTTTTCTTTTTTATTGCACTTTGGCAGCAGATTCCTGTGTAGCTTCAGATCTGAGTTGTCGTATTAGTAAGCCTAATTTCTACTTTTGTAGCAACACTATTTTGATATAATGGCAAAGAAAGGGTTCAGAGTCTTTTCTTTTTTCCTGTGTCATATGTGGCAGCACTGTTCAATGTTTCTTGAAAACAACATCCACTGTAGTATGTGACGTGTGAATAAACTCCAACTCTGTATCAACAACACTGTTGTGTAACTTCAGTTAAATACTTGTGTGTAGATTAGAAAGAGGTAAGATAAAGGATCTGCAGTATTTTATTAAGTATTCATCGTACAAAGGTCAGTTTTATACAAGTAGAAGTGTGTATTTACCTGGCAGTAGGCTGTCAGTAATGGCTACGCCTCTCTATTTGGACTGGTAGATCTCGGCAGACTGGCAACTTTAAAGTAGCTCTCGGTTCATAAAAGGTTGGGCACCCCTAGTAGGGGGTAGGGATGAAACCCTCTTTTAATGGTCACACATGCAGAGCACACAGCACACACAGTGAAATGTGGCCTCTGCATTTAACCCATCCTAGTACCAGGAGCAGTGGGCAGCTAGTGGGCAGCTAGTGTACAGCGCCCGGGACATGTCAACATGTTTACAGTATAGGTTTGTACGTAAGTGACTTTATAAAAAAGAAGTGTCAACTTATTTTATTGAATCCTGTTGTCATATTTTCTTATTATAGTAGTACCATCTGGATTTCGCGCCATACAGCATGCAATTTTTAAACCAGAAACAGACTAAAAACTTCTCCTTTCTAATCCCTCATAATGAATGTAGTGTAAGGTCATGTTTCATGTCTGGGTTGAAGAAGACTGTGGCCAGTTTGCTGGAATTACCTCATAACCACTACACTACACTATACATTTCTAATGCGGAAGCTATTATCTCATCACCACGAATCATTGTTCTTAGTAGGCTTGCCCAATTTTCAGTCGATGTTGTGCATAATGTGACATGTGCGGTGGTGGCGAAGTCGATGGGGACTTGGCCGAGATGGGTCTGGCTGCAGACCGCAGCAAGGAGGCGTTTCCTATAGGGGCGTTTCCTATAGGGGCGTTTCCTAACTTTTTTTATCCAATAGCAACTTAAGGGATTCCAGCTGCTTTTATAAATCCTCGCAGAAGAAGCCATTCGTTCTAGTGATGGGAATTCCGGCTCATCTTGGTGAGCCGGATCATTTGGCTCACCAAGAAGAGCCGGCTCTTTCGGCTCCCAAAGGGCTCTTCAGTTTACCACATATTATACCTTTTTATTAAATCAAATGTAGCCCTGTTTTGACTAATGATTTATATGTGTACACACAGGGTTGGGTTGTAACGGAATACATATAACGGCGTTACGTAATCAGAATACAAAATTCAAGTAACTGTATTCAGCTCGCGTTACATTTGAAAAACGAGTAATCTGATTACAGTTACTTTCGTAAACCTGAAGTGAATACATTTTGGATTACTTATTGGAATTATTGGTGGAAAGATTTCCTCTCAACATGTAATATTCATTACTAAAGGTACAGCCGATTCGAATCATCAGAGCCGCCGCAGATGGACCAAAAAAGCATTTGAAAAAAAATCGCGGGTCCGCTCGCTCAGTGAAACAATAACAACGAAACATGGAGGAACAAAAGTCTGCGTTTAAATCGTGTGTGTGTGTGGTTAAAACACATCAGCCACGCTGCTCTTTAGCCTTACTAATGATTATTTCTGAAGGTAAACACAGTGAAGGCGGTGCGTGAAAGGCGGTGCGCGAAAGGCACTGCGCGGCGCACTCGTCTTCTCAGAGGCGGAGTTAACCCTCCCGCTGCCTCCTGGTGCAGCAGAGATTTCATGAAGTGAAGGAGGTGTTCCTTCTATAAAACAGCTGTGGGCAGCAGACACTGTGAAAGTCACAGACATAAATTCATAGATCAAGGCAGACTGGTGCACACACTCTCCTGTTTTGCCAATCCGGTGCTTAAACAAATATAGCTCTACACCCCTGGCCGAAATGTCCTTAAAATGAAGTCGGAGTTCGACATTTTAATTCATGTCCTGCCAACACTGGCAGGACAGAAGGCGACACGCCCGTTCTAAGCCGTGTCCTTCACTCCTCACATCCCAAGCTGCATCCCCAAAAAGTGTATTATGTTGTTACATCGTTTCAATCAATCAATCAATGTTTATTTATATAGCCCAATATCACAAATGTTACATTTGTCTCAGTGGTCTTCACAGTGTGTACAGAATATCAGTATGACAATACGACACCCTCTGTCCTTAGACCCTCACATCGTACAAGGAAAAACTTCCAAAGAAAACCCAGTTTAAAGGGAAAAATGGGAGAAACCTCAGGGAGAGCAACAGAGGAGGGATCCCTCTCCCAGGACGGACAGACGTGCAATAGATGCCGTGTGTAAATTGAAAAGATAATACATTTGCAACATAGGTAGTCCAAAGTTTGGAAATGCATGTGTGTATAATAGGAAGATGAATCCACGAGGATATCCATCCAGGACCTATGATCCAGGACCACAGCCACGACTCAAGATCCAGCGCTCGCGATCCAGGACACAGGACCGCAGGATCATCCATGACTCCGGATCCCAGCGTATATAGACACCAAAAAGAAAGACATTTGGGGAAGCTGGGTTAATCGGAACATGAGTGTACACGGGTATAGACAAAGAGAAGGAAGAAGTAAGATGTCCCCCGACAAACTAAGCCTATATCAGCAAAACTAGGGGCTGAATCTAATCAGCCCTAACTATAAGCTTTATCAAAAAGGAAGGTCTTAAGCGCACTCTTAAAAACGGATAGGGTGTCTGCCGCCCGAACACAAACTGGAAGCTGATTCCACAAATGTGGAGCTTGATAAGAAAAGGCTCTGGCTCCCATTGTACTTTTAAAGATTCTAGGAACAACCAACAACCCTGCATTCTTGGAACGCAATGCCCTAGTAGGACAGTAGGGTATAATGAGTTCTTTAAGGTAAGATGGCGCCTGCCCATTAAGGGCTTTGTAGACGAGAAGAAGAATTTTAAATTCTATCCTGTGTTCTATAGGGAGCCAGTGTAAGGCAGCCAGAACAGGAGTAATGTGGTCCCTTTTCCTAACTCTGGTTAGTACACGAGCCGCAGCACTTTGAATCGGCTGAAGCGACTTGATTGACTTCTTGGTACTCCCTGATAATAAAGAGTTACAATAATCCAACCTAGAAGTAACAAATGCATGGACTAGTTTCTCTGCATCGTTTTGAGGCAAGATATGCCTGATTTTTGCAATGTTACGTAGATGGAAGTAGGCGGTCCTTGAAATTGATTTTATGTGGGCGTTAAAGGATAAATCCTGATCAAATATAACACCAAGATTCCTTACAGTCTCACTGGAGGCCAAATTAATGCCATCCATAGTTAGTATGTCTTTAGATAATTTGTTTCGTAGATTCTTCGGGCCAAGTACAATAACTTCAGTTTTGGTCGTGTTTAACATCAAAACGTTTAAGGTCATCCACGTTTTTAAGTCCTTAAGGCAATCTTGAATTTTATTTAGATGATTAATTTCATCAGGCTTGATTGATAAATATAGTTGAGTATCATCCGCATAACAATGAAAGTTTACAGAATGATTCTTTATAATATTGCCTAACGGAAGCATATATAATGTGAACAAAATAGGTCCGAGCACTGAGCCCTGTGGCACTCCATGGCTAACTTTGGTTTGCATGGAAGATTCATCGTTAACACGTACAAACTGAGAGCGTTCAGATAGATAGGACCTAAACCAGCCTAAAGCAGTTCCCTGTATGCCAACTAAGTGCTCTAGTCTTTGCAATAGGATGTCATGTTTCAGATGTGATGTTTCAGTTGTGCTCTTGATAAGCCATTGAAACAGTAAAAACACGTTCAGTTTCCTTTTGCTTTTTGTGTCTCCTGTTCACCAAAACATACCCATCTGTGATGGAAAAAGAAAGTAACCCAAAAGTAATCTGATTACGTTAAGACACGTAACTGTATTTGGATTACTTTCAGAGCCATGTAATCAGTAATCAGTAACTGATTACATTTACAAAGTAACCCTCCCAACCCTGTGTACACATATCACTTAAATTATTCAAGACATCCTTTGTACTAAAGTATTCAAAAGTAAAAATTACATAAATTATTTGCTGTGGCCAATTGTTTTCATTGCATTTACAGACCCGTGTAACTCTCTGATACGACCCAATGAATGCATTGACTTGCTTGTAGAACCACGCTACACAAAACAGATAGCAACACCTATAACAACTATTTTAAAAAAGGTGCTACTGTATCAACCTGTATATACATATAGACTACTGCAACTCCCTCCTGGCTGGTCTACCTGCATGTGCCATCCGACCTCTGCAGCTCATCCAGAATGCAGCGGCTCGTCTGGTCTTCAACCTTCCAAAATTTTCCCACACCACGCCGCTCCTCCGCTCCCTCCACTGGCTTCCGGTAACTGCTAGAATCCACTTCAAGACACTGGTACTTGCGTACCATGCTGCGAATGGATCTGGCCCTTCCTACATCCAGGACATGGTTAAACCGTACACCCCAGCACGTGCACTACGCTCTGCATCAACCAAACGACTCGCTGCACCCTCGCTGCGAGGGGGACCCAAGTTCCCATCAGCAAAAACACGTGGGTTTGCTATCCTGGCTCCAAAATGGTGGAATGAGCTCCCCATTGAAATCAGGACCGCAGAAAGCTTACACACCTTCCGGCGCAGACTGAAAACTCATCTCTTTCGACTCCACTTCGAGCGATAGAATGACTAACAAAGAACTGCTAACAGAGCACTTATATACTAATAAAGGACTGGCTTAGCCAGTTGAGCAGCACTTGAAACGACTGGCTCTTTGAATCCTGATGTTCTTATATGATTCTGTTTTCCTCAAGGTTGTGTCTTCCTGGTCGAATGTACTTATTGTAAGTCGCTTTGGATAAAAGCGTCAGCTAAATGCAATGTAATGTAATGTAATATAGTTTTTCTCCCTGCAGGAGAGGGGAGCGTGCTTTGAGACCAGCTGCTAGGCTGCAGCGGGGAGAAGAGGGGGACAAAAAGAGATCTCCGTCCTCCGTGTTTTATTCTTATAGAAGTAAGAAGGGAAGTAATGGGGCAGAAACCCTCCTTTTTACGCAGCGGTCCAGACATAGATATCATAGCTACGGCGACACATATTCAGTTGCCAGTTACTTTTGGCATTAGGGCAGGGATATCTTTCAAGGTTTGACATAATGAATTGTGCTACTTTTAAAGCAAGCAATGATGTTTTCAAATCTGTAATCAAAAAGCTCCTCAACAACACTATAGAAGCAGTTCCTGCCGTTGTTACGTTAGTTCAAACGGTAACAATGGACTACTTTTCTTAGCGGATGCATGTCAATTTAAATCAATACATAAAACTATTTTTTAAATCAATAAAATCTTTTTCTAAATCCATAAAATCATTTCAATTATTATTGGGAGTCATGTCGTTACTTTGTTGAGAATGTGGCCATGTGTAATAAGTGGGATAATGTCCACATTGCACATTGCATAATGTGCCTTCATGCCGATCTAGATCCCTCCGCAAAAACCAAAACAAACGGCTCGTTTGCGGGCGAGAGCCGGCTCCCGTCGTTCACTATAGGAAACGCCCCTATAGGAAACGCAACCAGACTCTATTGACTTGGCTTGGCAACTGGAAGGTCACCAGTTCAAGTCCCGGCAAGGCCAAGTGCTACCGAGGTGTCCCTGAGCAAGGCACCGTTCCCCACACTGCTCCCCGGGCGCCGTTCAAAATGGCAGCACACTGCTCCTAACACTAGGATGGGTCAAATGCAGAGAAACAATTTCCCCACGAGGGATTCATGAAAGTCCATCTTATCTTATCTTATCTTATCTTATAACATTGACGGTTGCCATTGAAAAGGTCCACTGAAGACAAGGTTGAATCTGCGGAGGGGTTTTTATCAATGTTTTCACTCCAGACTTTGTACCACAGTTCTGCTCTGACGCAAACATGTTACCAAACATGATTCTGTAGGAATCTTTTGGAGTGTTTCATATCATGTGAGGTGAGTCAGGGACCCAAACAACACACTGATACTGTCTTGTTTATTTATCAGTGATGGATATAATCAGAAGTTACAGCGAGGATTGACGAAACTTGCTCTGGAAATGTCTTTGTAAACGGTCACTACAAAGTTTGAATCAAAATAGGGGAATTTATACTTTTTCCCCCTTTTTATTATTGATCAAGGAATAAATGCTAAACGCTTTTTCTTTTTCTCTTTTAACACAATAAACGGACAATAATTTTGTTGAATGAACTCGTTTTTCTCATTTTTATTAGGAAGTCGTGCATATCTCTGAGTAATGTTTTTCGATAAAAGAGAGAACTGCTATACTGTGCATTTTGGGCATTTATCTCAAATTGTTTAAAAACAGTTTGGCACCGCCTTTGTGTGGTCATGAATTGAGCGGGCACACTATAAATAACACAAATAACGGTTGTTTGCTCATGGCCACTTATGCACCTGTTCGTTTTGCTTTGCAATCTTCCTCCTTTTTTAGAAGAGGGAGACCCAATGGACTGTCATCTTTAATGGAAGCTCTTTTTGTTTTGTATTGTTTGATGTGTAAAACTGTTTGAGGTATCCTGATATATATATATATATATATATATATATATTTTATCATATGATTGAAAAAAAACATGGATAACAGGTTCTCATACAGTTGTTTTATTCTGTATCCCTAAAACAAAGCTTAAAGTGACGAGTAGTGAGGAGCTTGTAGGATTTGATGGACCCTCCCCTCAACAGTAGGGGTTTAGCAGATCTGAGAGGAAGGTCTCACATTTAAGACTGGAAAGCACTTGCTGATCCTCCATAGGCTGGCATATACAGAACTGAGAACATACTCAGACAGATGTAAGCTTGTATCTTGTAATGCAGTGCCTTCGTATGTGCTTCTACGGGATCAAGAGGGTAAGGCCCTAACCAGACAGGAGAGTGAAGGGCAGCGTTTTGGCAAGCATTTCTATCTTCTATGTATTGGATTTCTTAGTTTTAAAAAAAAAAAGTATTTCTTGCAGCACAAGTGTTAAGCATTTCTATATTTTCTGTCAGTATAAGGCCCTTTTTTGCTTCTCAGGGGCTGACTTTGCCTTTAAAATCAATAGCTAATAGGCCTTCATTATAGTTGTTGCCCCTTTTCTTTAAAAAGCAGTGTCACATGCAGAGAGTATTTATATTAAAATGTATGCACAGTCACGCTAAGGCACAATCCTTCGCCTAGCTTCCTGTCGTATTCTCCACTGCCTTGCACTGAAATTGTCTACATTTCAGCCTTCTTTTTCATTAAAAAAACTATTATAAATGCCAGGTTCTGATGTCATCCGTTATTCTTCTACTGATGTTTTAGATTTTTGCCTCTGTGGGTATAAGGTTACGGATATTATAACTTTGATATCAGATAACTACCCACTTAGAGAATAACCCACAGCAGGTCATCAATGAGTGTTGCTGCACAAATAGTCTGGTCCAGGAAACGGGCTGCCCTAGAGTTGGACAGGAGTACAAATAAAATGGACTGCCGTGTTAATGCCAATATAATCTTTGTATGCCTGGTAAGGTACACCTTTTCTGTGGTGACCCTTATTGTGACTTTGTTGGTTGCTCACTTATCTTACTCTGGCAGATATTGCAGCCAATGGGCTGTGCATGAGTGCTATGCTATCCCTTTAGGATTTGAAAAGCATAAGCTATTATTCCCCAGATGATGATCTAGGGCTGCTCGATTATGGCAAAAATCATAATCTCGATTATTTGGGTCAATAATTGATACCACGATTATTAAAAACGATTATCCATTTACTTTGAAAACATCAATTTATTGGAGAATTTTTTTTTTTAACAGTATGTTTTGAACAGTTGATTACCCTGAACTTTAAGTATAACTCAGCTGAAAAACCAATAATAAAAAAAAAATATATATAATAATAAAAAAATAATCGTTATATTTCGATTACTTTTTCGTAATCGTTGCAAGCCATAATCGTAATTGCGATTCAAATACGGTTAATTGAGCAGCCCTATGATGATCTAAATATAACTCCCATACTCTAAACCCCCCCATCCGCTTTTATTTTCTTGTTTGCTCGTCATTCTAACCGCCATGCCAGCCTACTTTCCCCTTTTTGCGTTCACTCGTGTGTGTGTGCAAGCATCCATGTGGACATATCATATATATGCAATATTCATGCCCCATGGGCAAAAAGAAAATGTACCATTTGTCGGCTGTTATGTGCCATCACTCTTTTTAAAGCGCACACATTGCACAGTGAAGGAAAAAAACTAAATGGAGAGCGAGGGTGCTGGGAACAAGGCCAGAAGGTATAGCTTTGGTGTGCATGTTACGTCACGCCAAACCTGCCTCTTTTTCTAAATCTAAATAAAGAAAGGATATCCGAGCAGGAGAGACAATGAAGTCAAAAGAACATGGTGTAACCAGACTGTTGGCTGCTCTCCCTCTCCTCCTGCAGCTCCACACTGGCTTTGTCCTCTCTTTGGTTCACTCCTCAGCCCTTGAGCTTACACTGAGAGGTTCCTCTAAATCTAGTCCCTGAATCTCTGTGTTTGTTAAAGCACGTTCCTGCTGCCAAGTTCTCTCACTCCAGCCTGCTCAAGCACCAAAGCAAACATCATCATTTCTCCCCTTTGTAAAAACATGTGTATCTTATGATGGGAATTTACAGTGATTCAATATATATGTAGGTTTCCTCGCTATGAAATGTTCTCAGATAGCAGGGTGTCTCCCTGACCACTGTCAGGCAATTATCATATGGATGTTAGGGTTGTAATTAACACACTGTGCTTCCCCTTCTGTCTGCCCCCCACCCTTCTTGGGACTGTAATGTGGATTGTCTTCCTTCCTATGTCTCATCTGTATAAGTGATATTGCTTTTCTGTGGAATGGGGTCAGATCCTGGTGCTCTCTACGAGTGCAGGGCCTGTCCTTTCCAGCTGGAAATATGATTGATTCTGTTAAATGCTAACTCTTTATTAAATAACACAACTTTGGTTTAAGCTTGATTGTTTGTTATTTTCTTACCAGAAGGTGATTAAGTGTGGAATTTCCACAACAGATCTCATTACACATGAATGTGACTGGAATATGGGAGAGCAGGAAGGGTTTCCTTAAGCATGATGCTTAGTCATGTAATGGCTCACACTTGCACATCGCATGATCTTATCAGCAACGTTTTGCTCTTGAAAACTTGAGATGTTTAATCATTTATATTCATCTAGCAAGCCTGACCGACCCTGCACCAGTAAGTACTCTTCATTATGTAAGGATCATTGTTTTCCAGGTCACTTTTTATTATGTTCTGGATGGCATCCTGAGTGGTTGAGTTCAATGTCCCCACTGTGGGATTAAGTCTATATGGCAGGATTTTATAAACCATATCCATAATCTATGCGGTTATTATAAGGGCTAAGCAAAGAGAGGGGTCAATCTTCCATCTGCTCACAGTTCCACGAGCAGATGAAAATCATCTGCAGCGGTAAGCAGAGGCTTTCCTTTCCTTTCTGATCCACACATCCCCTCAGAGAAGAACCTTTATTATCCTTACACTGAAAATCCTCGCAGTCAGCTGTCAAAGCAAAATACAGGAAAACAGGAACAGCACTGAAGTTCAGAAAGCTGTCGGTAGTAGTAGTTCATCTTTCCTGTTGATCAAGTAGACCGTATCATTCAGATGTCATTTTGTTCATAACTAAAAGGAACCTGGTTTGTAGATCAACCGTTTCCTGTCGGTTATGAAAAAAACCGTACATCGAAGGTGTAGCCTTTAAAAGAAGATGTCGACAGACACTGAGTACAGTGGCAGAAAAAACATGTTATCTGTCAAATTATTAAAAAGATAATTGAATCACTATTGTGTTGAAAACAAAATGCAACAAGGGTATCAGATCGTCATGTTTTCTGTTCATCTTAGCTGTACTTTTTTTTTTTTAAATTTTCATTTGTCTATTTCCATTAACTTGCTGTGTGCAATGTATATGTTTTTGTAGAGTGTGAATGACAGACTACTCGACACTTATGTATTATTTTTCTGTGTTATTTTTAAAAGATTCTCCAGAGACGATATTGCCCTTCATGATGTTAACAAAAGATGCATTAGGAGACATTGCAGTTCTAAATGGTTTTACACTTATCATTGTGTTCAACAGACTTGAACAATTGTTGACTTTTGGTTATAAAATCTGAGTGTATGTGAGAGGTTGGAAGCTACTGTAGTACTAGTAAGTAACTATATCTGTATCACTCCGTCTCTTCCAGTCTTGTAGCATTGAGTGGGATTAGGATTAGTGGTCTGAGGCCGGCTTCTTTAACAAGCACTAATTAATGTGTGAGTGAGGATGTGTCGGACACTGCAGCAGACGGCACCAGAGCAGGAAAAGGCTTATGCAAGCTCCACAAACACCACATTGCAGCAGCCTGCAGCAAAAAGGGGGCCGCAAGTTTGTTGGCTCTTGAACTGGAACGTTTCATCCACACAGCGGAGCATGGCTTCCCGTCTGCCATCCGCTGTGGGCGGCAGGCCTCTCTTTGGGGAGGCATCTGCACTGGAGCCCATGCTGGGCCTGATTTAACCAAGGCTTTCCAACTGTGCTGCTCAGTCTCCATGTAAACAAACACAATTCATTTGTCGGCCCAGTATTGCACACAATCAGTCATTGTTTGTGTGGTAAACGCATTCTGCTGTACAAAATTGCTGATGTCAACGGTTTAAACGAAAGAGGGCCAGTGAATGTAACTGTCCGTCCTTCTCTTTTGTGATTTTTCTTTCAGATCTGTGCTGGAGTGAAAGTCCAGTTGGTGTCCATACAGTGCGCCATACAGTGAGCTGCGTGGCTGCCGGCCCAGTGGGCTGCCAGAGGAGTCTCCGAGCTGTGGATTGCATCATTATACGACAAAAGCAATTGGCATCAGAGCTCTCCCTCCCTCCTCTTCCTCCATCTCCTCTTCTTTTTCTCTAGGCCTGACTCTCCCCATACACAAACCTTCTGACCACTCCTCCCACACTGGGTATGGTCCACTCCCCAGCCAGTCAGGCAGTGAGTCGATGGAAGCTGTGTAATCCTTTGTAAAGTATAGGGCCTATACGGCTGCAAATGCTCCCTTTTGTCATGGCGACTGTTGTTGTTGCAGAGGCCTCCCTCAGGAGAGCACATGAGGGAGAACAGAAGGCAGCATAAAGCCCACAGAGGGAGGACGAGAGAGCGATAGAGAAATACTGACGCAGCTATTTATTTGACCGTAGGAGAATGAGCTCCACAGGGCAGTGGATGGCATTCATTGTGGGTGAAACTACATGATGTGGGACTGGCATTACCACCCCACGCCAATCACAAATTGGACCAACAGTCATTTTTGGAGATATTTGCCACATAGTGGGCTGCAGCAAGGGATGCAGTGAAACGGAGACAAAAAGACAAGACAGTTTTTTTTTCTTGAATTACAATATTTTTCTATTTTTCCTCCCCTTGGTGGTCTTTTTCAATTTCAGCTTACCGAAAGTGCCTTTGTCAACTTTTTACTCATCTTCCCCTATATTCATATTCCTAATTACCACAGATTACTGTATGTTATTCAACATATGTGCCACAGCACCAACCTCCATCAAATACACAGACGACAATCATCTCTTTTCCAAGTAGTGTCTCTGCTTGGGGAGAGCCTATTTAGTGACTTTTTGCACTGTCTTCTCCCAACCCTTGTTGCTTTGACGACGTCAACATGATCAGTATCCAGTCCAAATGGCGCTACCTTTTCATGTTTCTGGGCATCCAGCTGGTGGTCATGGCGCTGCTGTCCCGAGAGGGATACCAGAAGAGGGTCTCCTACTTCATCCGCATCTTCCGCAAGCCCGACACCACTGGTTTATCAGGCCGCAACCAAACAACGGTGGGCATACCTGGAGGGGATGTATATGCCAACCTCTCAACACTTATCAAAACTCATGTCAATGAAGATCACATGCCCTTGTGCCCGAAGACGTCCCCTCTTATAGGTGAGTGCTCTGTCCTGCTTCTGTGTCATTCTGTACGGATGTTACTGGAGGTAAATCACTCTCCTTCACACGTCTCTCTTAAACTAATAAGACACTGACAATAAAAACTAATTATATAGCGCTTATCCTAACAAGGTTACAAATTGTTTCCCAGGATACGATGGCAGAAAAACAAACTGTACTGCCCATGAACTTCTTAATAGAAAATGATGTGGGAGCAAATTAGCAATCAGGAAGCACAAGCAAGCGGATGCATCAAATGATCAGATATCCTGTCCAGTTATCAGTCAGGGTTATTAGCTGTGATGTCCCCTTTTATTTTATTTTATAAACGTCATGATTATCTATACTCAAGGTTCACTAACTAGCCCATCTGAGCTTTCAACTTGACATAGGGCTGCTCGATTATCGCAAAAATCCTAATCTCGATTATTTGGGTCAATAATTGTAATTGCGATTATTAAATGTGATTATCATTATTCATTGACTTTGAAAACATCCATTTATTGTACTTTAAAACAAATACAAATAATAATTTGAACTTTTGAATTATACGTTCAGGGTAATCAACTGAAAAACCAATATAAATTATACATTCATATCTACATTTAAATAATAAATACATAATTTAAATAAATAATATCAAAATAATAAATACCAATAAACAAGATCAACAAACATGTTGCAGTGCACTGTCACCACCTGAAAACTCCGTAACATATAGCCAACATTTTGGTTCAACATATTCCACTCAGTTAAACATTAAAGGCTTGCCCACCGTCATGGTCCAGAAGTAACAGGAAATACAGGTTGAACTACAATTTAAGACACCATGGCAACTGCTGGTAGGGCTGCTCATGTCATCTCTTAAAGATGTTTTGCTAAAAACTTGGGCTGCTCGATTATGACAAATCATAATCTCGATTATTTGAGTCAATAATTTATATCACGATTCTTAAAAACGATTATCCATTTACTTTGAAAACATCAATTTATTGGAGAAAAAAAAGTGAACTGTATGTTTTTAACAGTTGATTACCCTGAAGTTCAAGTATAACTCAACTGAAAAACCAATAATTAAAAAAAACTAATAATAAAAAAATATATCGTTATATTTCGTAATCGTTGCAAGCCATAATCGTAATTGCGATTTTAAAATACGATTTAATTGAGCAGCCCTAACTTGACACAGATCATCTTTGTTGGCCTGATGGGAAACTTCACTCATACAAGACGACAATGAGTTTTTGCAACGGGTGAACAAAACTGTCTAACATCTAGTAAGATTTTATTAGTGTCAATTACTTAGCTTATATACAGGAACAATACAAAACGGTTTACATTTTAGTTTCTTTTACGAGTACGAAACCCTGTGGAAATACCTCTGGCAGTTGCACAATACCAAATCTGACACTCCACGTTGTTTTCAGTATGTCTAGAATGCCTTCTCAAGCAGGCTTATTTTTCTACTTTCCTGGCTCTGCCCTCTGCCCCTTTGTTCCTACATTACTGCCAGCGAGTTAAACTACATGCTGATAACCCAGCCACAAGGCTTTGACTACTTTCCGAGAACAAAAATAATAGATCAAGTTCATTGAGGCTTTAAAGAACATGATGCCAGGCAGCAGGAAGTGAACTGAAACCACCTGGAGTTTCCCTGTAACAGATAATTATGTGCAGCAACGCTCCAGACGGGGCTTGTTGACATATCTTTACTTCAGAGAGACTGCATGTTTGAATATTTCCTCTTATAACAAAATCAAGTTGCTTTGTTGACAACTCCTGTGGGGGCTTTGGGATTGTTTGACCATAGATTGTACGTACATGGAGCCTTTTTTAATGATTTAATTTGGCGTTTCAGTCATCATGGTACTGTATCTTCTAAATGTTGAATTCCAGGAAAATAAATCCGTTTCCTCCTTTGTGACCTTTCAGTGAGACAAACGGGAGGCATGTAAAGAAATAATGAACTTTTACACTCTTTAAAATGTATTATTTTGCTTAAAGTTGAACTAACAGCCACTTCAATAAGTTCATTTACAAGCACATGTCGCTCTGTGCCAGCATAGGGATGTTCTATCCAGGAGTAAGTTCAGTTGAGCTCAGGTCATTTTAAAATGCATTGAAGTCATAGCTTCTCATCACCTAACCAGCTGATTTTCCTTTACTCCATTGAACACGTTTGCTACTGGTAATGACTGCAGAGCTTTGTCCTGCTCACAGGTGGGCCGATTCACGTCAAATTCCCATCAGGGCTGACTCTAGCAGAGGTGCAGAGGAAGAATCCACTGGTGATGCGCGGAGGACGCTACCGGCCGCCTGACTGTGAGGCGAGACACCGAACAGCCATCATCATTCCCCACAGAAACAGAGAACACCACCTCAAGTTCCTTCTATACTACCTGCATCCTTTTCTGCAGCGACAACAGCTCAACTACAGAATTTACATCATTCACCAGGTGAACAGCACACAGCCAAGAGATGTTATACACTCACGGAAGAAGCAAAAGGGATTCTCCTAACCCAACCTATAGATTTCACATTTGGTCGAAACACTGTCACTAACGCTATCATCTAGTCAATTGTGTCTGCATTCACAGTTAACCTTTTAGTGGATTCTTCTACCGTTCAGGCCACAGGGGGTCCGCGGGGTCTTAAAAAGTATTAAAAGTTGATAAATCAATTTAGCGAAATTGAAGGCTATTAAAAGTATTAAACAGCATTTTCCAAGGTATTACATTTTGTAGCTTGTTTTCAATAAGAATATAAATGGTCCAAAGAGGTTGTATTCTACAGTGTGCCTGAATGTAATCATGGCGTAGGTGTGTAGTGTGATTCTGTGTAGTTTGTTTACGGCATCCCGTTGGGTTTGACGTCATCTGAACAGGACGTCGCGCGCTCACTGCTTGATAGCGTGCGAAGCTCCGTTTACGCCGGTTGTTAAACAACATCGTTATGGGGAAATGCAAGTTTGCGTCCAAATAGTTGGAAGATAAGGAGGAAGGACAATCAATACTGTATATAGTCAATGTGAGGTAAAGTGTGTCGCCAAGGTAACCGGTTAAAACTCCAAGTGGCGATGAGGTCTTAAAATGTATGGAAAGGGTCTCAAAAAAGGTCTTAACTTTGACTTCAGGATTCCTGCATATACCCTGGGCTAAATAAAGAGTGCCCTCTAGTGTGCCGTCCCTGCATGTGCATGTTAGAGAAAGAGGACGCTTGGATGCTTTAATCTCTTTAGCTGTTTATAACAATTGTTTCATGTGTATTTCTCAGCCTTCTCTCATTCGCTATTTTCTCTTTTGCCAGATAAGAATGAATGTGTTCCACTTCTTCCTGCAATGATTCACAGTAATGTTGCAATTTATTCTGATACATTTAGAAGGTTTCCTGATTATTTGATACTATTTTGTGGATGTATCTTCTATATCTCTAACTCCCTCGTACTCCAAGGTTGTCTGATTTGTGCTAGATGCCTCTCTATTAAAACAAATTCTAGCGTGAGATGATTGTATCACTCTGACATGATGTGTCTGTGTTTTCTCCACAGGCTGGAACATACACTTTCAACAGGGCCAAGCTGATGAATGTGGGTTTCCGAGAAGCCATGAGAGAGGAGGACTGGGACTGCCTCTTCTTCCATGATGTGGACCTCATCCCGGAGGACGATCGCAACACCTACGTCTGCGACTCCACCCCCAAGCATGTGGCCATCGCCATGGACAAGTTCGGCTACAAGTATGTCCTTTCTTGTGTCTAATAATCCACTGTTCACCGATTACACATGTTTACCTGCAATATTTAATCCTCTCCAGGCTTCCGTACAATATGTACTTTGGAGGAGTGTCAGCCCTGACGCCACTGCACTACCTCAAGATGAACGGCTTTCCCAACAACTACTGGGGCTGGGGTGGAGAGGACGACGATATTGGACTCAGGTGAGCCTTGGCCGAATGCACTTAAGAATAAAGTATATGTAGCCAGTCACTCATTGTGGCATTTCCCGTTTGTGGTAGATCTCTGGATTAAGAGTAGATCTAGTATTACATTGAAACCGTTGTACTACCCTACTGTAGGTCAGACTCTGTTATCGGTGCAAGATCAATGTTTTGATTTGTGTCTCTTGAACCACGTAAGGAGATGAGTGTGATCCAGTTGTACTGTGTGATAGTAGGGCTGTGCGATTATGGCAAAAATCACAATCACGATTATTGAACTTTACAAAAAATACAAATAATAATTTGAACAGTTTCTTATAACTGTTGATTACCCTGACCGTATAATTCAACTGAGAAACCAATACAAAAATAAATAAAATAAGTGATATATTTACATTTAAATAAATAATATCAAAGTAATAAATACCAATAAACAAGATCAACAAATATTTTGGAGCGCACTTCAACAAGCTACTAAACATATACAAATAAAGTAGATAAAATATGTTGCAGTGCACTGTCACAACCTAGCAAAGCAAAATAATCGTTTTGTTCGATTATGTTGTTTTCGTAATTGTGGCGGGCCAAATCGTAATTGCGATTAAAATACGACTATATGCACAGCCCTATGTGATAGACATACTTTTTCTTCTTTTTAGAGTGTCACTGGGGGGGATGTACATCAGTCGTCCGTCAGTGAAGGTGGGCCGTTACAAGATGATTAAACACAAGCTGGACAAAGGCAATGATGTGAACCCAAAGAGGTACAGTAAACTACTTGATGTATTTATTTTAATTTGGGAATTTAGGAGCAGATCTGATTTAGTTTGCATGCAGATTAACACAAATGATGATGCAAAAGAGACCCACTACTTGTTCATAAATGGAAACAACACTAATTGTTATGTCAAGTAAAATGCAAAGTTACGCAGCGTTCGGTCATCACTGCTCTGTCTATTTAAAGGTTCAACATGCTGGCCAAAACCCGTCAGACCTGGAAGTCGGATGGGATGAACACAGCTGAATATGAGCTGATCTCACGGGAATACATGCCCCTCTACACCAACATCACTGTTAACATCGGCACTGAGGCCGGTCTACATTCCCCTCCAGAAAAAGCTGCAGAAAAACATCCAGAGAAAAAAGCACCTGCCGAAGTCCCAGTCAACGTCCCAGCCAAAATTACAGAAGGCGACACTAACAAAAAGCCAACACAAAATACTTCTAATCATGTATAACACTGCCATGACTTCAATGGGATAATCCTATTGGTCGAGCTGTAGGATGCTGTTTTTTCTCCTCTATCACCTGGAGCTGTTTTCACTTTTTTCTCAGTTTTTGGTGGCATTTCTTTGTGGGCAGTGGGACACTGATTTGGGTGATTTTAAAATGGTGATTTTTTTTTTTTTTTTTTTTTTAAATGAAAACAATTGACCTGAATTTGTCAACCCTTAGATGACGGCTCTCCACCTTGGCTCCTGTTATATCAATGACTCTTCTTCCAATGGGAGCCACAGTGAAGGGTGAAGGGTAAACGTTGGACTCTGTGAGTTTATATATCTACAGCGCTGTGGTTGCTGGCTAAACCTTGTGATGCCTTAGAAGCTTGTTTTGTTTTCTGTCTCTTCACTCGTACCTTACATTATTCTGAATATTGGGTTTGACAGAGCAGTAGCTGTGATTTCCAGCAGTCGCACTCGTTTTTTTGTCCAAATGCCAATGAGTGATGAATGAAGGAACTTGAACATGTTGTTTATTACTGCTTCTGACTGAACGCTGCACGTCCGCCACCAGTCTGCAAATACCTGGGGTCTCGTTTAGAAAGACCTTTATCCGTTTGGTTTCTGCATCAGGTGGACTAAATCCTTCAGATGCTGTACACATACATTGCCTGTCATTTTCAGTGGAAATACTAACAAGAATGAGAGTTCATTTTACGTCTTGGTTCTGTAAACCAAGGCCAAGGTACAGTTCTTCTATGTATAGGCAGTGCATTCAATTCAGCCTTTCACATTTCAGCATAGGGGTATCTACATTTGATTTTTTGTTATTGTTATTGTGTGCATTCACCTTTATCCAATAGAGCACCTCTTCGTGACGGTGATGAGTCCTCTGCCTTCAGATGCGCTTGAGATTCACATCAAAATGGAGTCTGTCTTGCTTTAAAAAAAAATGTATTTATCATTTGATCATGTGCAGTGTACGTTACATCTCCTTATCTAGATGTTTCCCCCTAAGAGTGCTGGCTTACTCCCACAACACTTTATATGCAGTTTATATTGCCCACTTCCTTTCCTTAATCTATACATATCATGGAGAAATGCACTCAAAAAAGTAAAGATATATATATATATATATATATATATATATATATAATTGACCTCAGTTCAATTGAAGGAATATTATGATCTTGTTTGTGTTTTGAGAGAATTCTGTGACTTCTTGTTAGGATATGATTCATTAAAACTGCCACAGAATAGTGTCTCAATGAAACTGTGTTAAAATTAAGCAGATTATATCATTTCACGATTTCTTAGCAATATTGTTCTAGTCTCACCACGATGTTTGTTTTTATTTTCTGTTCTCCCCTTTCGAACACAACTATTTGTCCCTGTGTAATTTCAAGTTTCTCCATAATCTTACTCTGGAAGCCTTCACATCGAAACATCTGCCATGTCCTTTCCACTTGTGCCCGTACACTGCATGTCTGCTCCTCCTTCGCTTCTCTCCACTCTGACAGATTTGATTGTAAACATGCGAAAAAAGAAACTGTCCCCTCTTCCACTGAGAGTGGCTGTACTGGCAGGTGAACAGGCTGAAACCAAAGATGACTGCATGGAAAGCTGTGTTGAGGGATAACTAGTGTGTGTGTATACTTTGTTGTGAATGATTTCTGTACTACTCTTATGTACATACCTTTCATCTCTTCCTATCAATACTTGTATGTTGTTCAAAGAATCTCACACCAACACTCATCATTTACGTTTTTTCTTTTTTGTGAAGAGATGAAGATGGTCCATGATTACAAGTGATTTATTTTCTGAATGCTGTACTGAGAACTTGTTTTTCATGACATTGGGCATTTGTCCGTGTTAGTGGACGATTTTGAGCTCTGAGAGTGTCCGCCTGTGATTTTCATAATTAGATGACTATATACTGAATTATCATTTTGATGTGACTTCATATTCGACTCCTATGGCCTTAGCAACACATAATAGTGGTATTTCAACTTGTGCTCACTAATACAATAGCATCTTTATATCAAGACTTAATATGCATGGCAACAAACCTATTAGCGAGGAAGTGTACCGAGCACAATGTGAAGATGATACATATCAGTGCTCCTCTAGAAGAATATGAAGCATGCTGAAGTGTCTGTGAGCTGGAAACGTTCTTATTGTGACTGTAAATGCAAGTTTCTGCTGTGGGGAATGTTCCTCACTGTTAAATGTAGGGAATTTCTCAGAAAGATGTACAAAGGAAGCTTATATTCCCAAAGTCACAGCATACAGTCTCCATCATTAACTGTGCGACACTCGACCTGATGTTTTGTGTTTCTGATTTAAGCTACTTTATGTTTGATTTGACTCCGTTCTGATGTAGATCAGCAGCAATAGAAAGCAGTCATCACAGGGTAGCACTGAAGTAACCAAGAGCAATGTGACTTTGTGAGTTATTTCTGCTCTTTATGAGTTCTGCACAGTCCAGAGTGGCCTTAAATTCATTAATAAACTGATTATTCAAAAGCAATGCTTCACATGTTTTATTTTTCAATCGTTTTTTGGTTGTTGCAACTTACGTTTATCGTGCATCTCTTTGTACACTTCCTGTAACACCGGCGCTGTCAAAGTTAGCTGTTTTAAAAAGGATTATCACATGGTATTAATATGTGAGGGTGATGACAACTCTATAACCTAATGGATGCATCACTTAGTGGGGAACGCTTTTCCCACTAAGTTGTACATGACGGCAGGAATGTTGTCAAGCTGGAACAGGCTGGAAAGTAAACCCACTTGGTTAGTATTATAAAACTCTTCATATCACAAGAGAAAGTAAACGGGTTGTTTTATCTGACAGACAGTATACCAGATAGAGTTAAGAAAAGTCATCAATTGTCACCCAACATGTTTTGAGTTCTCTTTAAAACTTCATAAGTATATTGAGTATCTTACACTTTGAACAGTCTCAGTTTCTAATTTTGCATGAAACGTTTCGGAGTATGAATGTCCATTAATCAGTTCAAGGCAAGCACATTCAAACTTTCCAAGAATATAAGTTTAAATAACAATCACAATGGGAAATAACTTTGTTGTTGACCTGACTTTCAATCTAGCACTATTTATACAATATCTCAACAACTCCTGTAGCTACTTGCTTTAAGTTAAACAGGAATATAGTATGATATACAGCTCCAGACAACTGAGAAAAAAAGTCCACACCGACTGTGGCTGTCCTTATTTAGAGTTTCTGTGAACCTCAAATCACCTCTGATATGTCTGAATATCTGATGTCAATATTAGAGAAAGATAAAATACCAATTTGCTATTTGACACGGTATTTTTAGTGTTGTTTTAAGACACGCTTTGATTACTATTTGGTGGGGGCAGCACTGTTAACCAAAACTAAAGGATGGACGGTTAACACAGTGCTTATGGTTTTAAAAGCAGGTCAGTAGAATGAAAACAATGTCCTTGGTTTTGTGTGTCTGAGTAGTCAGTAAGCTGACACCAGTAGTTCTTATATAGGTCAGCAGCTTCTTTGTTACCAAGGAAGTCATTTAAGGAAGTGAAAATGATGGCTGAAGCAACTCAGCTAAAAGGATTGTTTTAGCTGTATTTCCTTGTCTTATATTGTAAATAACGTTGGGTGCATACTGTTGGCAAGGATAAGACAAGACACAAGAACATCACTTTTGGTTCTGGATAGACGCATAGTGGCTGATAGGAGCTAAAATTGTCAAATAATACCTACATTATCTCAATGACCTACAGGCAGTGGCGGTTCTAGACCAATTTGACTGGGGCCAGTTATTTTCTGAGAGGGGCACAATAAATGCAGGACGAAAAAGACAAGGACAGTATGAAGTAATTGCGCATAAGAAAACAGTGCAATACAGTTATTGGTACACATATTTATTTCAGATACTTATAGTTACAGTTTTTACGCTCTAATGGGTCCGACTGACAAATAACGTTAGTTCCGCCTATTCCGTCAGCCAAGAAATTGTTTAATCATAAACTTTTCATTTTCATATAAATGAAGTATGTAGCTTGTATAAGTCATAGAAGTCACCAATTTAAGACCTAATAAAAAAAACAGTATTATTTTATAGTTTGCTCCTGGCCCATGTTGTCTTACTCTGATTTCAGAAACCATTTTAGTTTACAGCGATCAACTATAGTTTTCTTGCTTCTTTTCATTACAAAAAACCTTGAATCCACCTCTGAAATTGAGATATCAGGATTTATTTATATACAAAACCATACACATAATGTACGAGCCATGTTCACAGTGTTATGCATTCAGATACTGATAAAACATTCACAGATGGTTGTTCGGGCTTGCAGATATATTTTCTTGCCATGTAAATTAGATATCAAACAAATTCCTAACATGGCTGAATAACTTGTTACAGCAGAACCAAAGCCCTTTCTCTATAGGCGCGTTCACACCAAGTACTTTTCCCACAAAGGTTCCTGAGAACTATGATTTAGTTGCGTTCACACCAAAAACTCCCAGGACCTAAATTAGTTCTAGAGAACCTTTTTTACCCCCTTTTCAGTCCCTGCTTTGCCCCTTACACACCAACGCGTTTTCAGCTCCAGCTCGGAGCTGGAGCCTGAAAAGTACAGTTTTTTCCTGTTCACACCGTAGAGGCGCCGCCTCTTAGCTCCGGAATCCGGTTCACTTCCAGCTCCAAAAAATTGTCGGTCTAGAGGCAAGAGCTTCGGAGCTAAGAGGCGGCGTCGCTTACGTCTCTCTTACGTCGAGGCGGGTTGAAGTAGATGCTGAAGACCACAAAGAAGTCTTGCATTTCGCATGTGATGTTTGTAAAGTTCCAAATAAAGTCGTCCCTTGTAAAGTCGTCCGATGCCTTCCATTTCGTTTCGTAAGAGGATAACCAAAGCGAACAAGCGCTTCAATACAGACCGGAACCAGAAAAGCTCCCGCTCGGAGCTAGAAAGGGAAAAGCGCTGGTGTGAAAGCCGCACTAGAGAGCAGGGACTTTCGTGGGAGAAAAAGGTTCCTGTGTCTGATTGGCTGGGCGGAATACAAACCACACCCCGTCAAACTCCCAAAAACTTTTGTGAAGCCGCCATTTTATTATCCTCGCATTGCATTATTAGCATTAGCCCAGCGCAGAAACGCAGCGAGACTAACTTATGGCAACACAAAATAAAACATGGGAGCGGTGGAGCTGCTGGGACTCCCAGCAGCTTCTACTGAAGCCAGTCCCCAACTCTGGGGACTTCCGGCCGGGGATTTTGGGCGGCAGTATACGCCGTGAAGTTGTTTGCGGGCTGCAAGTAAACCCAAAGCAGAAGAAGAAGAAGAAGAAGTGACGTCAGCGGCTTCATTTGCCTAATCCACCCCCAGGAACTAATTTCCGGTGTGAACGCGATCTGTACTTAGTTCATGAGAACTAAAGAGTTCTCAGGAACCTTTGTGGGAAAAGTACTTGGTGTGAACGCGCCTATTGTCTCCTCAAAACCATTTCAACCTATCATTTATTTCATATTTGTCTGTATGTGGGCAAAAAGACAAGGGCCCACTGTAGTTTCACCTCAGTTTACACGTTGACTCATTGGAAAAGTATTTAACATGCTCTCTTAAAAAGATACCAAAAGCTAGGTGACCCTGCACTAATCGTTGAACCAGCACATTCAATCCTTTTATAGGAGCTACATTATCTGCCAAATAAGAAATCCCTTTATTCTTACTTGCTATCAAACTTGAGATCACCAAACTTGACTATTTTTCCACCCTCAGTCACCACCTCTTTCTGCTCCCATGTTTCAACCTCCCCGTTTTTCATCTCAAAGCGCTGAATCACCACCCTTCCTGTTGTGGGCAGGTTGCTGGGCAGGTTATCTGCAGCACCTTGGAAAAACTTCCCTTTCATGAGGTCTTCGGTGCGCTCAGTTCTGCCTGTCCGGACCAGACCCTGGTTTTTGTTCTTGTCCTCCGTCCTATAAGGGGAAGGAGGAAGGGGCATTGCTGCTCGAGGAGGCGGAGCTTTCAACTCTGGTTTCGGTGAGCGCTCCCATATCATTGGCGATTTCTCCCTGTTGTGTGGATCTCTGTTAAACTGTGTTTGAGCCTTGTTCATTGGCGATAGGTCTCTGTTCATTGGCTGTTGGTGTATGTTCCTTGGCGATAGGTCTCTGTTCATTGGCTGTTGGTGTATGTTCCTTGGCGATAGGTCTCTGTTCATTGGCTGTTGGTGTCTGTTCATTGGGTTTGGGTCTCTGTTCATTGGCGATTGGTCTCTGTTAATTGGTAATGGATTTCTGTTCATGGGGGTTGGGTCTCTGTTCATTGGTGATAGGCCTCTGTTCATTGGCTGTTGGTGTCTGTTCATTGGGTTTGGGTCTCTCTTCATTGGCGATAGGTCTCTGTTCATTGGCAATGGATTTCTGTTCATGGGGGTTCGGTCTCTGTCCATTGGTGATAGGCCTCTGTTCATTGGCTGTTGGTGTCTGTTCATGGGGGTTGGGTCTCTGTTCATTGGCGATAGGTCTCTGTTCACTGGAGATGGATCTCTGTTCATTGGAGATGCACCTCTGTGACCAGGTGCTGGAGACATTTTTTCGACACTGATGTGTGGTGTTGCTGGCTTAAGGTAATCTTTTTGAACGGGGTTAATGCCTGGACCTCCGACCCTTTTTATCTCACTCATGACCCCACCCATGGAGGCTCTCAGAGTAGGGTCGGGATTCACCATCCTACACACAACATGGCAGTAAGGCTGATCCTTCAGGATATCGTTGATTTTAGCTGGACAGACGCTGGGCGTGTACAGCCGGACCCGGGCACAGAGCTCGGCGATGATTTTACCCATGGCCCACACGTCTGAGCGCTGGTCCCTCTGACTGCCCCTCTGCAGAACCTCAGGGGCAGAGTACGCCTCATTCCCCATGTCTATGGCAGAGTTTTGACCATACCGGAAGAACTTAGCCAATCCCAGGTCAATGATGACCGCTCTGTTTGTGTCATGCTCCACCTGAAGGACACATGAACTTTATTGAATTTATATTCTTACAAAATTAAAAAACAATTCACAGAGATTTAAAAGTGGATAGACGTGCAATAAGGCCGTCATTCGGTTTCAGCTACTGCCCAGTGATTACAAGTATCATGGGATAGTCTACAGCCATACTACCAGCTCCACCAGTTTAGCTTGTTAGCATGGTATTCTTTTTTAGTGAGCATTTAAAACTAAATCCATCTGAGGCTGCAGGTATTTAGTCATATTAAACAAATTAAACATTAGACCTAATGATGTAGCTGGATGAAAGGTTAAGGGCTCACCAAAGTTATCCTGAGGGTTTTTTAAAAGTGTGTATTAAATCTCATGTCAGTAGTTGGTAAGACGTTTCATTAAAATCTGGAAATGTAAACTTCGTCGTGGCGCAAGAGGAAATATCAGACATTGAGCAAAATCATTAGGATTAGTTATTTAAGCTCCATGGATATCTCTAATAAAATGTAATGTCATCTTATAGTTACATATTCAGGCAGGACTATATGTCCCCTGTGCATGCTGACAGTCTGCATAGGCCTCCACTCACCATGATGTTTTCAGGCTTGAGGTCTTGATGGACAATATCTTTGGAGTGAAGGTGGTACAGCCCTTCACACATGCCGGTGATGATAGTTCCTTTGATAGAGGGAGTCAACTGCAAGAGACAGACATTTTAGATCAACTTTAACCAGACTGGCATCAAGTATGAGCCACATTAGAGTCAAATCAACTTTTCTCATATTAGGTTACACCATTTTCCTTCAGGCCTCAATGAAACTGCTGTTCTGAAGAATTGTGAAGCTATTGTTTGTTGACATGATAACTTTACCTGTATTTTAGACTGTGATGCTTTAAAGATGGTGGTCTCCAAGTCTTCTCCAAAGATAAACTCTAAAGGAATAATCCATTTTCCGTCTTTGAGATTTATTTTCCCCAGTAGCTTCACAATATTTGGATGATTTGCCTTCCTGCAGATCAGTGGTGGCAATTCATGGAGAGACAGAGAAAAAGACAAATAAGATCAAATTAAGAACCAACTAGATACTTACTGGGTACCCGTATAGAGGGTAATTGTGTTTAAGAGAGACCTAGAAGTAAAAGACTGATTCACCCTTGCCACATATTTTGTTGGAAGATAATCTACTTTTGTCTTTTTTGGTATTGGATAAGAGTTGAGTAAAGAATTGCAACTTATTGCATTATAAGTTATACACTTACATTATATTTGTGTTTATTTCTCTTTCTCTTTTTATATCCTGCTTGGCTTTCTTTTGAGTCTGCAAACATAACTAAATCATGTGTACTTACTTGTACACTTCACTCTCTCTCTCCAGGTCGTGCTGTCTGATGAGGTGTTGCGGGACTTTCTTTATAGCAGCCCAGGTATCGTTGTACTTCTGCTTGTAGACCTTCCCAAAACAGCCTTTTGCGATTGTTCCGGTGGAGTACGCCATCTAGTAGATAGGAGGTAGATTGTGAGGGCATTTTGACAATAAATATGCTCAACCTCAAAACATTTAATTACAGAGGACTAAACAGCAGAAAATACGATACGATATTACTTTATTAAAAGGCTCCTCTGCACTTAATGGCAGTTTGGTTTAGAACATGTTCAACATATTGGTATGAAGATGTTTTAGATGCTGTTCTATAGACTGTTTGTGAGCGCTGTTCCTGTTGGCCAATGAAGGTTTTCTTGTAAATGTTGCTGGGATTTTTGGGACCTTCCTCTTCATCACTTTGCGTACTTGCTATGTGTTCGTTGTTGTGACTACAAGAACAGATCAAATAACAGCAAGGGTTAAGATTATGTTATCTTGACAAGCAAACAGACGACTCATGATAAATTGAATTCCAATCGACGTTGTATATCAGGTACATTTTTAAGGTTATTAAGAGAGATACCGAACTAAATCAAAACAGTCTACAATAGAAAGGACTGAGTTTTCTCCTAAAATGTTATAGCCTACTTTTGGTTAATGTTGCCATTTTACACTACTTAATCTTGATTCTTAAGATAATTTCTTTGAAGATAAATCTAGAATTACAAATATAAAAGTATTAAATTCAATATTAGATTTGTATCCAAGTGAAAGAATGAATTTATAACACTACTGGTAGTTCTCATCCAGGCATCTTTCAGCGTGAATGGACCTGTCAAAAGTCGGGCAAAGAAATTTGATCAAATGTTCAGTAAGGGAGTGTCAATGTTGTTTAGTTAGACTGTGTGCTTGGATTTGGATCAAAACCACTTTTTATCGCCACACATGTACCCAGCACAGTACACAAATGTAAGTGTAGCCTCTGCATTTAACCCATCAGTTCAGTAGGAGTTAAAATTGCCTAACCAATGTTTCAGTGGTTCTCAACTGGTCAGGCCTCGGGACCCACTTTTTTCTTTGTCAATAAATCGCTTTTAAATAAGGTTTAATGAGATGATGGAATCAAAGATGAACTGTCATAAAAAGGCACACGAAAACCCAACCCCATAGGCGGCGCGTGAGGCTCAGGTTTGGGAAGGCTAAATCACTTTTTTTTACCTGACGCTGCCCGCCTCCGGCGTCTATAGAAATGAGATCAACTCAGTGAAAGCACCGCCTGCTGAAAAATCAGAGCTCAGTGTGCGGAGTTTAAATCTATCAAGTCATATTACAGGATAAAGGAAATACAGTTTAAACTGCTGTATTTAGAGAAGACAAATATGAACTTTAAAGTTCATATTTGTCTAATATTAGTTTACTTTTCATTAATGAAGTATGACGCTGCGCTGTCAGTACACTTGTCCCTGTTTGTGATTGGTCAAATGTTGCTAACCCCACCCCTTTCACGTGAACGCGCTCTCAGCTGGTGAGAGAAGCCCTGGCTTGATTTACCGAGTTGATATGAACCAGCATCGAGATCTCGTTTGTTAGGTTAGTTTAGATAACTCAAACATATCCAGGGTTTGAACTGGCTTCGTAGTACAGGGCACAGGTGGCTGCATAGCAGCGCTAATGTCAAAGACACAAACATTATACATTATATTTGTATTTTACGAGGATGCAGTGACACAAATATTTGGGAAGGCTTAGCCTTCCCTAGCCTACAGCACCCGCCGCCCCTGCCCAACCCCAGAAGGTGGGTCTGGGGGGATTCTACCCCATGAGATTTTTAGAAATACTAACATATAAACTACGCATTTTGGTACACTCTGAGAAGAAAATAAATACATCTATTACTACCTGACATATTAATAATATTTTATGCCATTGTTTGTTTTTCACTTTTTTCTGACAGCTTGCTGCTCCTCACAGAGAGAAGAGCAAAGAGGAGATAGTCTGTGTGAATTACTTTGTGGGTAAGGGTAGATAGCTCCCATTGTTCTGCGACCTGTCAATCATCAAACCGGGGATCATATTTCATTATGTGTTCATTTTTATCTGAAGTTGTACCCATGGAAGAGTAGTTCTACATAAAAGGTATTCTCCGTCGGGATATCCGGCAACAATCGTGATTCTGATTGGCCAGAAGACTCGACAAAACATCAGCAAAGATGTTTTATTGAGTCGCGATCCACCAGTTGAGAACCACTGGTTTAGATCACTTAACACAACTAAGCCTGGTCTGACCTAATTTAAACATACACGTTTATCTTTTTTAAGACAGAAGAAGGGCCTCCAGTGAAAAGACTTAAAGCAACTTAAGTCCTTGATCATTTTGCAAAGACCCACGGTTATGAATTAGCCTACATAATAGGAAGATACAAAAAAGCTGACAAACTGGTTAGTCCACAAGAAAGTTTATATTTGTATTATCCCGGACACAGTGTCTCATACATGCGTCATACTTATGTTCCTAACTAAAACCTTTAGAATGAATACTCATACTTTAGTGACTGACGTCTGACTGACGGAGGGAGTAGGCCTACTGCGACTAGTGAACTAGTACATTATGTTATGTTTCTTAACATCTTATATCTGGTAGGTTCTCTGGTCTGACTCGTTTACCCCGGAAAGGGTAACAAAGACCAAAGAGGTTATTACTAAATGTAACAAAGTTGTAAAAAATCGACGTTTACATATGTTACAGAAAGCCGTTAAGGTGCTTACCTTTCTACTGAAGAGGGAATCCTTCCTGCTGTGGAATGAAAGCAGCTGTGTCAGGTCTGAACAAGAGTGAACAGGGTTGCTTCCCTCCTACCTGTTTTTCCACACCTCCTTCGATCTGAGTCATGGCCTTCCAGGAAATCATAGTCATCTATTCCTGAATAATAGCTCAGAGATGGCATATGCGATATGAATGTAGTGTACAACAATGAGAATACAATTATTTTTCATAAACAAAAGGACTTGTGACTGCGTGGATGATGCTGCATGTACAAAGCCACGATAAAGGGGACTTTTCAAACTGATCACCTGGTGGTTATATGGAAGCAACACCGATTAATTAAATATAGTAGATTTACAGTATAGTGCCTAAACTGTACGTGAGAGGTGTGGACAGATTATGAAATGATGGGCCTATAAGGACACAGAGCATGGGTCAGATTACTTATTAACTAATTTAACTCACTAATGTTCTCACGCAATAAATAAATGTAATCTAATGTGAGCACTTTATCATTTAAAATATTGCAATTAATAGGTCTACTTGAAAATAATTAGGGATGCTCCGATCGATCGGCCGCCGATCGATATCGGCCGATACTCACTCTCGATCGGTGCTCTCTTAAAATGCCGATCGCGAGAAGTCAAATGTGTGAAGCAGAAATCCTGCAGCTCCACCCGCCGTGACGGACCGGTGGGCGGAGCAAAACACACACTTAGTTAGACCCAGAGCTATTTAATAGAAGAGTTACGACACCGGAAATCCAAAAACGGTTATCGTCACGTGGTTCATGTAGACGAGGGATCGTTCCCCGGAAGTTCATGGCGGGCAATGTGAATGCATTGATAACAGGAGATAGAACTACGATTTTTGGTAATTATTAGTGAATAAAGGTTTTGATTTGCAATATTTATACAACAAATCGATATGTGTATGTATTTACATCAATATGTTTTCAAAAATAAAATCGAATTTGCTAATATTAAGTGATAATATTAGGATTAGTGTGAACAACTAGTTTACATGTTACTAACAGTGCCTTGGTTAAAGAGCCTGTTGCTGTTTATTTATAGCTTTGAATTCTTTCAAACCAATATTATCTTCTTAAACTTGTATGGTAGTCAGGAGGATCACTTTCTAATGTTTATTGATACATTTAGAGGGAGGGGATCTAAAGTAATGCTTTAAAATTCAGATTGGATTCATTTCTACCATTTTCTTAAATTCATGGTAGTTTCAGTAATCCCCTGGTAATTGAGGACACAAGTTATCTAAATGACTAATGTCGTCTTTATGGCTTTCAGAAAGGACAGGAGACCGACAGGATATGATGATGATGATGTTAAATGTGTTGTTTTAGGAACATCCATTGCAAATACATGGAATTCAATAAACATTGAATAGCATATCATGCAGTTTGTCGGTGCCTTTTCCTCCGTGTTGTCCTGGTTTGCTGTGCTGCCTCCTAGTCGCCACCATGGTTTGCTGTGCTGCCTGGGGATGCTCAAATCGCTCAGAGAAAGGAGTACGAATGTACGGCTTCCCCACTGACACAGAGCGGAGGAAAAAATGGCTGGCTCAAGTCAGCAGGAGCAATTTCACGACCAACAGCAACAAAATATGTGATTTATATACAAACACTGCACTTGCACTTTTTCACAAAAGGAAAACCACACCATTGGGAAAGCTTAATGTTTTGTTTAATACAAAAAAACAGGGAAAGGCTTGAAAAACACTGAGAGTTGAGACTCAGGGTGCAGGGTGAGGGTCTCAGTGCAGGTATTCAGGCTCCATTGAACCCCCCTCTGGTTCTTGTGCTGAAAGAGGGAGTAACAGACAGGAGAAAGGGTTATACACACCTATATAGCACACCTATTGCCTTGGGGAGATAACGTGTTTACTTATATAAAACAGTAGTATTAAACGTACTTTGTGTTTTCACTCTCACTTAAGTCCCTCTCCCTTTGCCATCAATCCAGAATCAGCTGGGCTGCAACATTATACAGACAGGTAATAATCAACAGAATCACAAGGACACAATATGGCTCTGCTAAAAACACTCACTCTTACACACACCAAAGTTATATTTATCTAATATTTAACTCCCTCCACCCCCGCATACAATCCCGTTTAGAAGCCCCTCTTCTCTAATTCAACATGTTGGACGAAATGACATAGAGAGAACGGAATTTACAATTAAAAGGCTGTTCAACGTGTGTTGCTAACTTGCTTCGGTATGCTAGCTTAATCTGTTATCTGTAAACGTTCCCTAAATCTACTAATTTAGGGATAATCCACTGACATCCTTTAATACACATGTTCATTTGAATCAGATGTACTGATAATATCCGCAATATACATCTTTAAACTTCTTCTTACCTTTAAAAGTCCGTCACGAACGGTCTATTATGCAGAAACTCCACAGCTCTGCCAGCCTTGGCGCTAACTTCCGGGGAACGATTGAGAGGCTCCACGATCCGCCATTGCTGTAAAAAAGTGGTCCATTGGAGTGAACGGAGATGTCGTAACTCTTCTATTAAATGGCTCTGGTTAGACCTAACACACGTATCTATTTTATCTACCTCTGGAACAAGCTAAACTAGTCGGGTCACTCATTGCTGGATCAGTGAGCTGCATGAGACGATACTGACAGGCTGTCAGGAGAGAAAGAGAGGGAGAGAGAGGAAAAGAGAGCGCTTCCGCTCATTTCTCCCGTGTTATTATCCAAAGTTAATGTCAACTTGAATAATGTACTTAATTTGAATGTAATAATTATGTTGGTTGTTCTTTGTGGAAGCGCCAGTGAATGAGCCCCATTAACTGAGTACATCCATCATTAAATGGAAGATCCCCATAGGGCCCACTCGATCGGATCGGTGATCGGTATCGGCAATACTGATTCAGGCGATCGGCCCCAAAATTGGCGATCGGAGCATTCCTAAAAAGAATAGACGCAGCCACAAAACTTTGAGCACCACAAATATTATATTTTCTGTTTTTATATAAACATTTTTTTTCAAGGCAAATCAAATTCAAGTTGCATTTTTAGCATTAACAGATATTCAAATCAAATCCCCATTAGAGAAACAGGACTAGCACTAACTGCAGGTGTGCTGTGTTGATTCTACAAAATGTCATTTTATTCATCATAAGTGTTGCACTGATATGCTTGGTATCCAGAAGACACATCCTACTGATGTTCATGTCTCCCAAAACTATCAGATTGGACTGCATATCAGAAGGATTGTGAAAGGATGTTAAAGGCTGTGTTTGTGCTGTCTTGGTCTGTGCAGTGACTCTCACATGGTCAGAGCAAAATCGGTTCATTTTTTAATTATTAATTTATTGAGATTTCTCCTCCAATTTTTCATTCATCTTTCGTTATATGAAGCACGTGGGTGTTGTTGTTTTTTCATCAAAAGTTGTATTAGCTCAACACCCAGTTGAAGTTAAACACGCCCTTTTGTTCAACCAGCTGACATTAAGCAAACAGTAAATGTATGCTACTGTGATTGGCAGGCAGTATTAGGCTGCGGCCACACGAGGACGAATTCGGTCGTTTGCGTTACTGTTTAGTGTCATATAGACCGTTCGGCCACACGAGGATGACCGAATACGGCACTAAACGACTGAGGAAACGATAACGGGTCCCAAGGTGGATAGAAAGGCATACGCAACTCTCTGGGGGGTCAAACGGCTCCGTGTGTACGCCCTATCCGAACATTTTCAGATCACTGATAGTGATTGCGCAATAGCTCCACCTCTTCTGCTCACCTCCGCTTACCCCGCGCCATTGCTGAAGTGTTTCGCCACCAACAACAACAACAACAATGGCGGATCGCAGAGTTGCTATCGTGCTCCGGACGCTATTGACCATGTTACAGTTGTTTGTGCAACATCTACAGCAATAATGATGAGGCAATAGCCCCGCCTCTCCCCACCTCTGCTGCTCACCCCCGCGTCAAAGTAAACTGCACCCTGAATTCAGATTATTTATCTTTCTCTCGATATGGACCTAAACGCGAGTGAAGTCTAATCTGACAGGACGGAGACACGCAGCTCTGCTCACCTGCAGCTCCTCCCGCTGCAGCAAAACACACACTTCAAGGCAGATCATCGCCCTTAGCTATTTTAATTACCTCTCAAACTCCCTAAACTAGTTATAAATATGTTTATTTTTTACTGTCGGCCGGGTCACTCATTACTGGATCAGCTGCTGCATGAGACAGACACTGACGCTGACCGAAGAGAAGGAGGAAAAAGAGAGGCCCCGTGTATTTTATTATTATAATATATAGAGTCGTTATTCATTTGTTTTAAAGCTCAATAAATAACAAAGAAGACCTTTGACCGACACTTTTATAATTTTGTCCGGAAGATTTAAACCTTAATACACGTTGACTGGCGAAAAACGCTGCCCGGTTCCCTCGGCCCCCACCGCGGAGAATAAACAGAAAGGCAACCATGACAACCATGCTTCTTTGCTGCTTTTGTGGAGGAAGTTACAGCGCCACATACAGGCTCCTGCATATGTACTGCAGCTTCTCCAGCGGTTGGAGCTAAACGGAGCGGTCTCGTGTGGACAGACACTATCCGGATAACTATTGCGTGTGGACGGAAGCTGTTTGTGATTGCGTTTGCGTTAATCCTATGCGTTTAGCCGTTTTCGTCCTCGTGTGGCCGCAGCCTCAGTCAGTTTCCAGATGAGAAATGTAACCGAGGCCCCGTTCAAAGACTCATGTTTAAATGGCAATGTCTCAGCACATCAAAAAGCTGCTGTCCAGGTCGTCACACAGTCCTTAAAATACGTCTTCAATTCACTTCAAGTTCTCGTTTTCATCTTTAACTTCTTAGTTAGTTAGTTCTTATATCTAAATACATAAGCCTCTCAATACTATTGTATGACTTTTGCTTTTTAATATTTACATCAGACATATAGTATTAGTACTCTAGGCTATTTTTGTTATTGCAGTGATAATAGGATCTTTAAAAAAAAGTGTGGCTTTATTGAATGTAAGTGTGAGTTGTTTTAAACAATATGTTGCTGTTTTTCTTTGGTTTAGAATTTCACTGGGAATCAGCACTTTTCATACTGGAATCAGCATTTTTTTATTCATTTAAATGTATTTCTTTGTCTATAGTGCAAAACAAGAAACACACAAAGTGATAACCACAGAAACATTGCAGTGTAGGGTTTATCATGCTAGTTTAATTTACTTGATGCTTCTTCAGTGAAATTGGGACACGGTTGACTTTAAACTGCAATGAATATTTGTGTAAAAAAACCCTGAGAAGTAGGTCATGTTCACATGTCCATGAACAGAAATAGGATGGATCTTTCTTTCACTTCTGAATCTGATTGGTTGCACATGTTAATCTATAGCTAAATGTATTTTGATGGTTCTTAAAGAATATCTTATTTGTACAAATCCACTGTCCTCTGAGGAATAAGAGCCCCCGAAATACCAGTAAATGCTGTCAAACAGGTGGATTAGGACATTTAAGAGAAGGTTAAAGAAACATTACAAACACACTTTTGCCCGGGGTAAACATGCTGCATCAGGCAGTGGGGTGTACTTCAATAGAGATAATGATATGTTGTTTCCACCAGATGGAGATCATGTACAAATTAATGGTGACGTTTACGGGAATCCATGAGCATTTCCTGGTGCTGGCCATTCTACCTTGTGTCACTACCAAGGAACATCTTAGCCTCTGTTGATCATTTTAAAAAACAAAACCATGACCAAACCAACCAATGATTTTCTCCAACCTCAGCTGCAAAGTAAGTTTCTTTATTTTAATTATATCATTTAAATGCATTTGGTGGGAAAGACAAGCTTTTTTATGTGCTGAGTGTTAAGGCCTGCTGCAAGAGTCATTCATTCGAGCATGCAAACCGGCCTGTGCACTCTAAGGACGAAGCTAATGTCGTTTTTAAACAAATCACAAGTTTTGTTAACTTCAGTGACCACAGAAATGATTGTGTTCATATTTGTTAATCTGAAATGTTGCTAGTTACAATTTTAGAAAAACAACATAAGCAATTGTGACTCAGTAATACAATTCCTACGCAGGAAGTTCCTGTTATGTGGTTTTATCAACAACAATGCTATCATTTGTGTGTGTATGACTTTTTAATTTGCATCTTATCAGTTTTGTAAGTGATAACTATTATAAGTAACTGTTTTTATGTTTCACACTTGTAGGTGGCCAGGGCCTACACACCCAGGAGAGCGGGTATGAGACTTTTCTTTCAATTCCTGACCTCAACCTTGTTATTAACATTATGAGTGCAACATGTTAAAAGGTTCAAAGGGCTATATTGTCATATTCACAGCTACAGTGTAGATATGCATTAAACAACAAGTCCCAGGCTCCTCCAACAATGCAACATACATATATATAGGACATAAAACAAAACAATACAAATGGTGCAAGCTCATGCGTTTAGCAGTCTTATGGCCTGTGTGCATGAGTATGCGTTTGTACTTTTGAAGTAATACTGTGCGTTTCTGATTTATATTGACTTTAAAGTGTACAGAGACTTTGGAAAATGTAGATCTTATTGGTAAATATTTTGAATCTGAATATCATGTTTTCATGATTTCAGGTTATATATATTATATATATAACCTAAAATCATATATATATATATATATATATATATATACTGTTAATAAGTTCTCAGAACCTTAACCCAAGTAAAAGTACAATTATTTTGGTCTTAAAATATTCCACAATAAGTAAAAGCAAAGTAAAAGAACTAATTCTGCACACTGACCCATTTCAGAATGATAAAAAGTACAGAAGTATTATCAGCTAAATGTACTTAAACAGTTAAATGACTTGTGAATGGATCTTTTCACAGTATCATATTATTATGGGTATCATGTTATCCTGTTTTTATACATGTAACAGCATTTAATACTGGGTAGACTAGTAGTACAGCATTGCTTTATACCATATCAGCATATATAGTAACTGTGAGTGATGGAGTAGAAGTATAAAGTAGTATTAAATGGAAATACTCAAGTAAAGTACAACTATGTCCAAAAAGTACTCAAGTTCAATACTTGGGTAAATGTACTTCCCTACACTAAGTCAAAGTCAAAGTCACCTTTATTGTCGATTCCTCTATTTGTGTTACACAGACCGGGGGCCGAAATTCGGGTTTTCACCATCCCAGAGATTCATTATATATCATCATTTGTTTGATTCATTTCCCTTTTCAATACAGTGATGATGGCCTCTCCTCCAACATGAAGCACACGTTCATTGATCATAACAATGGAAGTGCGCCTCTGCCTGTAGCAGATAAGGGCAGCTGTGTGAAACCAATTCCTAAGGAGGAAAGAAGCACAGTTGTCCCGTGGTCGCACACCTCAGTGTCTGAGTATGCTACTGGTCCAAAAACACACTGTGTTTGCTGAAGAGGAGTTCAAAAAACCGCCCACCCAAGCTGTGACAGACAACATCGCAGAAGAGGAAGCTGTCAAGATCGTATCCGGCAAGACAGCCATTACAGAGGAGCATGCAGAGGTAGAAGGAGATGAAAGCTGCACTAAGATGGACTCTGGGGAAATCCCTGAAACACCAAAAGGTCAAACACTGGTCGGCAGAGAAGGGAGAAGCAAGGGAAGAACTGCTCCAAAGCACTGGAAAGGTAATTACATTTACATTTGTATTAATTTTATATGATTAAAAATGCATTTCTTGAAAATATATTTCAATTTTAGTTATTTTAATTGTAGAGAATAATGTGCACATGTATATGCAGTGTTTTATTACACACTCAGTGGCTACTTTATTGCGCCTGTACAAAGCATTTTTTTATTTCCTCTGATAGTTTTTATTGAATGAATTGGATATCATGCATTTCTCATCATTACTCTTATCATTACGTAAATACATAGGCACATACTGTAAAATGCGAAACCTACACCTATTCAAATATTACAGTTAAAAACAACAGCTATTCCATAAATTCATTACAAAGACCTCGTAAGGTTTGGGTTTTAGGTTTAGGTATTGTCAGGAATGTGTTACTTCAATTATACGTTTATTAAGAAATGTTTCAAACGTTTACTGTCCTCTCTATTCACTTAGACAAGAGGGTAAGAATATAGAAAACATCTACGCTTATAATGTAATACAATGCATTACAACACATCCACTAACTCTGAACACAATACTAACACATATAATCGAATTAACTCCTCTTGTAAACACAATACAACACACTTTAAAAATGTATTACTCTTAACATACTCAATTGTCCCAAGCACTCTAAAGTTTGGGGCTCTCTGCTGGAACTGCCACCCCCGCGACCCGACCACGGATAAGCGGGAGAAGATGGATGGATGGACTCTAAAGTGCATTTTATTTGTTTGAATGGTCCTTTATAAATAGAGCTTAAGTGATTTATTAGACAAGAAGACTTTATGGCAGTGTATTTTGTTTTGTGTTGCATGTAGTGTTTCTAATAAAGTGGCCACTGAGTGTATAATTGTTATGTGTCTCAGGTATAATATGTATTAATTTATGAACTGTAATACAACCATTTGATGAGGAAAACTACATTTTTTCCTCTGTTTTTTTCCAGTGTTCCAGTGTTTTTCCCTTGTTACTACTTGTGATTGGTGTCTCTGACGGCTCTTCTGGTACGTGTTGAAAGTGGATTTAGTAATGTAACACTATGTGCAGAGCACTCCTAAATGTATTTCTTTAATTAGGTTTGATTGCATTGAATATGAACCGAAATATTTTGTATTTGAATGAACATTGAGAACTGCTTTAATGCACAGTGTTTTAAACTCATATTTGATACTCTCTGACATGGGGCTCATTCTTCAGCAGATCAAGATTGTAAATGTAGAGACATTCACCCCACCGCAGGCAAATGCTATACCTGCAAGGACAAGGACGGATGCAGTAAATTGAAGAACATATATGATTCCCGGGTTTACCTTAATCCCAAAGAGATTTACCAAGGAGACGATACAAAGTTTCCAAGATGCTCTGAAATCTCTCCACCTGGTGATAACTGTACTGTGTGCCTGGACCTGTCTTCTTCTTCCATCAACATCTTCTGCTCAGAGCACATTGGAGAAATAGACCTGGAAGGAAGCAATGCACAGTACATTGGCACCTTCTCCTTAAAATGTACGTATAGATAATTGTATTAAACATGATCTCTGCTGTTTTCCTAAACATCTAGTTTCACACTGAGCTCCCTCTATAGGTTTTTTAAGCATTGGGTCTGCATAATATTAATAATAATGTTCCAACAGCATTGAAATAACAATATTACATTTTGCAAAAACTGCACAATACACATTGAAAAATATATAATTTAAGATTTTTTAAAACAACAGAACATAAAGTTTGTGCCAGGTAATTATTTAGCTAACTTAATTAGCCAACTATTCTCTTGCATCGTGTCTTGTCTAATCAGTTTTGTATTTGACTTTTGAGCCAAACGATTGCTGTTTGGTCATTAGCAGTTAAATGACTTTCTTTTCTTTAGGTGTAAAGCTGCAGCCCCCTGGCCCAACCTCACAACCAAGTGTCTCATTGTCTAATGTCTCACCACATCCAAATGTGCATGACAGCACACGTCGTGGATTGATTTCTAGCTCTGGTATGTATTTAATCAAAGCACTACATGTAAATGTATTATTGTTATGGCTAAACTGCATGTTGTGTAATGTCTTATTTCATTAAGCGTATTTCTACGAAGTTAGCCGAGGCAGTCTATGTTTGTTATTCTTTAAAGTGGCTCACCCCTTGACGGATAATACACACCAGTTTTTAGTTACATTAATACCCAGTCCTGCATCAAATCCTATACCATAATGGAGATTATAACTTTCAGTTTTGAATGAAACAGTATTTTTTATTACCGATATAGGCAGCATAGGTTAAGATAGGTAACAACAACAAACAAAGATGTATTTTACTTTTGATTTAAATTATTTCTGTTCGGTTATTAACAGTTGAATTACTTCCTCTTTTCTTTAGGTGAACATTCAACTGTGAATGCACATCTTGGATTGATTTGTAGCTTTGGTATGTATGTAACAATAGCACTGAAGGTCAATTGAATATGGTTATTGATAAGCTGGCCTGACATGATGATTCAACATGACAGCTATATGTGTTTTTATTTTTCAGTCTTTTTGATCGTGTTGGCAGCGCTGGGGATCTCCTATCATGTAAGTCTGACTCAATATGTTCAATAATCACACAACTTTCAATAATCATTGAGACTGAATTACATCAAATCGAGTTTCTGCACGAGTCATTGAATATATTTTAGGTCTTACATATTCCAAGTAAAGTCTATTCTACAAAATTCAAAGGATAACAATGTATAATGTTTGTAAATGTAATAAGTCACATTTCTCTTTTGAAATTGCTTTTTTTCCTTTTTTTTTTAGTGCTACAAAAAAAGAGGTAGGTCTGTAAAATATCACAAAATCTCTAATCTGAGTGTTATAATATTAACTCGAAAAATAAAGGAGGCTCAGAGTTGACTGGGAATATTGTACACTCAACAGATTCACATTTGATAATCAAATCATGTTTTTTTTCTTTTCAAATAGGATTTCAATCGGTCAACAGTGGACTCTGAGGAAGGAGGAAGTGTGTGGACTGGAGGCCTTTCTGCTGCAACTCATGATGATTTTATTATTCATTTAGCTGTTGATTGTTTTCTTAATAATGGTAATTGTTGGTCTTTAAACATTCAAACCATGTCATCAAGTAGCTTGTTTTCTTCTTAAAAATAACTAATAGATTATCAATATAAATGCTGATAACTTCTCTTACAAGTAAAAGTCCTGTATTCAAAATGTTACTCAAATAAAACTAGAAAAGTATAAGCATCAAAATATACTTAAAGTACAAAAGTAAAAGTACTCATTATGCAGATCGACCCATTTCATAATAATATATGTTTTGAAGTAGGATACAATGGAAATACTCAATTGAAGTACAAGTATCTTAACGTGCAATACTTAATGTACTTAGTGACTTCCCACCTCTGAAAACTGGTTTCAGTTGTACTTGCTGATAGCAATGTTGAAATAAGAGAGCTTTTTGCAAAAATGGCGTAATGCACGTGTATCCGCTGTCTTAATAAAAATGGCTTTGAACAGCAAATGGTTCTGTCATTATTTCAAGTTAAATGAACAAGTGTTTGTGGTGAATAATCATTATCTGCAAAGTGACCTGTGGTTCTAGCTGTCAATTAAATAAAGTGGAGTATAAGGTAATAAACATGGGAATAATCAGGTATAGTACAGGTACTTCTAAGTTGTTATAAACGTGGTCCAATGCAGTTTTCCCACCACTGAGTGATAAGTGCGGTAACACTGAGCAATAACGTCACACCTACAGGAAGTACGCCAGCTCTCTCACACTCTCGCGCACGCGCGCACACACACACACGCACACACACACACGCACGCACGCACGCACGCACACACACACACACACACACACACACACACACACACACACACACACACACACGATGAGAGTTGAACATTAACACACAATGGTGCTTTGACATCTTATCAGTGTCTGGGTCGTACCAACTGGCGGTCAGGTTAAAGGTAGTTTATTGGTTACATTTTTATTTGGGCGATTACATCTGTTGAGAAAGGGATTGTTCCCTATAAAACGATATACTTCTCTTATTAGCAGGTGTTTGGTGTCAAATGTATCCACAGTCGACAAAATAAATAACCCAAAATCATGTGCACACCCCTGTGTTTCACAACCTGTATTTGAAAGCTCACCTGTTGGCTGTTCTGCTTCGGTGGGGCGTTCAGGTACTCCCCTTCGCCTACAACGTACAAAGACACAAAATGGAGCTGAAACTACCTGGCTGAGGAAAAGTACAGTTGCGCTCAATATTATGCATAAGACGAAGTTTTATTTGGGTCTCTAAGGAAATAATTTAAAAATAAGTCGACTGAAACTTTGAGGAAAGAGGATTCAAAATGTTCTGGACCTTAATCATCGCCGCTTTAGTGGCAACAGGTAAGTTGGCCTGTTTTTCTTTTTTTTCAAAACAGGGTGGGCCCTCTTCCGTAAAAAGTCCCTTGATAAATAGCCGTTCGCAGTGTCGTTATTTTGTGGTAATATCATTTTTGTCACAGTTTGAGAAAGGGTTCCTATGCATGCAAGGGTTTATTAAATGCTATGTATACGAATGTTGAACACAATTATCAAACGACATATGTTAACCATATAACCACCTGATGTGACACTTTACTCGAGTATTAGCACGTTTTCTACTCTATTCTTCTTCACTAGAAAACAATGTCAGGAGGAAATATTTTACCTATTACTCCACATCAATTTGACACTTAGGCCTATAGCCACTTGTTACTTTTTACCTAAAAACACAAGTGACGTGCTTGAATATGATGCTGTACCATAGTAGCCTACTAATACCCTGTAGTAAACATGGTATCTTACATTATCTCCTCATTGAACAACTCAAACATTTATATTACATGCATTTGTTGATTCAAAACAAAATTGTATTTTGATAGGAGCCAGTTTGTATTTTAGTAGCTTTACTTTTGATGGATTGATTTATCAATGAATTAAGTAACATTTTGAATTCAGGATTATTTTACTAAAGTAAATTATCTAAGTATTTCTTCACTTGTAGTTTGTTCTTGTGGGTAGTTGTTTTGTTATACCTAGAATCTTCCTTCACAATTAAAACTGGTAATAATTTGTTAATATTTTATGTGTTGTATTGCAGTACAACATATATAACTCCAATAATATGCCATTATTTAGGAGATTGGAGCTGCAGAAGATTCAAACAACTTGAAATAATATAAATAATTAGGATATATTTTCTGGTTGGTGGTCAAAAACCATCGCACTGCCTATCATTTTATGTTTGTCATGCTATATGTGCTATAATGTCGCTGGTTGAGAGAGAAGTCCCAGCAGACAGAAGTCACTACAGCAAAGTGACTTGCTGGAAATAATCAGTTTTTTCTTACTGTTAACAATTCCTATGAAAACAAACCAAAAATGTAATTGTAATACATGTCTTGGCTTTGTAACTACATTGTTTTTAGAGCATCCTAAGTATTCATAGCTTTCATACTTGGATGTAATGGTCAGGCTGAAAAACAGAGGCAGTCTGAGGTGACTCATTACACACACACTCAGTGATACTAGCAGTGAGGAAATAATGTTTCTCAGATACCACACCCTAGGGGTTTTGTGGAGTAATAAGAAACCATAAACAAATTATCAAATGTCAGTAACATTTTGCTAATAATAATCATTATCTACCAGTCCATCTCTTATTTTTAATTCTCCACTATTTCTTTCTAGAGTCCACCATGGCCATCTCGGTCCAGTGCCCCACCAAGAGGTACATCGTCATCCTCTTTCAGGACGTCACCCTCAACTGCAACTACCAGACTACCGCCACTCAGTCTCCTGTTGTCACCTGGAAGTACAAATCATATTGCCGGGACCCCGTCCAGGCTGCGTTTAGTCCAAACAGTGCGGATAGCATCTTGTCTCAGAACAACCCCAACTATGACCCCAACATCGAGTGTGCCGATTCCCAGAGGACGGTGCGCATAGTGGCCTCCAAACAAAACACTGCTGTTACCCTCGGTTCAGACTACCAGGGGCGCAAGATCAGCGTCCAGAACAGTAAGTTAATCAAAGTTAACACTTAATATTTCATAGTATACTATAGTAAATACCAGGTATACATTTATTTCACTTTTAATTCAGTTAAATTAAAAAGTAATATGTTGTGATGAATTTAATAAAAGTATTTATTAATTTAACAGAGAAGTTGCAGCGATTAGTCGATCAACAGAAAATCATCTGTCAGCTTTTTTTTATAATAATCACTTAAAATTCTCACAGAAATATATGTTGATTTGAGTTTCCCTGTTGTGACTTTAAATTCAATTGTATGTCTTTGAGTTTTTAGTGTTGGTCAGACATAACAAGACAGAGAGAAAATTGGGCTTTATGAAATTATGACTAATTTTCACATTATGACCAGTCATTATAATGACACAAGTTTAAAGGCTAATGATGATAATTTAAATAGAGTTTTTAATTAACATACTTCTTTCCTCTCGACAAACAAGCCAAGGTAAGTGATTAAAATACCTTTACTCTGTCATTATCTGACTCTGTAAAGCGTGTACACACTAGTTGTATTACTGTCAGAGCTTTGTGTGATTTGTCACTCTCATATATGTGTACATCTGCTTGGATATGATGAGTCAAATGTGACTAAATTAAGATTCAACATTCAAAGATGTATTTGTCACCGTCCTTTTTGTCAATACGTGCAGTTAAATGCGGGGGCGGTAATCTCAAGGGGAACTTAAAAAGAGAAACTAGTGGATTTATGACGGCCCAGTGTAACGTTCAGGTTGATATTTTAGTAATAGGCCGTTGATTCATACCCACCTTGGAGGTAGGCTAATGAGAAAATAATATATTAATAGGACAGAAATGCTGACATAATGATCTCCTTCTAATTTAATAACTAACATCAGCTTTAAAAGCTATCCAGAGTTATTTATTTATACTGCCACCATGCATGTGAAACAACATTTATTTTCTTTATCATAATCATCACTTTGACACTTTTCAAAGGCTAATCTGCAAAGTCTTAACAGGGCTGAAGGAAGTTAAAAAAACATCAATACTAATAAAAAGATCAAATGTACATAACGGCTGCACAATAAAACACAACAGACATAAAAACAATGAGGTTAGAGTAAGGTTATCACCGTAGCATAGATCTGACAGTTATCAGTCAAGTTGCCAACCTGATCTCTTAATAAGAACTTATTTAAAAGTGTAGGGTTTTATTGACAAAAGCATGATCACTCTTAGATAAAAGATAAAGTGCAGGTTCACACCATCACTAAACGAAGACCTGGTGCATAGCAGAGCACTTACACATTTTAAGTAGTAATCATTCTCCAAAAAAGTGATACATTCTTGCTAAAGAAACTCAAATATAACCAGTAAAGGGTTAACAGGACACACCTAGGCTGTGTGAGTCTGTTTACAAATTAGCCGCGATCTGATTGGACTAAATGGAGCAAGCTTGTCTGGCGGGAGATAGCAGGAGGCACTGCTTTAACTCATATATCAATATTCCAATTACTGTATATTATAGACTGTTTCTATTATATTATGTTTCTATTTTATTTTATTTACTTGCACTATTTTATCTGTGTTATTGTGTTGCACTGTTGGAGGAGCCTGTGACCTAAGATTGTCATTGTCATACAAACACTGTAGCTATGCACACAATAAAAGCCTTGAGACTTGAATAAGTGCACTGTGCTGAAACCACAGATAAACATGAGCCAGAAAACATGCTTGTGATTTTGATACTCAGCTAACCCCTAGGTCAAAGTTCACAGCTCAGTGACGTAGCAGGTTTGCTGAGGCCAGAGGACAGAATGAAAAGTATCATGATAATGTACGACAGGCCTTCATAAAAACTGTAAATTGTTAACGATCTGCATTAATACTACTACAAACTCATTTATGTACTGCATCGTCACATTTCGGTGGGGAAACTGCCAGATCTGCTACGAGGTAAAGAATGAGTTTATTTCAGGCTGCATGGAAACTGTAGACATCACATTGTAGAGTGCAGAGGTGTATTATTATTTCTCCCTATCTTCACTCCAAGTCACGATGAAACTGAAAACTGAAAAGATATTCATCTGTACTTCACACAGCCTGCTTTCAGACGTGTTCACACACACGCATGCAACCACAAAATAGCGCATTGCTTTATCATAGTTTGTCTGCATTATGCAATATTTACACATATAAACTCGTGTAGATCAGCGTAGCGTTTTTCATTTAAAAATGTGCGTGACATTTATTTATAGAGTGTTCCAGGAAAATACGTTACGTTTAATGATTTTGAGCAGTGCATTTTTTATCCTTGTTATATTTATCAAAAACAAAGGTGAGATGAGAAAAACCGTAGGAGTGCATACAGCTCAATACACTGTCCGTATGGGCATGAGTATATTTTTAATAGTATGTTTTTCTTGTACAAAAACTGCAATTGAACAAGGATTATATGATCCAGCTGTTCTATGATTGTAATAATAGAAAAATAATAATACTATAGCCTCTCTAAGACAATTAATCAAACCCATGGACCTATTTTTTTCCTCACAGATGCAGACCTGAAAATCGCGCAGACAGCATGGGGCGACAGCGGTGTCTACGTCTGTTCTGTGGTCTCCGCCCAGGACCTTTCAGGAAACGGGGAAGACTACACAGAGCTAATTGTTCTTGGTAAGTTGCATTTGGAGCTCATGTGGTCACATTTGTTTTTTTTCCCTCTCTATACTTCCCCTTATCTTTACTTTCCTCCACCCATGCACACACAAAAAGGTTTTCACATTATTAGAAGTTGAAAAATAAACTTGGCCGTGATGTAGTGTATGGGCAGATGTACAGTACCTTCAGCAGAAGGGCAATTTGCCACCAGCAGGAAGAGTCTTAAAAGTAATTCGCTCTAGGCAGTAGAAATCTGACCGAGACCACTTTAAAGTAATTGTGGCTTTATCTTTCTTTCACAGAGAGAAAGTCAAATACTACTGACCTGCTGCCTGGTATTGACTTGCTGGTTATGGAAGGTAGTACAAACCCCTTGATATAGCTCAGTCATGTTGTAGTCCCACAGTAGAGGTGTATGACAGAGAGGATAAGCACTAGCTATAGATGAAACATTTATAACACAACCACCTGGCTGCATTGCTTGAAGTCACTCAGGTTGTGAGTTTGAATTTGAGCAATTAAAGCCTCAGACATACAAAACTATTTCTGGCCAAAGGTCATAATCCTAGTTCAAAAGATTACGTACAAAGTATGACTCATAACCACAGCGCCCTACATTCAAACATCCCGTTGTGGGTGAGAATGGGAGAAGGTAATAATACGGTTAGGCAAACTTAACTGTTCTGCTCGTATGATACTTGACTTACACACAATCTTTCTCTACCTCACACTCACTCCTTATCTACTTCTGTTTCCCTCTCTCTTTAATATGGCTCACATGTTTGACTTTCTGTAGTTGCCTAGTTGAAACAAAGGTGCTTTGAGCACACATTTTCTTATCAGTGTACATGGCAACATAATATTTTACATTCCAACAAAAAAGTTTTCCATTTGAGTTGATTCATTTAAACTGACATTTTGTCGCCCAACCATTACTGTTTGTTTCTTTGCTTTGTGGCATGTGCTGCCTGAACTGACACGCAGAGTGAAATCATCCCCTCCTGGGCACAACAAAAAACCTGCTTTAACGGTTTCACAATACCTTTTGAAAATTACCACAGCAGCCAGCATGCTTTGTTGATCTGAACACTCAATAACATAAATAAAATCTGTGTTTATACTTACAAACAAGAAGCAACACATCCTATCATCATACCAACACAGACAGCTTCCTCTTGTTTAACACAAATCCAACTTTTATGTTCAAAGAGAAGAGTTCCCATTCCTTTAGTCATTCTCATGTTCTTTTTTCTCACAAATGCTGTTGACAAATAATTCTGCAGTTCAGGAAAATATTTGTCTTATATTCTGGCTTTATCTTACATGTTAAAGAGGTCCTATCATGCATTTTGGGTTTTCCCTTTGCTGTAGTGCGATATTTAGGTTTTTGTGGAAGAAAATGGTATACAAAGGCTAAAATGTTTAGACTCTTTGTCTACTTCCATAACATAGTGAGATCACTATGGAACAACGCTTCTATTGGCTTGTGCTCCAGTGATAGGCAAAGGGGCGGGACAACTCAAAGTAGTTGACCCATGCACAGGCAGTATGAGAAAAAGAAGCACTTTGTGAACATTTATGGCATGTATACATGTCACAGTATAGACACAAAATACAAATATGAACCTTCACATTAGCATAATGTGTCCTCTTTAAAGGAGACTTAGTGACGTAAATATTAATATAAATGTATCTAATGCACCCCTGCTGGCCCACACAGACTGGCTCCTGGTTGTTTTGGTGGTGCTTGGCTTCTTGCTGCTGCTGCTGCTGATCGGGATCTGCTGGTGTCAGTGCTGTCCGCACACCTGCTGCTGCTACATCAGCTGCCCCTGCTGCCCCGAGCGCTGCTGCTGCCCACGGGCCTGTGAGTACCACATGGAAAGCCAATGAAACTGAACTTCTTGTCGTTCTTTTACAGCATATACACGCTTTAAATCCTTTTTGAAATAAATATGTCAGCACTTATTCTGAACTTCTATAACGGTTTTAATGTTCTATGTCTTTCGGTAATATTCACACACAACTGTGTCCATAAGGTTAAGCTCTAGCTTTCCGATAACATTTAACAATGTCAAACTGCACCAAGCTTGATTTTCACTTTAAACATGTTATGAAGCTGACTTGCATTTTAAACATGCTAAATTGTTCAAAAACTAAAGGACAGGCATATCAAATATGATCATTTTCATTTAATTTTTGCGGCAATAAAAATGTAGTTGTATTTCCCACTATTTCTTAAAGTGGACCCTTAAAATGGCTTTGTCCTTCAGCAGTTACTTATGAGCTATTTCTGCTGTAACACACAGTTATGTTTTATTCCACTCTAACCAGCTGTCCTCTGTTATTTCCCAGTGTACGAGGCCGGAAAAGCAGTGAAGAAAGGTGGAATTCCCATGAGTCAGTATGCTCCCACCCACTATGCTCCCAGTATGTACGCCCAGCCAGGATATGGTCAGCCAGGATACGGTCAGCCTGGTATGCCCATACTTCCTCTACCCAACGGAGCCGGGTACCCACCTCCCCATAACGGTTACGGTCGTGAATACGATGCCGCTAGCTCTGGTAAGAGTACTTTTAACTTCTCATATAAGAGCGGCTGATTAGTCATTGTCTGTGTGGGAATTGAGTCAGCAGAAACCACACATTTGAGTTTCATAATGACATAAAATCCCCTAATGTGTGAGTGTGCAAACCTCGGACCGTAGTTATGTGTCATGTTTTTTTAAGTTCAGCTTTCTTAAATCTTAATTGAAATGTGTTTGTTGTGTCTTTGCAGTTGGACAGGGCTCCCAGGTGCCTCTGCTGCATGGCCAAGATGGTGGGGGGGACAACAGTGAGTAACGTTTTTCTAGCCCTGCCACCACAAAACCTGCCTACTTATAGATGTTTCCACATGTCTACTGTTGTAATAATAAGAGGAGTTTCCATGTCTCACCATTGTTGTTTCACTACTATAATTGTTGAGATGAGTTGCATCCCATTGTTATACTACTTTTTCTTTTTAAATAAAAGATTAGGTGGCTTTTTGAAACAGATATGTCGATTATGTTGTAAATATCATCCTGGTATTTTTTTCTGATTTCCCCCAGGATTCATGCACATGAAAGGAAAAACAATGTCTTTAAATAGTAAATATATATATATTAATAAACTGTTTATATAAAATACCAATGTATTAAAGGGGAATCTGACTCCATTGTGTCCACACCTTGACTGCAGTTATGTTCAAAGCACATTGGTGTATCTGCATCAAGCTGCCAATGCTCAAATCTGATTTCCCTTTCTCCTTCTCATCAGCTCGCAGTGGGTATCGTATCCAGGTAGACCCCGATGGTAATGCCACACGTGCCATTTACTATATGGAGAAGGAGCTGGCAAACATGGACCCATCCAGACCCGGAAACTACAACCGCAGTGAGTGACAGATCACTTCCTGCTACTCTGGTCACAGTCACTGTCCTCATAATACTGTGGGGCAAATAGATCAACTTCTGGTAAAAGCTGTCAAGAGTTAAGAGGCAGCCACTTAGCCACGGCCAGCGTCTAGTTTAGGATCTGTTGCGGCAAAAGTCTTTCTTTACTTTGACTTTTCCCTGTCAAAATAAGGCAATTTAAAGTACTTTACAAAAATGAAAAAACCAAAAGGAGCATTACGAAATACGACATCATAAAATGGCATTTCAAAACACTCAAAAAGCAAACCGAATGAAATAAACATAAAACAAGCTAATCAAAACCGGTATAAAATGCATGAATACAAGTTGCAGTATACGATATGAATACTTCAATTAATAGCATTACCTAACAATTGTTTCCCCTGAAGTGGATAATATGACCGAAGTCAGTTCCCTGCACGACGGCCTGGACTCTCGGGGACATGGGGGTCGCCCCCAGCCTGCACCTCTGGCCACGGTCTACGACAGGGATGAAGCCATGAGCACCATCAGCAGTGTTTCCCAGCAAGGCCAGCGCCGCGACAACTACCCGCGTCAAGGTGGAGGGTACATGGGGGACCGTGTGCGTGCCCGCTCCATGGACAACCTCGACGACATCGGACGGCGCAACGGCCGCGATGACCCCCCGCCCCGCCGCCCAGACGAGATCAGAGGCAGGAGAGGGTGAGTCTCCATGAGCAACATCTTCTTATTGTCACCGGGACCTGGAGTTCTTTTTATTTACCTTGGTTGAATCTCAGAACATTGGGGTTATAGGGTCTCGCTTGGGTCGCTGAGCTTTGACTCCAAGAAGTGAAGACTGTTCACATTTACTTAAAATTGGATATAACGGAGCCAACAAATAAGCTTTTCGCACCAAGCAGAATAATCATTTGAAAAGCAAAACACAATTTGAAGATTGGATGCCAGTGTACTTGAAATGTTTTGCGGTTCTTGTTTGTGGTCATGTTGTCACCATCCGACCAGTAAAGCTAGCAAAAGATGATAATAGACCTTGGAGTGGAGTGTGTCTCTGTTTCTCTAAAGATAAGATAATTATCAAGAGCGTGTGAACTACAAACAGGGACGGCCTCCTTTTGTGTTTTATTTGGTTAAAGGCACTGACTTGTGAACACTTGTTTAAACTCTTTTACTTGTATTTGATCCAGGCGGGGTTAGGAAATTATTGTTATGTGTGTTTTGCATGTTTTTCAAATTATTCTCTGTCGTTTTACAGGTTTAAGACTAGCTCCTGGGATTTACACCAAACCTATCAATGATAGAAGGTATATAGAAAGTAAAGTAACGAAGTGGTTTTGAAGTCAGAATCAGTGGTGTATGATTCTGTGTGAAGCAGTTGTTAATGTGAGGTCAAAGACACAATTCTCTTGTTGAAGAGAGGCCCCCTCCCCTGAGTGGGCAGGGTTAGCTAAATATCTCAGGAACTCTGTCCGGGTGCTGCAAAGTAGGAGGACGGCCCCTCTGCTGCTCCCAGCCAAGAAACTGCACAAACAATCCCACAGACAAACAGTATCAAGGCAACAGGTCTCTGGGGTCATCGCAGTCAGTTCATACACGGCTGGTTCATAGTGAAACAGACGCAGCAATACACAGGCACTGTTTCAGGAGCAGATTTTTACATCTGGGTGATTATTAACATTGAACTGGATATCATTTGGGATTGTACAATTATTGAAGTAATGTTCAACCATGTTCGCTCTGCTGTGCTGGTACAGGAAGGTTTGTTTCTGGATAGGTAATGTCCACATTTAGAATAAAAGTTCTTATCGTGTTGCAGGTATTAAAACCACATATATCTGTTTAAATCATTTAATGATTCCAAATGCATTAGGCTATATTCACAGATTTTTGCAGATTTTGTTTCATATAAACAAGTTTCGATTACAGCCGAACAGTCCAAACAGTATTTTATGAATTTATTTTTTTTCCTAGGTGATCCAATGTACCTATCTAATACAGGGCACACACTTTGAGAATGATGCATAACAACAACAACAACAACAAATGAGCATCTTCGTTAGAGAATGTAATTGTCTTTTAGTTTAAGTAAAGTTGAACTATGTCACATTGAATTGAGTAGCCTTATATAATGCTGCACATATTACACAGTGTAGCTTAGTTTTGAGGTGCAGTACTGTACAGGTAGTTGATCTGATTGATGTAGAATCTGCATTTAAGCTAAACCTATGCCACAGTTTAAGCTGGAACGGAGAACACTGAGGTTTAACCTACAGTATATTTAGCTCTGAGTCTAATGGCGGAGCAGCATATTTTGTACGTTTCTTCCTCCTCTCAATGTGTGCCTTTTTCTGTCTCTTTAGCTCGGATGACGGGTGGAGCAGCAGCGCCCGAAGCGGCAACGACGACCGCCGGCGCCGTGACTACTCCCCAGAAGACCGTGGGAGAGGAGAAGGCGGCGGTGGCTACGGCGGCCTCCCAGGGAGACGCAGTCGCAGCCGTGATGACCTGATGGCCCTGGAGAGAGATCGCCGCCCTGAAGGAAACGCCAGGGGGAGGCGAGACGATTATGATGACAACTTCCTGCGAGAGGCCATGGAGAGGAAGAAGATGGGCGAGCAGCAGAGGGCGCGCAGCCGGGAGCACCTGGACAGCGAGAGTGACCGCTCGGACCGGGGCAGGGTGCCGCGCGGGCCCCCCCCACTCCCCCAGGTCCCGGCCTCCGCACACCACGGCCGCCGTGATGATTACCCACCGCCTGCACCGCCACCGTACAGTGACGATGAAAGTATGTCATCCTCAAAGAAAAGCAACCTCCGCAAGGTGAGTCACAGCACAACTCTGTACATTCACAAAAAAGCACTGTGAGCTTCAGGGTGACTCAGGGGATAGTTTCACATCTTTCAAGTTTATTTTCAAACCAGATATAACATCAAACACAAACTGAACACTGAGACAAGTTTTGGTTGCTTTGATTGTTCCCTTTGTTCATATGTGACCCGCTCTATCGAAATCAGTTGGAAGTCGCAACGGCTCATTTCAGAATAAACGTGGATTTACGTAAGAAAATAGTTGTTTGGGTGTTCTGTTTGATTTTAAATAAACAAAGTCTTGGCTTTCAGAATATGAAACTTCTATTTCCAAAATCACACGATAAACACATGTTTGAAGCTTGTAAAGGGAAGAAGACAGCTCTCCCTCGCCACTCTGCTGTTCTGCTGTTCCCCTCCCTCCGGCTGAAATTATGAATGTAAGGCGTATAGTAATCATAGATAACACGGCAGGGTCCGTTACAGTTTGTTTTCATCTGATTTCAATCAAAAAAAGTCTTGGCTTTCAGAATATTAAACTTGTTTCGGCAAATTCAGATGATAAACACAGCTTTGAAGCTTCGTCATAATTACAAGCGGATAACGGAGTAATTTAACGTCACAGCAGACGTAACAACAGACAGTGTTTCTCGTGAGGGTTTTCCCCGGGAAACAAACACAATACACACAAACACAAAATTACACAAACACACACGTATACACACACATACACACATTCTCGAGCTTCCCCCAGACCAGTAATCTAAATCTTCCCTCTGTACTACTTTGATCATTTGCTCCGCTAATAATCAATCAGATCGATGGATTCCAGAGAAGAGGAAACTTTAAAGGCCTTTTTCTCAAAATGATGACTCGGTGACAGTCATTATATAATTAAGCAATAGCTCACGACAGGCCGTGGTATATGCTCATTATATCACAGCTAAGGGGCGTGGTTCGGCCCGACGCAAAGCGAAGCTGTGATATAATGAGCATATATCACGGCCTGAAGTGAGCTATTGCTTTTATAAAACGGTTACCAAGTGTGGCAATATGAAAAAAAAATACACACTCTAATTTAAATAGATTTTATTAGTAAATAATGATTTTCAAAATGAAATGGTTCCTCCGTTGCCTTCTGCGCGAAACATATTGCGAGGTGGTTGCTATGCAACAACACTAACAGCTAGCGAACATATTAGACAGAGAGCGTTGATCCATTATTTGGCTATTTATTTACATGCATTTGTATGTTGACGTTTATTGTGCACCCACTGAAAACCTGTCCAGCATCAGTAGCATGGCTTACGTGGTTACTTGTTGAGGTTGTCCTAGGCTGTTGCTTGGCGTGGTGAGAATATTGCTCCACTTTCTCCGGTCCCCGAGATTCGGCTTACAGTAGCTCTAGAGAGAGCTTTCGCACCTGTGGCCACTAAAGGTCATAATTGTTCTGCTTTGTGTCAAGACCCGCATCAGAAAGCTTTTGAATGGTGGTACTTTTCCAGTTGGTCTACCTGTTCTTCACGTAGCTCTGCATGTCGTCGTTTAGGTGCTTTTTTTTCTGGAGATAGGCACTGCTCAATCCACTCTTCCATAGTAAGACCCCCCCGGAGGTCGAAGTTAATCTTAAATGTTTCTTATGCTTTGTAAGTTTGTTCCGTAACGGAAGAAATGTATATTTATAAAACTGACAAGTCAAATCAAGCAATCTGATTGGCCGATAGTGTTTTTGCGGACCTCTTTGATTACAGATTTGAAAACATCGTTGCTTGCTTTAAAAGTAGCACAATTCATTATGTCAAACCTTGGAAAGTATCTAGATATCCCTGGCCTAATGCCAAAGGAACTGCACACTGAATATGTTTTGCCGTTTGATGTCTATGTCTGGACCGCTGCGTAAAAAGGAGGGTTTCTGCCCCGTTACTTCTCCGCTGCTTTCTTGTTCCAGTATGAAAAGCAAACTGCAGGCAGTTTGCTTTTCAGCCCAACGGTATACTGTTTTTCTCTGGAGGGATACTGACTTGTTGTGAAAAGTAATTTACAATTCTACCCGTGGTATACGCTCAGTATATCACGGCTAAGAACCAATCAGATTGCTTGATTTGACTTGTCCGTTTTTATAATACCTTTTTTATACTAAAACAACCGCAACTTTTGAAGATATCTACTTGATTTGAATAACTTGGGAAAGCTTAAGCCTCATCTTTTTTTGCATGTAAGGGTTTTTGGGATTTGTCCCCATCACTGACATTGATGAAAGTACATGAGCAGGAGGAAACATTACAACAAGCAACACGTGTAAACTATAAAGAGGACTTCAATATGTTTTACCTTTTCCTTTAAGTAGGAGCCCCAGGTCTGTAACGATGACATTTTTAAAGACAAAAGGAAAAATGTAGGATTTTTATAATCCAAGTTGGGACTTCTGTGGACAATTTTAAGCTACAGCTGAATAATACCTGTTTAGCCAAAGCTCTGTAAAGCTCATTCCTATCTAATCTATAAAATCACCAACCTCCAATCAAATTTGGATATTTATTTGTTGTTCCTAATATTTAAATGAGCCTTTTTCTTGTGTTGCAGAATGGAGCTGTGAGCAGGGAGAGCCTTGTGGTGTAAAACACCAACATTAACAGGAGCAACCTGTCCCACGATGGACCAGTTGATCTCTCAGACTGTAAATATTAATACACTGCTAATTTGATGTGCTGATTTTTTGATATTGCATAATTTACATTAAACTAGAATGCTGAATGTATAAGTATACTTTTCAGGGAAGAGGTGCACAGATGAAATGTAACGTGCCTTTTCATGTATTACACATTTTGGCTGCCACAAGTGCCTTAGAGTGTACAGAATTTAACTTGCAGATGTGAAAGTCAAGTTGATAAACAATTCTCTGTAAATGTGTTTACATCTTGACGATTAACATGTATCCCAATTGGTTTAAACTTTTAACGTTTTTACCTTTTTATGTAGTTTCAGTGTACTTATTTAGATTTTTAGGGGTCAATAGATTATTTTCTGGCTTTTTACTTGTGATAAAATGAATAGTTTTTATAAAAAAATGATGTACATTTTAAAGGATTTTATTTTGTCTTTGCTTTGTGTTCTGTTTGAGCGAGCTCAATGTATTTAGAAATCTGGAGAACAAAACTGTCTCGGTTAGAATTTGTGTTTGAGTACTCACCTTTTTATTTTTGGTTTTATTTTCTTTACGCAATATTTCCCTTTTAACCTGCAGTATGTTGTACAGCTGACCAGTAATCCACTCTTGAGAACTCAAATGTTTATTGTGATGTGATGAAACCTAATTTTACAATAAAGGTCTTTGCCAGACATTTATTTCACTTGCATAATTGTACCACTAGGTGACACCATTACGTAAGTGTGTTATTTAATAGCACAGTTGATCATTGCTGCTGCATGTTAAAACACACTGTGTTTAAGACTATAAACTTTATTACAGATACAATACATGGCTAAGGGATTTCTGTATATATCATTGGTTTTATGATATCATCGTCAGTTCCTACTAACATGAGGATTTCTGTGTTCTCTGTTTATGTGTCTCTGAAAAAAAGTACTTGACTACTTCAACTAAAAGTTGTAGAAGGTCTATCACCATGAGTAAGAACAATTAATTCAATGAAGAGGTTAAATCAAAGGTTCTCTGACAACATATCTGCATGCATTTGAATTTTAAACTTTGCACAAATGGGATTAATTCCAAAGTTATTGACTTGTCTTTATATTTTATTACTGTTTCAACTTCTCTCTTTACCATATATTTATAGTTTGTCCACTCATATTGTAGTTGCCTCTTTATATGTGATTTGCCATGCATCATTACAGGCATTATTGTATTTGAGTATTGAACATACTGCTCGGTGTGTGTGTATAACAAGAAGCAGCATGATGGTGTGAAAACTGCTTCTGCCCTGTATCACTTTGACCCGAAACAAGATTTCACTACAAGTTACTTAACAGGTAAGAATGCCAATCATTCATGCTTTGTTATTTAACTGTTCAAATGTAATTATATAAAATGCCACTATTTCGATTTCAGGACTCGATTCTCCATGATGGCCGTCTTCTCATGCCTGCTGTTGATCAACACCCCGATGTCTCTGACACTAAAGGATGGTTACAGAGTCCAAGGTGTGTGCTGATCATCTCCACATTACCACACGCTGTCCGTTGTGACATGCAGCTCGCACAGGGGAAGTCATTTTGAAATATATTGTGTGTGGCAATTTAAGTCTCTTTAACTGACGGATGGTTTTCCTGATGGTTTGAATGCAAGTGTTTTCGAGCATTGTGGATGACCACATTAGACAGAAGGGTGTGTGCTGCTTCTGCTTTTAGTTTATCCTGTTTCTGCATTTTTCTCACCAAAGGAAGTTTGTAGCTAATGGCAGACTTTCTGTGATTACATTAAGACTGGCTTTGTTTATAGGTATTACACATAACAGCTCAAGCCTACAAAAGAGACCAGCCAGCCTATGAAGGTGCTGTTTTTAAGAAAGTATAGCTACATTTAGGCATCCCACACAACTCTTTTTTTTTTTTTAATTCATACAAATAAATAAACATTTAGCATTTCTTATAACATGATCAAAGAATTGCAACGCTAGTGTGGGAATGCATCAAAAGATCCAACACAACTGTGTAATCGTCCTTTATGGCACATAACTAGTGCTTATATCACATCGAATATTTAAAATGATCACTTGAAAAGACAATATCCTCTTTCATGAACTGTAGTGATGCTGATCAGTTTGTTAAAATTGATGTTCTTAAAAATAAGCATTGCTTTAAAAAAGTTTTTTCTTGAAAAGATGGGTTAAAAACGAGATAAATGTAGGGGACAATTACTGCAATAAACATCCAGCTCTGACATTTTGATCACCAGCTTTATTTCAGCTTCACCACATTCACCATTAATAGAAACCACCATTTTGAGTCCAGTATGTTATCCTTTTGAACACCTTCATATAAGCATGACACACCCAAGCCCCTTCATTATTTTAAGTTAAATGAAATACACTTAGAGGGAGGTAACAGACATGGCACATACAGTATAAGCAGTTTTGTCAGTGTAATAGTATATATATATTTTTATTTGGACATGGTGGCGCTCTGAGGGACTTTTTAATACTTTATTAACCACAGACTGCTTCCCTCAAGTTCACACCTATTGAACCATTGACAAACAGCAAGGCTTGCGATACCTGATGGACCTTGTTTCAGTTTATAGTGCTGCTCCAAGCCTCTGAGGTACATCAACTTCCAGAAAAGAAAAACACATTTACGAGACGTACTGCTCCTCCACTGTAATCTGAGGAGAGACACCTGGTTCAATTTCATTTGAGGAGGCATTACTGAGATTTAGTGTTGCACTTCGATAAAGTTTGGGGAAACATAAGAACCAGAATAATCACAGCAGAGGCTTAGATCGTCTCTTTTAGTCACTACTATGGGTCCAAAAAGGCTGGATCTTCTTTTTCCGATAGTGCCACAAACTAGCTTACACACATGTTTTGTCACTCATCTCCAAGCAGCAGTGAGATAATCCTGCTGGCGTTATGAGTACTTTATTCAACTGAATCAACCTTCATGTTTGAAATCAGTAGAGTTCCCCTTTAAATATGTTGGAGAAAATATTTTGCTGTTAAAGTCAATTATTTAACACACTCTATTTCCACTTGCATACACATTTGAGATTGTTTATAGACTTTGCTCACAGTATTATAAAGACAGCAGGAGATGTATTATGTCCTATTGTGTCAAAGGACTGCATGCGACATGTAATTCAACCTGCCATCAGTCACTAAACACATTATCTTTCCAGGAGGGACACTTTCTAGGTTTCTAAACCATAAAGAGGAGATTTACAATTTCAAAAAGGGAAAATTGTAGTTTTTTCTGGTTCAGTTTGTCTTAAAAGTGGAAACAATTTAACCTGTACCCTTCATCTCCAGTTAGTCCAGTATTTTAATATCTGTATTATTTAGTTCATAATATTGTCATCGTTCCATGTACATAGTGTAGCTCAACAGAATATACAATGCTCCTTCAGTGCTTTGTTTTACACAATTTTAAAACTAAGAATAGACAGCAAAGTACATTATTATGTAATATAACAGATGATGGTAATCCTATAACGCGACCACATTTGCAATCATGAGTATTCAAAGACCTCCTCTCTAGCAGTACCGTTACATACTCTTACATTTTTATATTTATATCTGCTCCATTTGTTATGTTTTGTACGTGCAGTGACCTCTAATTTGTATAGCTGCAAAAATAAAAATGATGTCATTAACCAACTCTTAGCTCATTTGCATATTAAAGCACAAACTAAAGTGTATTAATGTCCAGAGCAAAACATGAGGACAAAGAGTAGTCTCTCATATATGTTTATGAAATGTATACATTTTTAAATAAACCCAATGCTTTACCACAACTTATTGTTACGCATTAGTTGCCAGATGCACATTTATCGATCTGTGATGAGTCAGTATTGTCTGATATATTATATTATATAAAATATAGCAAATATCTGAAAAGGAAAAAGGACACTGACCTACTACATTTTTGAATGTCATTTAATAGGTAATAATATATCATCTTCTTTCTCTGGCAATTCTTGTCAATATTGTTATTTCATGAATTTATAAATATTTTTAAATAATTCTTTATATAAATATGTTTTTGTATCCACTATAAAATGATGGATTTTGAAGCTATTTTTCATATTTTGTCAACTCAGCCCACCAGAGATTGTCCAAAACCAGAGGACCAGATTTGTTTGTGTGTGAGCTGATATTGCATTAGTTAAGCTGAACACTGTCAGCAGAATATTCACATCCCACCCACGTCAGACCCACGTCACACCCACACCAGACCCACACCAGACCCACGTCAGACCCACGTCAGATCCACATCAGACCCACACCAGAACCACATCCCACCCACATCAGACCCACATCCCACCTACATCAGACCCACACCAGAACCACATCCCACCCACATCAGACCCACGTCAGACCCACATCACACCCACACCAGACCCACATCCCACCCACATCAGACCCACACCAGAACCACATCCCACCCACATCAGACCCACATCCCACCTACATCAGACCCACATCAGACCCACATCCCACCTACATCAGACCCACACCAGAACCACATCCCACCCACATCAGACCCACATCCCACCCACACCAGACCCACTTCAGACCCACATCAGACCCACTTCAGACCCACACCAGAACCACATCCCACCCACACCAGAACCACATCCCACCCACATCAGACCCACACCAGAACCACATCAGACCCACGTCACACCCACAACAGACCCACACCAGACCCACATCACACCCACATCAGACTCACATCCCACCCACACCAGACCCACATCAGACCCACATCAGACCCACATCAGACCCACACCAGACCCACACCAGACCCACATCACACCCACATCAGACTCACATCCCACCCACACCAGACCCACACCAGACCCACATCAGACCCACATCAGACCCACATCAGACCCACACCAGACCCACACCAGACCCACACCAGACCCACATCAGACCCACACCAGACCCACACCAGACCCACACCAGACCCACATCAGACCCACATCAGACCCACACCAGACCCACACCAGGACCCACACCAGACCCACACCAGACCCACATCAGACCCACACCAGACCCACACCAGACCCACACCAGACCCACACCAGACCCACACCAGACCCACATCAGACCCACACCAGACCCACACCAGACCCACACCAGACCCACACCAGACCCACATCAGACCCACACCAGAGCCACACCAGACCCACATCAGACCCACATCAGACCCACACCTGATGTAACCAAAGGAGCTAATATGAGACTCCGTCTGGAGAGGAAGCAGCTCAGGGTGTTCACCAGTGAATCGAGTGGATGTTGTCACACCATTACCGCCAGACAAGAATATCAATATTGGATAATTCTCTGAAACCCCATACTACGTTCAATAACAATGTTTTTATAATTATCACGTTCAACATTATGTTTGCTTGGTAACTTTTGTATTGTGACATTTATTTGAATGATCGTTATGGTTAATAAAAACACAATTGCAGGTCTTTAACGGGAGGAAATTGACACTGATGGATGCATGACAGTTTAACGTGCTTTACGCTTCCTCCGCCACCCCAACCTCCACACCCTTACAACCTTTACCCTGCATTGGTGGACTTGGGTATGACACATTCAATTAAGATAGAATATTTATGGGTCACAATATCTCCATTTATGGTTTAATCCGAAATATAAACAATGTATAGGTAGATGGGTTTTCCTACTAATAAAATCTCCTTTCAGAGGACCCTTTTTTTAGACTAAATATCTTGGTTTCTTCTTTTAAGGTTACATTGGTCTGTTGTCTTACATAATGCACTTAAAGGTCCTCTATTATACTGTTTTTCATCAATATATTATAGGTCTCAGATATATACAAAGCATAGATAATAACAGATAATTGCAGCATCCCATAATCCCCTCTGTTTCAGCCCTGTTTCAAAAGTGCTGATTCTGTGTCTGTTACTTTAGATGAAAATAAGGAGCCCCTCCCTACGCCCCTCTGGGAGATATTTGGTTAAAAAGAACACAATGGTGCTCTAGGAGGAGATTCAGGTGATAAGATGGGGGGGGGGGGGGGTTACCTTGGTTGGTGATTGGCTAATGGGTACACAAGCCAAAACATCGTTATGACATCATACAGGTTTTTAAATAAATGGATCAGGACAAAAAGTGAGCAAATCTTTTTTCCTGAAACTTTCAGTCTCTTTAGGGTTTTGCATAATGGGTGACCTTTAAGAAAAAAACATCTCATTTTTTTTATTTCCTCTTCTGTTTATTTGCATATTTGATATTGAGGTCCTTACTTTTATATTTTGATATTCAGATGAAGTTACTGATTACATGTTTTCAAAGCTAACATATTTCATTTTTAAACTAACCCTCCCATCCTTGTTTATAGACCATCTGGTTCAACTGTGACTTACTGTAGATGGATATTGTAATGCAGTAATAACATTTTACCTCCAAATGTAGTGGTTTAGTTCATCTTTACCTGTCTGACTGATCTTGGGTCTGTTCCCATTACTACAGACTATGTTGTAGTGATGTTTCTCAGATCTCAGCAAGTACTTGAAATCTACAATGGATGGTCAAAAAAAGACTCAAGTTGTAAAAAGCAGAATTATACTTGATTGAAATAATAAATAATGTGTGAATCTACATCCTGAAGCTGCCCCACCCCCGTTTTCACAGATTTTGATGCCAAAGACCCAATCTGCTGACGGAGAGAGAGGAAGATGAGGGAGGAGGGAGAGCAGCAGAGAAAGCAAATGCTGAAGAAGAGGAGGCGACTCTGAGCTCCACAGCTGATAAGGTAAGAGCTCTGCTGCTCTCTCATCCAACATTATTATTCATTACTTTTACATTTCCTTATGAGCAGATCCTTAACATGTTGCTGGGTTTTGCTTCATCTTTAACTCTTAATTTTTATTTTCTCTTCTGGGTTTGATTTGTTCTCACTTTGAAATAATTTCTTTGCAAAATAATGTCAGTGTGTCGAATAATGTGATTATTTTGTGGCATCTCTAAAGGGGCAAACATCTCACAGCTGTTTGATGTTTATGAAGAGATTATTATCCAAATCCTATTAGTACTGTATCTACACTTGATGCTGGCACACGTTTTAATGGATTATAGTGATACACAGGAAAGAAGTAAAAGGCTATCTGTTTGATTATGTATTGACTGTAGAGAAGTAAAACTGGCAATTATCATGTTTTATTTTATTCATAATTCTTGCCACGAGAAATGATCACGCAATAAACTTATTTTTTTCTCTTCAGAGCCACTTAAACTGTCATCTTGTGGAAATACATGGTTCTTATTATTTTAGATGACTCGGGTGTCCGGCTCAATTCTACATTTTGTGTCCTTTGACAAATACTGATAAAGTAACATTAAAGTACAGAGACAACTTTTTAAGACAAATTGTGATAGATGTTGTATCGTTTCTACAAAATGGCTGTCTACAATCTCAATCCCTGTAGGAGAAGAAATAAAACAATTTGTTTTGATAATAAATAACAACCTGCTTAAAAAAACATGCCAAGTTTAAGCAGTTGGAGAGAAGTGTGGCAATTTAGGCCAAATAGCATATATATGAGATTAGTTTGACCTTTGGGAATACAAATCCCATGTAACCCAGGAATAGCAGCATGTCAGGGCTGTGGATATGTAATTCAGACTTGGTTCAATAGTCCCTCATTGAGATGGTACATTTAAAATGATTTCCCAAAACCTTTGGGCAAACGGGTAATAAGAAAAACAGATTTTCTAATAACTTGTATTTGTCATTAGCACCAAATAAGTGTATATAGTATAACTTTCTAGTTGGAAGGAAATGGATGACAGGGTTGATGTTTTATTGAATCTCAAATTAATTATTAGAATAGTCCCCCTGAATTGATTTTGGCAAATTTTCCAATTTAAATGTAACTTGTGACCTCGACTTTTAATTAAATAGTTTTTTCAGTAAATGTAATAAAAACTAAACACCTGAGCAACGGGAATTGTCATTCAAACCGCAATAGATTTGAATCCTGCTGTTAATAATTTGTTTCCATCTGTATTCTGCATATTCAATAACACACCAAAGTGTAAAACGATTAAGCTTAAAAACTACGAGGTGGAGCGATTTAAAAAAACAACAACAACAAATATGCAATTTTCCAGGCAGTTGTGTAAATGGCAGCCGTCCACTGCTTGTGTCCAGTAGAGTGGACAGAGGGACAATGGATCTATTCTCAGTGGGTTCTTCTGTCACCCGTCTCTGTCCAGCACAGCCCCCTCACCCGCCCACACACACACCCTCTCTCCCCTACACACCACCTACCATGTCTTCACCATCATGCTGTACACGCATGTAAGTGTATGTTTAAAATGTGTAGATTCTGGTGTGTGTGGTTTCTCGTAAAATAGCAAAAAAGATTAAACAATAACTGATGATATATTGGAGTAACACAGCAGTAGAAAAGCTGAACTGGAATCAGTTTCATCTTTACCAGCTGCAAGAGCAAAGTGATGTCCACATTTAAGGTACATTGAGTAGAGTCTTCCTTCAAACAAATATAAAACTGGATTTTTATTAGCACCAACCTCTATTAAAAAAAAAAGGAGCAACCACCAGGTGCCAGATCATAGGTGCAAATTTAATTCGAAGATATGAAAATGGTGGACATGATACGAAAACATTTGAATATAGTGAGGCACAAGGCTAAGCAGGGAAAGGTTTAATCTGGGGTTGACTTTCACCTGCTGGCAAGAACCTTAACCTTCATACCATTGTGTTTACAAACAAAACCAACAAACCCTTCTCCTGCCTTAAACACTAATTATTATCGTAGAATATAATATATACTGTATCTCTTTTTCAGAAGTTAGCCATATTTTACTTTGACTATATTACTACTTTCACCTGGTAAAATCCTTCAATATGTCTTCCACCACAGCCAACAAGTGACTAAAGTATAGTTATATATACATTTAGCTTTTAACTCAGCTGCTTTGTGTTTAAAACATGATTTGTTAAGGTTAGAGAAGCTAGTAAATCATCATTGTCCCCCTTGAAAAAACGTGAATCTCACACATAAACTAAGCAGCCCTGTGTTAAGCTGCTTGACATTAAATTCACACCGTATTTTATTGTGATTTGAAAGGCCTGTACACAAACATAGGTGTTTTTGATTATTCTGACAGATTTCATGACGTTATTCCGACAGATTTCAAGAAAGCTCGCGGTGAAAGAGGACGTTTTACATGATGTCATAGGACTATGTACTAATATGAAGGTGTCATTTAGCTCTCACATTCACATCAAATCCAAACTGAGTGAAAGAAATGACAATCAAGTCCAATCCATACACGCCCACACAGCTCTGAGGTTTAATCAGCCAAAACAATTAAAACCACATTCTGTTTTACCTATGGGTGTCCAGGGCTTTTAATAATAGTCGGATCATGTTCTCAAGTTATTAAAGAACACACAATTGTGGAAAAGACCAGACTTGACCATTGGTGGGAGACATGATGGTAACCACCTTCTCTCATGTTGAAGTCGACTTTTTGTTGAACCACTTATGCAGGTTGCACTTCTTTGTTCTTAATAGACAACCACAGGAAGTTAGTTCACGGGAACATGTAAACATCAGGTGTATTCAGCTCAGAACAAACGTCTGATGATGTTGTTTTTCATGGTCTGTATTATAGAATGGTTGTGTTGAGATGAAGTAGAACCTAAATCCTGAGCAGATACATGTTATGACTCAGATATTTAACTTAAGGTACATTTTGTTGTAGCACAAAATGCTTTCTTTGATTATATTGTGTACTACAAATCTGAATCTTCTAAGTAACTAAAGCTCAGATTAAATATAGTGCAGTAAAACTCACCATATTTGCTGCTGAGTTGTAGTGTAGTGAAAGTAGCAGGACATGAATATACTCAAGTAAGCTACAAGTACTTCGATATTGTTCTTAACTATAGTGCGTTAGTCAATTTACTTAGCTACTGTTCACCTCTGATTATCGTATATTCAATTAGCAATGGGCTTGGTTATAGACAGTACATCAATGTTTGAGGTGTGTTTGAATCGTACTGGGATGTTTTTGATAGGTTTAAAAATGTTGTATGGGATCCATTGCTCCTTGTTCCAGCTCTGCTTCCATGACAGAGTCTCGGCTCACAAGCTCGATGTGGCTGGTCCAATTTGCTAAAAGCCACCAGAGTTACAACCAAGACAAAAAAGGTCGAACAAGAGACAGAAACAAATGAGCAAGGCCAGAGAAAAGAGGATTGTTGTGATTAAAAGACAATTATCTGTGCACATCGACTTCCCAGTGTTGTGCGGTGTCAGGCTCGAGCTGAGCTGTTCTGTCCCAGAAGGCCTTGGGAAACAATGGCTACTGTGTCAGGAGGAGTGAGGGGGTGCGCTAACAAGTCTTCGGGTTTCAAGACATGGTCACAGCACCATGTAACTGTGTGAATACTCTTAATGCTACTTTAGGGTAGACAATATGTTGTTATCATTTGTAATCATAGGGAGGATGAGTTGGCAGGTGGATACAGACAATATGTGCAATTGTCTTAAAACAATGAAAAGACAAAATGAAGGACTTTAAGATCTTTAAAACAAGCTTTAGACCTACCTCACCAGAAGAAAAAGTACAAAAACATAACTTGACTTAAATTCTCAAGATTGCCAGTTGCAAAGTGAAACTATGACACAGACTGAAAAAGAAAATGGTTTAAAATCAGCTTCGGAGTGACCTCAGTTCACCGTGTGGTCAATCGAAGGACATCAAGGAGGAGTCTGTAGTGTCTTCGATCACTGAGGCAGTTTCGATGCTTCTCATTCAACGTGTGTGCCAGCTCCAGCTTTATGATAAGGTGGAGTAAAGCCCAGTAGTCATATGTGCAGAACTCTCATCAAGATAATACAACTATATTAGTGTAGTTCAGCTTTCTTTCTATAAGAAGACGCGTTCTCCTATCATCATTATATACATTCAGTATCACTAATGCTGAGTCCACGTTATATCAAAGTAACTGTTAGTATGAGTGTCCATTTTGTGAAAACGTTCACATTGTCATTGAAGCTTTAATTATGACCAGTGGACTTAAATGTTCAAACCTCTTATTCAATCAATAACAGATGTGCTTAACAAACATTGATTGATGCCTCATATTATCTAAAGGTCTGTCAAATAAACCTAAATAAACCATAGGTACAATAGGTACATTGTAAAATATTGAATGCCTACTCTTTGTATGTAGTCGCACAAGATGATCACAAAACAAAAGCAAGTAAAGTTTTTAAGCATTTAGATTTTCTTGGTAGTGAAATGGATAGAGACCCCCTGGCTGCCTTGAAGGTGGGAACATACATTTAAACATTTGAACTAGCGTCATGCTCTGAAAGGCAGATGTGTGGCCATTGGGGTAAGAAATGCAAAGTCACTGTTCTGGTACTCTAGTTTCTGTGGCCTCTGAAGCGTTTACTTGGGTCTCAAAACTGGGACAGATTTGACTCATATTGGTCCTCATTGTCCGCATCTCCCCCTCCCAAACTCACTTCCTGCCTTTTGTTATAATGAAAAAAATAATAATGTGGATGTGCTCTCAATCAATACAAAATAATCGAATATGCTCAGTCCCATTCAGCATACAGCGACTGTCCATGGGGGATTGAAAAGGCCACGGAGCTCAAAGCCTCACCCATATTTGTTGGGGCGAGGAGGAACAGTGTGGCCCTTTGTGGCCCCATGTTTATTTATGAATGGCTGAGCCTCGGAGCGAAGTATTAGAACAATGCTGCTTCACTGAAGGACTCATTTTCATTAGGGGAGGGGTGATGGTGGTGATGATGATGATGATGATGATGATGATGATGATGATGATGATGATGATGATGATGATGATGATGATGAGGAGGAGGAGGGTGGCAGCAGCAGTGGTGGGGTGGGCAGCTTATTCCCCACCGTTGGGGCTTGGTACAGAGAGTGGCGAGAGATCTAAGTTGCAACAGGCTGGTGTGACGCTTTGCATGCGAGTGTGACAGGGAAGGCTGCTCAAACCGCTCATACAGGAGCTGCTGAGTGCTGGGAGGTCGGCCACGGTCACCCACACAGGTGAGCAGCTGCAGTGTATTCTGATTTGTTATTTATTATGCCCTTGGGAGCTTTGGAAATTGAGTTTTCTTAGTAAGAAAGAAGGAATGGGATAGAGAAATGGATGAATGCATAAGCAAACACATCCAACAATGCTCTGTGCCATCTCTATCTATTTATTTATTTATTTATTTATCTATCCATCTATCTATCTATCTATCTACTTTCGTTTTTTTTGTTCTTTAAGGTCAAACACATACAGTCAGGGTGAGTGTGTGCTTGTTAGGTTGTGTTAGGCCAGTGTGTGTGTGAACATGTTTTGTGGTGATTTGTAAGTGTGTGTGTGTGTGTGTGTGTGTGTGTGTGTGTGTGTGTTTTCTTGGTGTAAATGGGGGCTGCAAAAAGCCTAGCCAATCATTACTGGACAGATTTTCGCTATTAGTGACATAAGCAATGAGTGGTTGCAGTAATTACGAGTGTATTCCCACATCCAAACAGACATCTGATGCCAGGTAGAAGAGCCTCTGATTAGACAGCAAACCAATGTTGCAAGTCATTTAGCAGCAGTGATCGGCATTATTAAAACAAAGGAAAGATACATTTTCTTTAATTACTTTTTCAGAAATCACAGTGTTTCACTGCATTCACATATACAAGGTTTGTAGAGAGATTGGTGCAGTTTTTAAACAGCTTGTGACACAAGTGTTTCCATGGTGATGTGGCTGTGTAATTCTAATTCTTAATTATGGCCTGATTGGTACATTTTGAAATAGATCGTGTTTCAAAGCACAACAGGTCCAGTTGAGGTTAAATATATATAAGTGGTGACACATTTGAGTTTCAGATGTTGACCTTTAATTAGAGCTCTTCTTAATATATTTTGTAAAATAATATATTTAAAAAAAAGCAAGTTCTCATTCAAATTAGATTTTCAGTACAATATTTAGGGTATTTTTAAAGCTTTTTATCATAATGTTGTGTTAATAATGTAACAGAAGATAACACGCCACCCACCAATACTTTCTTAAGTGCAAAGACATGACTTTTTGTTTTTTATTTCACAAAAATTAGATGGCATTTTTAAAGTCAAGTGGATGGTTTTAGCGAGCATTGGGATGGCTGAACAGGTGACGGCTCTGTTTGTCGCCCCCTTTTGTTCGGAGCGGAAGGGAGAGCTCTCTAATGAGAGGAGGCCCGTGGCTCGCCATCTGCCCACTGGGCCGGGGGTCGCCAGAGACACTTGCCAGGTAGAAAAGATGGAAATAAGCTTTTAGGTGCTCCTGATCTCATGTTATGTTGATGATCTGCCAAGTGAAGTGTTAGTGTATCTATTGTCACTGAATGTGCTGTTGTGATTTCAGAAATTAAGTGGATGCTGATTTTAAAACCATAGAAATGCACAAATGCATGTAGCATTATTTATTTATTAACAATTGTAGGGAGGGAGTGAGACACACAATCCTGAAGTCACCTTTTATGGTTTCTGACATATTTTTAAAGATACAACAGAATCAGAGTTTCCTTAAAAGACTCAAATAAAATAAAAGTGAATTGCAACAGCAGTAGGAGAAACTACACAGAGGAATCTCTATTCACACATTATGTGCAATAACAATAAAAAACTGTATTCACATTAGATACACTGCAAAATATCAACTGTAAGAGGCAAGCAGTAGTGGTATAATCCTCTTTGATAACCTCAAAGTATGGTTTGACTCTATTATTTATGCCAGCACTCCCTGCAGTACCTTGGACAGACTGGGTGACTGGATATTGGCATATCTCTCTGTTTATGTTGTGTGTGTATGAGTGTGTGTATACGTGTGTGTGTGTGTGTGTGTGTGTGTGTGTGTGTGTGTGTGTGTGTGTGTGTGTGTGTGTGTGTGTGTGTGTGTGTGTGTGTGTGTGTGTGTGTGTGTGTGTGTGTGTGTGTGTGTGTGTGTGTGTGTGTGTGTGTGTGTGTGTGTGTGTGTGTGTGTGTGTGTGTGTGTGTGTGTGTGTGTGTGTGTGTGTGTGTGTGTGTGTGTGTGTGTGTGTGTGTGTGTGTGTGTGTGTGTGTGTGTGTGTGTGTGTGTGTGTGTGTGTGTGTGTGTGTGTGCTGTGTGTGAGTGAGTGGGAGGGGAGCAGTCATGTTTTAAGACCATCTGCTCCTCTGAGTATTTTAGTGGGGGCCTTAGCTTGTGGTGGACCAACACGCGTCACAGGCACACAGCAAAGCGCAAGCTGTGAGCGGGCCTGTTCCGGAAAAATGCCTCCAGTTTCTGCCTTGCACAATGGGCAGTGTTCTGCATACAACGTGCCCATTCTTTCCCACCCTATCCAAGAGCCACGGCGAAGCTCCTGCACACGGATTGCAGACAATATTCACAATGAAAATGTTCTTCTTGGCACAGTCGATTGTTTGTGTGAGCAATTTCAATAATGTAAAGTGACTCATAAAAGTGCCATGGCCTGATTTAGCCAAGCTGATTGTTCAGATAGCATCTGTATCCCTGAAGCGTGCTGTGGAATCAGTGATTATCTTGAGCTTTGATTACCTTGGTAGAGGAGGGTCTGCACAAAGCAGCAAAGATATCAGATCTTCAGGTCGAAACTAAACCAGGCATTGTCTGTTTACACTTCTTCAACATGCTATTACTTGTAGTTTCTTTGGTCCTTTTTGCCCCTTTCTTTGTGACAGGAAAAAACATGACATGATTCTGAACAACTGGACACTCACTCCTTCTGCTCTGGAATGTATTGTATACATACTGTCCTCACAATGACTATAGTCCCAGCAGGACAATGAAGAAGACTGAGCTTACAAACAGCCTATAGGGGATGCAGAGGAAGGTCACATATCTGTCCGCCCCTCACTGAGGACTGTGTTGGCTCTTCTTATGCTGCATGTGTGTGTAGGGGGTATGGCATGCTGCGTATGTGTTTGTACATGGCTCCAGAGCGTCAGTGCGGCATTCTCCTCTTCAGCTCTTCTCCAGACTGTTTACGGAGAGATTCCCTTGAGGTTAACTATGGCTCGGTCGATGCCATCACTTGGCCAGTGGCCTGAAGGCTTTTGGACACAGTGACTCCCCATACATGTAACAATGAGAATGGGGAAAAAGTGTCCCACTTGGAAAGACAAGTTGCCTTTGTTTTATGTCAACTACGTGGACCTCTGAGTGGATATATGCTTGTGCTTCCCGCCTACAGACATTCTTCAGCAAGGAAAATATTATATCTGCATATGGCTGGACAGATCAGTTTAGATGCCCTTATTGCATTTCTGAAATTCAAATGAATCCAGACTTGGCTTGAGATTTAAACCATTTTCAGAATTGTAATAGAGCGACTAAGATCTCTTAAGTGATAATTAAACAAATGAACACTCCAAGATCAAACTCTGTATCAAACTAATGTAACGATTAACATAACCATATTCATCTCACAAGTTCTATATTCCTCCTACTGTCCGTATGTTGTTCGAAGGCAGCCCTTCTGAAAGTGATATTGAGTCATCATTACTTCACAGAGCAGCACATGCCTTATGTCTTTCGCACCTAGCATGAAACAGCTCAGCTAATGTCAACACACTTTGCTTTGACCTCAGACTGAGGTATGATCAAGGTCCAGAGTTCAAGGCATCAAGACACATGGGACATATCAGGGCAATGGTCGATCCAAGTAAAGGAATGCTGAGTGGGCCATAGAGCAGCTCCAGAAATGCCTGAAGGCATATTCAGAGCTGCCCACGACACATATAAACCAGAGCTCACACAGACTCCCTCTTTTCCCCTTCCTCTTGTCTCCTTCTGACATCTCTCAAATCCCTTTTTCTATTTTCTCCCACAGAATCTGAGATCCAAGTTTCAGAGAAAGACGACTAGCTCAGGCAGAACAAAAACAAGACGAAGAAGAAGAAGAAGAAGAAGAAGAAGAAGAAGAAGAAGAAGAAGAAGAAGTCAGGACTGAGAGGGAGCAGGAGCTTGGTGCTGAGGCTGGTATGAGGCAAGTGTTTTGCGTGTGTGTCGTGTGTGTGTATCTAAGTGAGCACACGTATGCTGTGTGCTCTGTGCAAGACGTTTGTCTGCCCCATCAATGAGGCTGTTGTTGGGGTTGGTGGCGGTGTCAGTGGCCCTGCCTGGCCGCCCGGCTCCATTCTCTCCTGCCCTTGCTGATGCCTGAACGACGCTCTTGGCCTTTTGTTGCAGTGCAGATGGTGGAGCTTGACGTAACTTTGGAAAAAAAGTTAGGATTGTCACAGCTAGGAATGGATTGTCACAGCCAACAGATGCGTCATCAGAAGACGCCTCAGAATGTGACCTTTTCCAATGTGAGATGTTTATTTTAGAAGAGGCTGTCATTGATATTTTCGCAACAGTGTCTTAAATGTGAGAAAGTATTGGTCATATCGATGAACATACAGGGATTTTTCATCTGAATCTGCAGCTAGCCTCAGCTTTGCAGAGCTTTTTAGTGAGGTTATCTATATGGCCTGTAACTTTACTGTTTTGGTTTACCCTCACATCTCACAGAGCGTTGTTTTCGGACAAATCGGAGAGAAATAAGCTCTTTAAACCTCATTTAGCGTAGAAACTGCAGCCAGACACAGCCGGAGACTAGACGGAAAAAGCATAGGAGCATTTAGCAGCTGTCGAGCACAAACTATTGGTCGGGTATTGGTACAGTAGAGACCAGAAAAGAGCTAAATCAGAGTGAATATTGGACATGATTACAATTGAATGCTAATCGTGTTCACTAACTGCTGGATGTTTAATTAAGCGACCTTTTTCTGATACTTACTTAAAAGCTCAATGTTGTGTCAATGACTCGTTTCCTCTGCTTCAGAGTAGCATAAAAAAAAAACGTTAGGGATTTTATTATGAGAGAAAAGTAGAAGGAAGCATTTTGCGAAGTGAATGTTCTATTAGTGTTCAAAAACATGCCTTCCCATTTGTGACTGGATGATGCATGATGATGAGCAGCAGGACAGATCAATGGCCTCCTGCAATGTCAGAACAACAGCATTTTTCACTCTTCTTGAACAACCAGGCTAATGTTGGTCATGGATTCTCCGGGGGATGCTAGGATGTGTTAATCACGAAGCTCTGATACATAATCCACTCTTACTGGCCATCTGCACACACAGGCTGCTGCAACACGAGGCTCAATCCTCTGCTTCTACTTCTGCCTTCTGCATCCACTGAACAAGCTACAGTCGCCATGAAAATAACATACATTTGATTTACTTAGAATCTCAAAATGTACAAATGTCTTAAAAACATGAATAATAAAAGTGAATTACAGATAGCATGTTGAAATAGTATACAGTATAAACACAATACTCAAAAATATTTAATGAAGCAGTGACTTTACAATACATTGAAGTGTAAAGACATTAATTACAATTGTATTTTCTTTAATACGGCAGAAATGTTGCCAATTTGCTTTTATATCATCTGTTCGATGTAAAATACTCATCACAGCAAAATAAAATGTATGTAGGAAATCTTTAAAATAATGAAACATGTATAAACTACCAACTTCAAATTCTGCTGTGTGAACAATCTATGTTAATGAATGTCTAAACGTAAAAAGGAAAGTCATTTTTTACTATTAATGTGTCATGTCACAAAAGGTAGGACTTGACATGCAGATTGATATCCTTCTTATTGTGAATCAATAAGCAGTGCTATGTTTTTGTCTTCTTAGTTTTCCTTATGTAACAAAAGTAAGAAGGCAATGGTGACCGAGAAAAACCCTGACACACGTACAGCATGACAGACAGAGTTATAATAGTGCCTCAATACAAAATTATATTTACATGGAGATTACAGAGAACACAATTCCACTATTATACTGAACGAAAGAGCTCACTATAAAGATATAGTCCTGATGTACAGACAATGATGCGTAAACATAAATAATGCAATCAGTCAATATCTTCTTTAAGTTTGTTTATTGAGCATTATCGCTCTTTATTGGCTAATTACATAAAACAATTTGTGGGGGAGAGAGGCTGTAGTCAATACTCGACCCGACTGTTAGTTTTAATTTAGTTACAAACATTTCCAAAAACCAAATACCAGAACAAGTGTTGAAAAAGTAGTTCTTTATATGGGCCTCTATGTGGCTCCAGAACAGAGCTGATATTTGAGACTATAGAAGGCAAGAGAAAAACAAACGAGACACAAAAGAAACTCCACACACAGACTTGTAGTTTCCTCATGTAATATCTCTATTGAGCTAAACCATGGCTTGTTGGATTTGGGAACAAAATGCTGCAGTGATGCTATTCATTTATAAATGCAGTGTCATTTCTTTGTTTGTCATCACTGAATATCGGTCCCTCCCTCCTACTTATACCCCCTGATTTATTTCTAGCGCAGCACAGATAGTAGTATTCTGCTGATGACATGATGTGTGGTGGCTTGAGTTTGTTGTTATGTCAGAGCTTCGTCAACAGTGAGTGTCATTCATTGGACGGGCTTACGTATGGCGGCCGTAATGAGTGATGAGAGGGAGCAAGCAGGTGCTGGCTGATGCTGGGTTTGTGTGCTTATGTCACTTACTACGGCTCTGTGGGAGTGAGGGGGCTGTCAGTGATGTCACTGCCTGATGATGCTGATGTCACTCTTTTTTCTTTTTCTTTTTTACAGAGAAGGAGGCTGCGGAGCTGTGTGAGTGAACACCCTCTAGTGGAGCTGTGTGAGTGAACACCCTCGAGTGGAGCTGCTGACCTGCTGTCCTGCAGAGCGCCTGTCTGTTTCTTACCATCAGCATTTCAAGGTAAGCTTAAGCAATAAGTCAGAGCAGGGTATTTCTATGAAGCGATACTAACAAGCTACTATTTTTTGTTATTTAACAAGTTTTAAAAGTCTTCACATGTGGACTTTGCAATGTTTTTTTCTTTATTGCACAAAATACATTCAGTGAACAATTTAAAAAATATGATTGAGAATGAAGTCAGTTTTGATTTTAATAAGCATATATTAACACCTGACAAACTAACTTTATTTACTCAAATTGTATTCTATAGCCAGAGTTAAAGGTATAGTTATAAGTATCCGAAGTGTTAAGTTATAATTTCTTACACTAAAACCGCACATGGGCAAAGATTAACTCAAAAATAGTTCAAAATAGCTCCTTCAAACAACTGAAATACATTAAGGCCCTTCACAAATTATAAAATGGTAATAAGTTAAAAAATCGAATTCAAGATGTTAATAGTAACATTCCCATCTCAGTGAAGAGAGTCTGATTATTATTAGTATATCTAGTATATTACGTGCCGCATTCTGTGCTGATTAATACTAATTTATAATAACAATGTAAGAAATAGGAGTCAACCCTTCAACTCTGACATTATCCGTCTGCTGTTTCCTTCCCTTTGTTAGAGTTATTGCTGTGACTAAACTTGAGATGAATATGACTTTGATTCCCTGCTGCTGTGTTTCCAATTAAATATAATGCACGTAGATCAAAACTGATACAGAGCCGTCTGTGGTGAATTATGAAAATATGAATTTGGAATTGCTTGTTGGAAATTGCTAAATAAAATAATACTGTTTCATTTTGCAAAGCATCATATGGTGAGGCGAGCATCACTTCACTCCAATTTTGGTGATCAGTGATTCAGTAAAACAACATTTCCTCTGTGGGTTGAGCAAATGACACCACTTCCAGCAGTCCAAAAAAACGTATATTGCAAAGGGGTTTTGATGGAGGTTTAGGAACCAGAAACTAAACTGTTCAAGCTCAGAAAACATTTTGAGCAGTTGTGTGATTATTAGCGGTAGACGAAGCGTCTGAGTCACGCAGCAGAACCCATGCTGTTAAGGTTTTCTTTTCTTGATGATGCATTGCTGTGACTGACAGGACATTATGTGTTTCAGAGGTCTATGTTCCAGCATTGAGCCGAGACCATGTGGTGTTTGGAGCTACTTTTACCGCTGCTGTTGATCATCAACGGTAATACATTCCTGCATCTCTTCCTCATGTGAAGGCAGACCTATTCTGATTTTGCACCCCACACTTCACCATTCAATTACACTTCATTACGTTATGCTGTTGATTTGATCCAATAAGCCAAACCCTTGTTAGTGTTACTGCATTTACTTAAAATAAGCCAAACATTGCTGCATACAGAAATGTGTTAGTTTTTATTGTACAAGGTGCAGTTGAAATATGCATGCCATGTTGTCACACCCTGTCTCTGATCTTCTCTCAGATGCCAGGTGCCAGTGGAACGTTTGGGTACCTCGGGACATCTCGGCCATGACAAACTCCTGCGTGGTCATCCCGTGCACATTCATGTATCCGTCCGGTATCAGGCCGTACCGTGGCACTCACGGTATCTGGTACTTCGGCCAGCCCTACCCTCAACTCTTCCCTCCTGTTGTCTTCAAATCACGCACAGACGTTGTGCATGAGAGCTACAAAGGACGGACCAAGCTGCTGGGTGACCTGAACCAGAGGAACTGCACACTGCTCATCAACAACATCGGAGCAGAGCACTCGGGGAAATACTACTTTCGTGCTGACCTCGGGGGAGCCAACATGTACACGTACCCAGACTTCTCTGAGCTCAAAGTTCTGGGTAGGTCAATGAGTGTAATGTACATTCCACTGTAAAAACCAGCAAAAATAAAATCAGTAATTGCTAAATAAATGATTTTTAAAGGTTTGTCTGTAATTACTTCGAAGTATAGCCAAAGATATTATTTGAAAATAAATGTTTTAAGTAATTATTAGTTTTAATGTTCCTTTTATTATTCATACATTATATATATTTCTTCATGTTTTCAATACATTTTTTGTTTATGTCATTATTCTTTTTGTACACTTACTGTAGTGTTTTTAAGTTAGTGTCTTTTGCTATAGTTTTATACTATAGTTTTATAGCTATCCTTTGATCAATTGTATCTCTGCATGAAGATATTATGCTACCCTTTTGAATCCCTTTTTACTATTATTAAGAAAAGATATGTCCTGTCCACCAGATCAACCCAACATCGACGTCCCGGAGGAGATTGTCAGCGATGTAAGCCTGGAGCTGACGTGCTATGCTCCCGACAACTGCCCCGAGATGACTCCAGAGATCCAGTGGATGTACATCGACTACCTGCCCGACCCAGAGATCAGCTCTGACTTCCTGGAGGATGGCAACACGGCCGTGCTCTCCAGCACCCTCACCTTCACACCCAGACCTATGCACAACGGGCAGCTCCTGGGCTGCAGGGTCTACTACCCCAACACCACGCTGGTCTATGAGAGGCTCATCTCTCTGGACATAAAGTGTAAGTTTAAAGGCACTTCCCACTTTTAGGCCATAAGTAATAATGATGCTTTTCCAATTTTCGCATAGTCTCAAAAGAATGCTTTATATAAAACCATGGTACATGAAAAGACAACAAATAATGTCAATAAACATTGAGAATCACAGTTTAAGGTACAAACATAATCATGTTTATATAACCAAAGTACTACTGTGCATCTCAATGGATCAAAGAAAAACCTTGTGCTCGAAACTTTGCACAAAGGCATCTCTCCTTTCTCTGTTACTCTAACCCATTCTTTCAGACACTGGGATGTGCATGTCCCTTTCATCATTTTCATTACAAAAGAATGCTAGCTTTAAACATGCTACTTAAATGATAAGGTGTCATCTTGCTGTTCAAAGTTCAAACCCACAAGAACCATACAAAGCCACATGAAAGACAAACCCAAAATACAAGAAAAAGGAAAGAAAAGCCAATTTATTTCTTGAGTGGCTTCAAGCAAAGCCTCAGAGGCTGTCCAAATGTAAACGTACCCTCTTTAGTGTTTACATCATGCATGCATTAATCACTGTTATATTTGTGTATAGTATATATATATATATATATATGTATATGTATGTATATGTATATGTATGTAAACCCTGTTTTAAAAAAGACGGTCATACACATGAGCCCAGGGACATGAAACTCTCTGCTTTCCCTCCCAGACTCTCCGCGCTCTGTGTGGGTGAATGTGTCCTCGGAGGTGATGGAGGGCAGCTCTGTGATGCTGCACTGCGAGGTGGACAGTAACCCTCCTTCAAGGATTTCCTGGATGTTTGGAGACCAGGAGCTGCTGTGGGACACGGCGTCCAACGTCTCCCTCTCCCTGGACGATGTGACGCCTGCACAGGAGGGAATCTACACGTGCTACGGGGACAATGGCTATGGCATCATGAACACTTCACTGTACCTGGCTGTCAATTGTAAGTTTCTGATACAGCAGCTTTGTCCCAATTCCAACCAACAGACAATGCATTCTGTATACAGTTAGCATCTAATATGGAATCAGGAATAAGTTACATCTGTGAATTTAAATGATACCCATCAGAAACCATGAAGGAATAGTTGGGTCATTCTCCTCACCCTCTCTGAAGGAAAGCCGCTGTAGTGGACCTGAATTCAGCTTCAATAGATTTCAACAAAATAAAAAGGTCTCTCAACATTCATAGAAACTTCTCCAATCACATTTCTACTGTAGCTGCTTCTGATCTGGACGCTCAGTATTTTCCATACTACCTTGCCTAATCAATAAATCCATATGCACTGCAAAGCTTCGGAGCCACAAGCCGGCAAGGAAAGAACAAAACAAAACGTGTTTTGGGCTATACTGTGGAAAAAATGTCAAGCTGTGTCCTAAATACATATAACATACTAATAGTGTCATAAATCAAAAATACTTTTTTAAAATGTGTGCAAACACAAGACACAGTCAGACTGTGACCTTAGAATACCACTGCCAAATCTACAAAAAAAGGGTCTTGTTGTGGAACCACAGTGTTCATCAATAGCCAATTAAGCAACTGATTGGATTTAGTATCCATAGTGATAGCTTTGAGTATACTTTTTTTTTATCGCCTGTGTGCACTGAACTACATATTCAAAAGCTGCTGTTGTATGAAACAGGGACACAGCATGAGTGCTTTGACCTTCCTTGTTAACAGCTAAAAGTGTGTGTAGGTTGGAGTAGTGTTTTGAGAGCCAGAAATCTCTGCCCAAACGTATCAGTGAACATTTCTATTCATTAAAATGCATACATATTTTATTCTGAAACAGAGAACCTCACTCTGTTTATTAGCTGTTCGAGATTAAAATGTTTATGGATGACATTGTAAAAAGGGTCACTCAACAGAAAAAGGATCAGCCATATTGCCAATATTTGCTCTCACTGCTCTTACATCTCAATTTTTGGAAAACAGACAGCAGCTTTTCACATTTTCAGAATCAGCTAGCTGGTAAATATAGAGGAGCATTAGCAGCTTAATAGCCAGATGTTTCCCTGAGGATTTGGAGAGGGAGAGAGGGTTTCCAGAAACAAGACTCCAAATGAATGATGATGTTGCTCTGTAACTGCTGGATGTGTATGTAAGCCACCGTTGAATCACAGATTGCCATATCAACTTGATTGATCTGCTGACCCTGAATGGCCAAAGTAATTGCAATACCAAAATGCTGTCTATTGTTATTGAAGAAGGTAGCGTGTTGTAACTATGGAAAGATGAAGAGACTGATAACAAATCTGGATAAGGTAAAGAAACAAATATAATTTTCTCTTTAAATGTTGCAGACCCTCCCCGCGAGCCTGTGGTAAACGACTCCATGACGATACTCGATGGATCTACGCTGGCCTTGCACTGTAGCACCCAGGGCAGCCCGGCCCCCACCCTCACCTGGCTGAAGGACGGGGAGCTGGTGGGCACCATCACCGCCGACGAGCTGTCAGTACTGGAGATTGTGGAGATCACCCCCCAGGGAGACGGACAGTACCGCTGCCTGGCCGAGAACGAGCATGGGAGAGCCAGCAGCTCCTTCAACATCACTGTTGAGTGTAAGTGCTTGTCCTGCATTTCCCCCAACATGAGTGTGGAATGCTGCAGGTCAACAGGATTATATTCTTGGATGTATAGCCAGCGTCTCTCAAGTTTCGAAACCATTAAAAGTATAATATTCTGCTTCTATGTATTGCAGAATTTCAAAAACATCCTTCTTCCATTAAGAAAATAATATTTATTTATTGTAACAAATTATTACGTTCAAATTCGAAAGGTCACCTATTATGCAGAATCGATTCTGAACGTTTCAGGAACAAAGACCCCCTCACTTTTTGTCCTTATCCATTAATATAAAAACCTGTCTGAAAATGAGCTGTTCAGATTTTGGCCACTTTATAATGTCCTGACGTTTTGGCTTGTGTCATTAGCAAATAACCAACCAAGGTAACCCCCCCCCACCTTATCACTGAATCTCTTCCTAGAGCACCATTTTGTTTTTTTTAGCCAAATATCTCTCAGAGGAGCGTGGGGAGTGGCTCTTTATTTTCATCTAAAGTAACACACACAGAATCAGCACTTTTGAAACAGGGTTGAAACAGAGGGGATTATGGCATGGCTGCAATTGGTATTTCGAGCCAACTTCAGAGAGATGTTTTGTATATATCTGAGACCTTTAATATATTGATGAAAAACAGTATAATAGGAGACCTTTAAATAGGAAACATTTCCATAAGCAAAAAGTTTAGTTTGACATGTACATATATCCACATTCAATGGTGTTATTGTAGCTCTTTCTGCCTCCTTCACTAGATGCCCCTGTCCTTCTGGAGGAGTCAAAGTGCACCGTGGTGAGGGAGGGTGTCCAGTGTGTGTGCATTGCCACAGGAAACCCTGAACCCACCATTGAGTTCTACCTGCCCGATGTGAATGTCACCATCAACGAAACAGACGGCCGGTACAACTTCTACACACACACAGACGGACACACCTCTACGGGAATGATCAAGCTGCGGGAGAAAGGCGAGCGGGTAGACAACGGAGGCCCAGCCGTCAACGTCCACTGCAGCTACTTCAACACGTACGGAAGAGAGAGCGTACAACTGGAGCTGCAGCAGGAGAGTGAGTTGGGACCAACTATACACCACATCTGAGTATTTACTTGTAGGGACGTTTGATACTATTTGAATGAGAATGTCTTATTTCTGCCAATTGTTCTTTACTGTCTTGTGCACATTAGCTTCAGTGTGGATATGGAAATAAAACTGATAAATTAGTGCAAGATAATCAGTTCTCATTCATAACACTCCGTTCGATGTCTCACTATGGGATGCGCCTCATCGCGGAGAAAACAGAAGCATCTCATTACGCCAATCCTGATTGGCCGGTGATCTTGACGTCAGCGTCAGGGGAAATCACCCCCTATAAGTAGCTTGCGCCACAACGCATGCGTCATTCAAACACCTCTTCTCGCTTCAGAGCACATCTCTACAGTAGCCGGGCAAGCTTCACTGTCCACAGACTGAACCCAAATACCCATTTCGGTCGACGGGCGCTCGCCGGCTACTCCTTCTGCTTCGCAGGAAGACGGTAGTACTAACACCGTTAGTACTTAAAATCGACCTTGCCCTTCTCTACGAGAAAGTAAGGTAGGTCCGATTTTTTCAAGCTAGCAGCACACCTGTTGCTAGCTCGCTCCCTCTCTACCAACACCATGGAGGAAGAAAGGATTTAAGGAGCATACTGCCACACCAGTCAGTATTCTCCGGGAATAAAAGACCCACACCGTCCTTTTTCTCCGGATTAAGGACAAGGTGGTTTTATCTTTTCTCCTGTCCCACCTGTCGAGAGCGGGCCCTCTCCACGCCACGAGGCGGCCAAGATGGACGCCCCTCTCCCTCACACCAGAGGAGTCAGGGACTCGGTGGCTCGACTCTACGGCTACGGGTTGAAGATCTCGGGCACAGACACACACCAGGTCTGTTCGTCCTGCCTCGGGCTGGAACACGCCCGAGGCGCTATCAACAACCCCGGCTCATGCGGACATTGCGTCCGCTTCACCGTTAAGAGCCTCCGCTGACGGTTAGCTCGACAAGCTAGCCTGTCGGAACAGGACCCCCCCATGTCCACGGACCCACGGACCGGCAGTCAGGACACGGGGGCGTCCGCCACAGAGAGTGAGCCCCTCTCCGTGTCGGTCTGGGGCTCACTATCGGCTATGGCTATAGAACCGGAATCCCGCGCCCTGGCAGGCCGGGACCCGGTGACGGCAAGACACGCGGGAACGGTTTCCCGCGCTCCACCAAGCTGGGGCTCCCGGTTAGACCTCACCATGGTCTCACCCGCGGAGGATGTCCTCGGGCCTGATTACGAGGAGGACGAAGAGGAGGACGCCTTGGCGTTCCTCCTGTCCGAATCGGATGAACAGGAAGAGGACACCTTCATGTCACCGGCTCAGGCTGCAAAGCCTGATGCAAGTGCTGTTCTCCCGGGGGATAGCGCACCAGCTTCGCCCGGTCTGAGCATGGATCTGCAGGCTGTGTGTAAACGCGCTGCGGCCAGACTCAACGTCCCGTGGCCCGAAATGGCCAAGGAGACCTCCAGGTCCCGCTACGAGGGAAAACATCTTCCCCAAGCAGCGGGGAAAAAGAGACAACTCCTTCCAGTCTTCCCGGAGATGTTGGATGAGGTGTCGGTCTCGTGGAGACCGACACCTCAATCCAGGGTGCCTCTTCCCTAGACTGTGACGGAATGGAGAAGCTCGGCCTGCACTGCATGCCGCCCATGGAACCGCTGGTAGCGGCTCACCTTCTACCAAAGGTGGGCCCGTCACCAAGCAGGAACCCCACGCTGCCAGCAAAGTCGGACCGTTTTCAGTCCACAATGACTGAAAAGGCCTACAAAGCGGCAGCGTTGTCCGCCAGGGCCCTGAATGTGTCCTCGCTGTTAACCGCATACCAAGCGGAGCTCTGCGAGGACCTGTCGGGTAACCCCGGGGGCAGCCACTCTGGACGAGATGGCAGCGGTCACGGACATTTGTCTCTGTGTCCAACGCTGCGCCGCAAGGCAATTGGGATCATGGTGGTGCAGGAAAGAGCGAGATGGCTCAACCTCACCACTCTCCCAGACCGGGAAAAGGAGGATGTGCTGGATATGCCCATCATTCCCGAGGGAATTTTTGGCTCCGCTCTCGCCTCCATGCAAAGGAGGTGTGAGACGAAGAAGAGGGAGGACGAGGCACTCCACCTCTGCCTCCCTCGAAGGGTCCAGCCGCTGCTCTCGCAGCAGCAGTCCTCTGCCAAAGCTGCCTCGAACTCTGCTCGGTTTAAAACACCGAAGACGCAGAGGTCGCAGCCCATCCGAGTCCCCAGCCCAGGCTGGAGACAAGGGCAAGTTGGCCGAGAAAATCTCTGGTTCCGGCTGCAGCTCAGGCTCAGCCAACCCAGAATTTCGGCCAGCAGTCGAGGAAGAAGAAGCGAGCGGCGTGACAGCCCCTCCTTCTCCCCTCCGTGAATGTGTTCCCGCCGCCTCGAGAGAGGCCTAAACACCATCCTCAAGTCCGCACAAACACATGTCACACGTTGATTGATTCCTCTGTCATAAAACATTTGCCTCTGACGCATCCAGGCTTCAGGCCGAGGGCGCAGCTCAAAAAAAATGAAAAGAAAATCAATAAAACCAATAAACAGCCCGCCAATTCTTCCCCTTTTGAGAGCAGCTACGGCATCTCTCAAAAGGCGTATTATTGACGGGTCTGTGAAGGGACCACCGCCATGCGCACGCGCAGTGCCGGCTGGGGCTTTAAGGGCACCACCGTCACGCGCATGCGCAGTGCCGGCTGGGGTCGTGAAGGCTCCACCGTCACGTGCATGCGCAGTGCCGGCTGGAGCCGTAAGTGTGACATCCCAGCTGGCTCTAAGGAGCATACAGCAGGAGATACTCACGACATCTGCCTGGGCTTCTAAAAACAGTTATAATTTATCTGTTTTCACAAGCCCGGAGAGAGTTAACCCATATTCTGGAGAGAGAGGTTCTCTCTCTCTCCTAGAAAGAAGCGTTTTATCTATAATGCCCGCCGGGCAGAGTCAGATTACGCAGAGAAATGTCCTCGTAAAGCACCCACTCAACATGGGCCTCATAATAAAACTAAACCCTGCGCGCCACGGCGTGCGGAGAGTATTGGTTATTATGTAATGCGTAGTGGCACTACACCCGACTTTTCCAGTGCGGGACGCGCCTACGGGTGCTGTCCTTTCACGGAAGGTGGTCACCACGGACGCATGTCAGACGGGCTGACAGGGGACTTACGAAGGTCGCCCGGTGAGAGGTCTCTAGAGCAGAGACCTCCAGCGGGCGCACGTAAATTACCCGGAGCTTTTAGCGGTGTTCCCCACCCTAAAACGCTTCATGCCTTCTCTCAGAGGACACCATGTCCTCGTGAGGATAGACAACACGATATCGTGTATCTATCTGTCACTCAAGACAGTGCTGTTACTGGCCCTGGCATCCGCCAAGCGGGTCAGCGATATCCATGCACTGTCTGTACATCCCTCATGCACTCAGTTCGCCCCAGGGCAAACGAGAGTGTTGTTGAAACCCAACCCTGCCTTTACACCAAAGGTGGTTGGTTCGTGTACCCCAATTGACATTGAGGCATTTCCTCCGCCGCTGGTTTCCTCCGGGGAGCAGCAGCAGGATCTGTTGTGTCCAGTCCGGGCTTTGCACACATATATGGACAGATCAAAGGAGCTTCGTCTTAATGACCAACTCTTCGTGTCCTGGGCTAACCCTCACAAGGGCAAGCCTGTTACTAAGCAACGGGTCTCCCACTGGATTGTGGAGGCAATTGCTTTGGCCTATACGAGTCAGAATTTGCAAGCACCTTCGGGTCTGTTGGCTCACTCAACTTGGGGCCTGGCTACATCCTGGGCTTTGTTCAAGGGTGTTTCCATCCAAGACATCTGTGCAGCGGCGAGCTGGTCCTCGCCGCTCACTTTTGTCCGCTTTTACAGGCTAGACGTCTACGCTCCAAGCGTGGCCCGAGCAGTGCTGGGCACCTTGTTGAGTCGGGACTCTACCTGTTAAATTCTGGTTGATCGGTGATCTTCGAGATAAGCTCGTCTGGCAATACGGGAGCTACAATATCCCATAGTGAGACATCGAACGGAGTGTTATGAATGAGAACTATAGGTTACTTACGTAACCCCAGTTGTCAGAGTAACATGAAGTGAGATGTCTCACCAGACGGCCCTCCTTGCTATGGTGAAGCGAGAAGAGGTGCTTATTTTGAATGACGCATGCGTCGTGGCGCAAGCTACTTATAGGGGGTGAATTCCCTGACGCTGACGTCAAGATCACCAGCCAATCAGGATTGGCGTAATGAGATTGATGCTTCTGTTTGCTCCGCGATGAGGCGCATCCCATAGTGAGACAATCAACTGGGGTTACGTAAGTAACCTATAGTTTTTCTTATTCCTATTTGTCTGAATTCCTATTTGTCTTAATCCTGCATTCAAATGCTGAAAGTTCAGTACAATTCTAGTTTTTCTTACTGTCAACAACAGCAAATTGTTTTTATTGGCAATTGTTGTCTGTGCAGCCACGCCTGATATATTGCTATAGAGCTCCATTGTTGTCCAAAAACACATAAATCAGCTCGACTGTTTTAATAGGTGACATGGTCCTTTTTTACCATGAACACGGGCCCTGTAGTTTATTTTGAGCTGAGCCCTCTCCTGCAGCTGTAAATTAGATAATTGTTTATTGATCTGCAGCGGAAAATACTTCTCAACAAAACCTTTTTCCTCCTGCTTGAGTAATGTTTGCTAAAACCACCAGCCGCAGTAATCCCCAGCTGTTTTAGGATTGTTAAAAAAATATGTTTGAAGTTTGCTTTCACATGTACGTCTCAAGTAGGAATGGTTGTATTTTGGTGTGCGAGCATTTAGATATCAACAAAAAGGCCTTTAAACCATATTCACAAATTGGCCTTATGCACTCGAAGAGAAGTGATTGTTCTCTCTTTAACAGATCTACTCTGACCTCTGCATAGTGCGATCAATAACAATTCTGTTCTTTGTTTTCAGAAAAGTACATGATGGCAGTTATAGTTGGCACTATAGGAGGAGTGGCCGTCATAGCCTTCATCATTGCAGCAGTGAGATACGTTGGCCACAACAACAAGAAGTGAGTATAAATGATAAATAACTGAAAGGCTGATGCGAGGCAGAAGTAGCCCTTTTTCCTCACTAAGCATTCTCTGAAATCCAAGGAAACACTTAAGCCTAGTCATCCATTCTAAAACACATTGATGCATATTGAATATGATTGATTGTGGGATTGATGTGGACGTGAGAACCATTTCTCAAAAGCAATTTAGCTGTTTACCAATTTACCAAGAGAAGAACCCCTTGGAGATCCGCATTGGCCACCTTGTGGAGTCGGTTAGCAAGCTAGACTAACCTTATGTTTTGCAGACTCAAATCCCTGCCCTGACACTGCTTCTGAATCCTTGACCTGCTACGCTAAACAAAATCCAAGTAGCTTTGTTAACCAAAAACTTTATTTAAGCCTCAAGGCACATTTGGACCCTCAAATTGACAAGCTTCCTCTGACAAATCACCCTTCAAGTGGGTGTGAGCTCAGCGACTAAACCCATCAAATAACCACGTCACTCACCCACAGACCTCCAGCTTAACCTTACATAGCTTGTTGTTTTAAAATGGATGCCCAGGCTTGGCGTGTCGCCCTGCGTTAGTGGCAGTCGAGACCGAGTCTGACTATGTGACTCCGTCCCCCAGAGAGAATGGCACCCCTAGGCAGGATGTGGTCCTGGAGAACCCAGCTTTGTACTACAGCGCAGTCAAGAAGGACAAACAAAATCTGAGGAAGAAAGTGGTGAGACATGCTGATGTCAATTATTATTATGATGGAGGATGGGTTGGATGACCATTCTCAAACTGTTTAGGATTAAACATTGTATGTAATCCAGCAAGTTGTATATATGAGACCCCATTTTGACTTATGAAAATAAGGTAATAAAAGGAGTCCTTCCCACAGGCATTCCAGTACCTTCAACCATTACCTTTCCGAACACTGTTTTCTCTTGCTTTCATCGCTTCTATGCGTTTTTCTGTCTGTTTTTCTCTCCCCTAACTTGCACAGCTTAAGACAGAGCTGTTGGGCTCAAAGTTTAACTCCATTCTAGAGGAAACTACGGTAAGGTTCCTAAACAGATCCCCATTAAAAACACAAGCCTCAGTGACAGATACATCTCCTCGCATATCAGCTTTTGTGTTCTGTACACTGCCGTTTGTTTCTGAATCTGCCTGCTGCATGGCTGCCTCATTGCTAACACAAATTTGCCAGACTTACAAGAAACATCTCAGTCTCCTTGTCAATTGTCGACCACTAACCACTAACATATTTTGGTAGTGTTGTCCGTCGCGCTCTTCTGTCACTTGCGGTGTCACCGGCACCCTGCCCGAGTTTTGTGTCGCTGATCGATCCTTCTGTCTGCAGGGAGAAGACGGGGATTATCAACCTGTGGGCTCTTTGGCAGGACTGGAGAGGCAAGAGCTGAATTACGCTGCTCTGGAGTTTATCGGGGCCAGGTCCAGGGAAGGGGCCTCCGGGAGGGGGGATGATGACAGCAACTACACGGAAATCAAAGCCAAATGAAACGCGATCCTTCCCTGATCCCTCGGCTAAGCGAGACGCAGTGGCAGCCCCACTAAACTGTTAAATAACCCCCCGTCGTCAACTGGATTTCACCCTTCATATGATGGCTCCTTGTTTCACATTTCTTCAGATCTGTCACCCCTAAAGTACCACTAGATGCCACTACTCCCCCCTCATGCTGTCCCTCCTCCATTGGACCCCCCCTTCACATGCCTCATTCGGGAATACTGGTACTTTGGGTTGGAGCATTTCCCACTGGACAATGAAAACAAATTACTTACATTTCTGGCCTCAGTTGTTGTTCATGGGCTCTTAAACATGCAGTGTTAGACAGCAGCTTTGCTTTTGTTGCTTTCTTCATGTTCTTCATTGTGGTTTTTAAACAAAAGACATCTGAGTGCTTGCATCTGTCCCACTATCTGCTCTAGATCTGTCTCTTATATCTGTCACTGTGTCTGCTGCCAGCTGAAGCATCAGGGCAAGGAGCAACGTTGCTTTTTGTTCTCTTATATTTATGTGTGTCTATCAGCAGAGAGCAAACCTCTCTTCCCTGTTTCCTTTGGTTAAATGACATCCTAAGTAGATAACAGCCTGAGGCGAGAGATGGAAACGCATCTCGACATCTTGTTTCTACATAAGTGTATTTAATGTGTGTGACTCAGTAGCCTCTCATAATAAATGAAACAAAAGTCACCATCACTTTTGTCAATAATTGAAGAGGTTTTGTAAATTCGAATGGTTCACTTTCCAGTTCTGAGAAATGTCACAGCTTTTTTCCAGCCTTATGTTTTAGTAAACTGTAGGATTGTTGATGTTTTGGGGGATGTTCCTGCCCTGTGGCCAATGCAAGACTTCTTTGTCGTCTGCAACTTGTTCTCCCTAAAGCACAAAATATTTTAGCGCAAGCGGCCAAAGTGTTATCTCTTTTAGACAATGTGTGTGGGTATGCGCGTGTGTTCAAATCGTGCTCAAAGCTCATAGGACACTGATCATTGATGACTGGGGTCTTTGGGAGGTTTTTAGCATTGCTTCACTTGAGAAGCTGATGCTCTATTCTCACAAGGTTGCATCAAATGTTTGAATGACACAGATGATTTGCCAGCTGTTTATGCTATTCAAAGGCATTTGATGAACCTGTGATGTAATATCAAAGCCTACTAATACTCTAACTTTATAATGATGGTATCAATAATATATATTAATAAGATGTATAGCTAGAGAATGGAAGCCAGTATGTACAGTAAATACCCTGCATGACTGTCCTTCTTGCAGGCATTAAGTTATTAAATGATGGATAAAAGCCAGTTTGAAAAGTAAAGATACTCCTATCACACATCATTCACATGCTTTTGACTGAACATTGTCTTAATAAATACTATCAAGCTCTAACTAGTGTGCACTATAGTCAAATCGGAGGCTGCGTTTACATGCAGGAAGTGACCTTGTTATTGACGGGGATTGAGGATCAATTTAAAGTATAATAGCTGCTGTATTTAATCAATTGTTTCTTTAAACCTTAAAAGGAAACTCCAGATCAATCAAATTAAAGCAGCAGAGGCCGATATAGCTTTGTATTTCATAGAATAGTATTTCATAGGATTGGGTCAAGTTCCAAACCAAATGCATCCTACATTACCCACAATGCACCAACATGTTTTATTTAGATCCATCCTGCCTGCTAAATGTCTTTCAAACTCCATACGTCTAGTTTGTAACACCATTTTTTTCAGACTTTTCAAAAGTTTATCAGTTCAGCATCACATGATGACATTACATTTCTCACAGGCTGAGTTGCACTGCCGATGATATAAATACATTTCTTGTGAATCCGATAGTCGGTGTAGTTCCCCTTCAATGTGTAAAGAGAATGAAGCCACCTAAGTCCTTTTCTTCGTCTTCCTCGTCTGTTTCTCACAAAAGTGCAAAAAAAATTACTCGACACAAATTATACTCTAACTTGGTCACCTAAAACTATTAGTAAAAATGAAATTAACACCTACAGTGTATTGTATGGTGTATGCTTTAAAATGTGTGTCAAGATATACAATTAGATCAACTGAATCAGTCATGTAAACATTTACGATGTCAGTTTTCTCTGCAAGAAAATTGTAAAATACCGAAAGTAATGACCATAGTTTTAATTTCCAAAATCATCTGCTACAGTATGGAACCTGTCTCCTGATTGTGTTCCTCCTTAAAATACATTACACTGTTTGTACTGATGTTGATTGGAGGGGAACGTAACATCTAGCTAGAGATGTGCAATGATCTCTTCTTGAAGATTGAAAGTACTTTTGATTCTCATGCTATAAATGTATGTTATGAAACATCGCCGCACTGTGGCAGTCTCATTTGATGGATTTAGTTCATCAAGGCAGCTGCGTGTCTCTGTGAGCTGTTTCTAATTGGTTTTACAATCAAAATACAGCCAAGGCCTATCACTATGGTAACTGCATAATAGACTGTTCATAAGCAGCAGTGGCAATATAAAAACGAAATCACACTACCAGGAGTACTTTAGGTTTGAGCTGTTCACACATAAATATCCTGCTGCAAAATGTTTGAATACACCATCGTGATGAATCCTCAGTCCCTCAATGGCACAGGGAAAACACATATTAGGACAAATGAATAGAATATGTTGTGTGATATCATGCCCATAATGCTGTGCGACATATCCACCACTATTTTATTACTCTCATAATAGTAACTGCTGTAATAATATTTTGAAATGAATTCCTTGGTCGTATCCTGCATCAAGTCATATTGGTAATGAAACGAAACATGGTGCACACAAATCAGCTAAAGTTGTGTTTGATTTGATTACAAATTTAAAAAATGCAGTTCTGTGCATGTAAACAAAGCTTTTGTCTACCACCCATTCTGACTCACATTAGCCTTTATTAAGACATTGTTCTGTCGACTCAAGGATGGATATGCTGGCTAGTATTCATATATTGCCTGTAGCTACAAAGACTATAACCAGTATATCTTGTTGAAAGTTTTACAGAGTTTTTTTTTATTTTATTTATCTGAAAAAGTAAAAATATGAAATGTGTCTAACCTAATCTCTTGTCACGGTGTGTTGTATAGCAGATTTGTATACCCTATACTTTGTGGTGATCATAATTATCATGATTGGGATTTTTTTCTTCTACAAATATGATAATAATAATTCAGGTCAGAGTTTTGAACTGTTTCTTAATAACAGTAGGATTTCTGCAATGATGTAGTTTGTTTGCTCTTTTATTTTAAACATATACTTCACGCCTCAAGCAAATCCATATGTCTTCAGTTCTACCCAAACATAAACAAAATAAAAACAACAACTGGAGACAGTTGTCCGTTTCTCATGCTGTCTTTTCTGTTCTGTTTTTTGAGAATGAGCACCATGGTAACAGGTAACAGGTAACACAACATCTATATGTTTAAAATAGCCTTTTGATCTATACATTGTGCATCTATACATAAAGTTAATTCCTAGCTATAACAAAAACACTTTTTGATGTGGTTAAGTGAGGGTGAACTCAGTTTGGGAAAGAGTGCTTAGGATAATAGTAATAGTAATTTGTCAGAGTTATTTCAGTAAATTAATTAGGGGGGAGCAAAGTTGCATTTGTTAAAGCTAACATGTTTAGTTACAGTTTATAATATATTTTGAGAACAAGTGTCACATATCAGGGAAGTCACACCCCTGGGTGTTAAAGAGTATGTTGACTATAGCTACAGATTATCTTAATGTGCAACGTCCTGTATTAAGATCTGCGTCAGAGGTGGAGCTTCCCTTTGGTTCACTTCCTCTATGTTTGCTGCACTTTCAGTGTCAAGTTTGTCCTGTGAAGACTGACTGTCTCAAGTATAAAATCAGGATGTTTGTTCTAATCTGTGCAACGCTGCTTTTCTCTGTGAGGGGCATCCATGCAGAAACAGGTACTGTATGCATTTGCATATCATGTTGTTATGCCAAAAGGAAAGATTTGACAAAATATAATGCCAATAATGTGATAAGTGTCCTTTGTTTCATTGTTTTCCTGACATGCTTCCAAATTACAAGGGTTTAGTTTTTCCACCAGCTCATAAGTAACAAGTCCTTGCAGCATTGATTAACTAACTTCAGATAGTCATTTAGTTGGCCTTTTTGTTATAGCCTATGAAACAAAAAAAGTCATATAGCAACCTTTCTTTATCATTTATTTAATCAGAATGTATTTGATTTAATGATATGTTGTCAAAATTAAAAGAACCTATATCCCAGTTTTGTCACTGTTTGTATCAACAGGTGCATCGGTTTGGGGAAGACCATGTCAAGCAGGAACATACTGTATCACTCTTGGTGAAGCAGATATAACAGCAGAGGCTGGACTCTGTGTTGTGATACCGTGTTCTTTCTCTACTGCTGCAGCCTTTAAAACCCAACATATAGTTTGGTACAAATGTAAACCGTCCAATCGAATATGTGGCGATTCTGACATGATATTCCACACCAACAAGCACAACACCAAGGTTCAGTCTTTGTTCAAAGGACGGGTTTCACTGTTGCAGCCTGATGTGAGTCAGGGGAACTGCAGCGTCATCATCAACGACCTCACCGAGTCAGACTCTGGAGAGTATCAGCTCAGAGTTAATGGTTTACTGTATGGGAGATCGGATGGACATACATACTCTGAAAGAGCAGTTCTCTCTGTCAAAGGTATGGAGAGCTACAACAAATATTAACAGTCAAAATGTTCATTTTTGTTTTGCACAAACATATTTGTTTTATTTTTAGTTTTAATAGGAGATGAAGCAATGTTAAGCTTTTGTCAACATCTGTGGGCAACCAGTAGGAACTGTAGTAGTTCCTGATTTATCTCTGACACATTGCTTCGTAAATGTTAAGAAAGAGTATTTATATTTTATATTTCGCCAACATGTAGGTGAAAGATGACCTTCAGGCTGTTGAACGGATTTCACTAACAGACTGCTCTGTCTTTAGCTCTGACCCAGAAGCCCTCAGTGATGATTCCTCCTCTGACAGAGGGGCAGCCGACCACACTGACCTGCACTGCTCCTGGTCTCTGTTCTGGATCTGATCCTGAATTCACCTGGACATGGAGAGGAGCAGGAGAGAAGGACTCTCAGATCACAGGAAACATCACTGCTTTCAAGACTGAGAATCTGACTGCTGTCACACAGAGTCACAGCTCCACTTTGACCTTTAACCCTTCAGCTGAACACCACAGCAGCAGTGTTACCTGTGAGGTCGGCTTCAGAAACAACATCACTGCAGAGGAGACTGTGACTCTTAATGTCAACTGTGAGTATTGTACATACTACACTTAAACGCGTCACATTTTCTTAAAAAGGAAAGAAGTTATCAAAGCTACTGCTGATCTTCTGAGAAATGTGTGAAGTTTTGCAGCTTTAAGATGTACATTTTGGGAAAGATCTGTTTTTGGCAAAATACCTTGTTCCTGATGAGGATCAGAAGATTGTTTAAAAGGCTATATGACATGTGGAACGCACATGTATTCAATTGCTCCTATTCCTATGCATTTATTAACCAATTCAAATAACTTCCACTAATTAAAGTCACAATCTAGTTTTCCACTTACATGTATTTCATTAGTACAATTATTTAAATATAGGAACACATGTAAGCACCAATGTCATTTATGAATTGAAGTTAATGAAAGGGTGAGCAGGATATTGTGTGGTTACTCAAATGGTGCAGCTGACTCAAACTGCTATGACTCTGTGTCAACAGTCTATCCAAAGATCCTAAATAGCTCAAAGTGTGAGGTTCAGTCGGGGGTCCTGACCTGCGTGTGCATCAGTAAGGGGAATCCTTTACCCTACATCATATGGCCGCTGTTGAATAACCACTCTGAGTACTCCGTCATCACCACTGTGTCACACCAAACTATCCACAGCACCCTAACTGTAAAGGACCACAGCAACACTGTTGTTGAGTGTGTCGGACGCATCAAAGTTGGGGAAGTTCAACACACCATCCCTGTTATAACTTCACAGAAGCGAGAAGGTAAACACATTCATAACCAATGACTGATAACCAGCAAAAACATAGTCTCTGTTCGTCTTTTAAGAAACGGTTTCGTGAATTGATTCTATGAAAATAAAATTGTAAGCAATTGTGATCCAATAGAGTACAGGTACTGTAATTTAGCTGGTTTATCCTTTTCTTCAACTATAATTCTAACCCCACCATTATCTCTCATGTGAATATATTTGATAACTCCATCTGTGTATATTTTGGTATTGGTCACCTACAGGTACAAATCCATAAAATGTGGTATTAGTAGCTACTGAATTTACAGCATTAATATAACTCTTGTCACTCTCTGTCATTTCTACTAGCAAATCAACATGGACCAAGTGCACAGCTTCCCTGGGTTATCGTTGCTGCTGTATCTCTTTTTGTAAATGTCATCAGCATAATCCTCATCATGTTCCTTTGGTATGTAACTACAGTATATCAACATGTACTGCTTTCAAGGCTCTGTCAATGCAGTTTTAGACAACACCTCATGTCTCACTCTTCTCTCCAAAGGCACTCAAGAAAAAAGGTGAAACCAAACCAAGAAGACAGAACTTACATGTCAATCAAGAAAACAGACGTGTCATCTGATTATGAAGTTATTGCCCAGCCTCTGAACTAACCAGCTTTACCTGAGTGTAGTAGGGGATGATTTTGATTGTGTTTTGAAAAGTGCAAGATTTTATAAGTTTGAAATGTCTACATTCTGTCATTTAACTGCCACGTATATTTTGTGTTTTTACAGTATTCTTGTTTTTCATATTACATCTTAATTACCTTGATTTGCCCAGCAGAAGATCAGAGAGAGGGCAGTACAATCACAGTCGTTTGTAGCTTGTGCTTTTTCAGATATATTTATGAAGATTTGAAAAAAAATGTTAAAATGTTCATTATAAAAGGATCAGTATTATTAACAATGTGTTTTGCATTCATTCTGTACGCTTTACCTTTAAAAAGAAGAAATTATCCTGGCAAGAAGAGTCATTTTAATTTACTTCACACAATTTTACATTGCAACATATCACAAAAAAAAGAAGAAAGTCAGATGAATATTCAACCTTGTCCGTCTGACTAAATGGCTCATTTTTTGACTCCATTATGATGTAAAGAACCAAACCACAGGAACCAGAAACCATAGAAACCATAGGAAGCATATTTGGTTGAAGGTATTACCTTATTGCGTAAATCAAAATGAGGTCACACTTCTTTTAAAAGGATGTAGTATATAAATAATCTCTCTCTGCGCTTCCACCATGTCTGCAAAGCCTTCTGGAATTAATGAAACTTCACTGAAGTAAATTAATTCTGGACAAAACAAAATGTTGAAGCTCCTAGACCCTCATTGGTTTTGCATGAATGTTGTATCAGCTGGTTAACATAAAAAAAGATATTAAATAACAAAGGTTTTTTTTTCATTCAGCCCTTTTTATGCAAGAGGTAAAATGTGCTTAGCAGAGTTGGAAAGCTAAAAAGTAATGACGGACATATCTAGACGGATGCTACACCAGAATGTTGTGAGCAGTATTAACATCAGCAAGAGTGTACATGTAACCAACAAGATCCTGTACGAGGGAATACCAAGGGTGAGCGAGAAAATTGCAGCCAGGCGAATGGGACTAGCAGGACATTGCCAAAGGCATCAAGAGCTGCTAGCCGGCAAATTGGTGCTGTGGGAACCAACACACGGGCATCGGTCACGAGGACGTCCCGCACAAACATACGTGGACGTACTCAAGAATGACGCAGGAGCATAAAGTACCAATGAACTGGCCAGATGTATGGAGAACCGGGATGACTGGAAGCAACGATGGAGGGCTCGTCTGAGGACGACCTAGAGAGAATGACAGGACATAATCAGCATTTTAGACAGATCCATAAGAAAAAGCTAATCAATGCAGTAATAACTACAACATATAACAGAGATTATGCATTCATAACCTTACATTTAATATATTGCCAACTACAAGCATTAGCTGTGTTTTGTTGTGTTTTTTCAATGTGACAAAATGCCTTGTACAATTGTTTTTTTATCATAAGCTTTTTGTTTGTGTTTAATTGCTGCAGTAGTTGGGCTCTCTGGGCCACCGTACTATGGAGCCAATCACATCACCTACTGACGGCAGCAGGTGAAGTTTAATCTGCACATTAGTAACTTCATGTGCAGGTGTGGATGAATCCTTCTGGAAGAAACCTTGTTGCAAAGCCATTGTGGCCTTTTTTTATAATCTATTTTAAACCATTGAAAGACAGCAAAATCCCTCACATGACTCAGTTAGGAGAGTTACTCTAATCTCTAGCTATTGTAAATGCTCCTTGTTTTTGTAAGAGTGGGCTTCTGCTCTGGTTAGCTAGCATCGAAAGCCTTCAATGTGTGAGGAGTCTGCGGACACTAGGAAAACATATCCATATCAATCAGTGGTGAACCCTTCAAGGTATTCAGAGAATACCCTGGAACACTCAGATAAAACAAACAAAAAATCGATTTAATTACATAAATACAATTTTATAAAATGTAAATAAAATGAATAAATGAGAATCGTATCTGTGTTGTTGATTTGTAATATTACAGTGTTACGTTGATTTGTTTGTCTTTCTCGGTCCATGCACTACGCATTTGAGTTGTTTTGTGTTTGAAAAAAAATGCAACCAATCAGATATTTTTCTGGGTCTTAGAAGATCCTTCAACCAAGGTATTCTACATCCTTGATCGAATGCCCTGGTCGTTGCACTGAATGAGAGCGTACGTTTGGATTGACACGTTTGATCAACCAATCATATATTGATTTGTAGCCAATGGGCGTATTCTTTCAGAGTTTCCCTCGGTTCCAGGGTGCTCTAGAAGGCCCGCTAGTTAACTGGCTCGAGACCATGCTCGAGACAGAGGGTGTTTCTCAATATTGAGGACGCTTCCTTGGTAGGACATGTCTTCCGAGTCAGGTCCTTCAGAAGCGAGGCAAGAATCCTTCCCAACCTCGGAAAATGAAGAATGGTCGGAACAGGCCAACAGGTGTGCAGGTGTGCGTCATATGAGAGGCCCCCGGCTGTGAGGAGCTGCAGAGAGGAGGAGAAGCCTGCATGGGTTGCCGAAATGACTGAACTGATAAGGGCTGTGTCTCTGCAACCAACACGCAGGCCAAGTCTGCTGGGAGTGGTCAGCCAGGACATTTGGCCAGAGACTGCCCCAAGGCACACCGGACCCAGGGAAACGACGTGGGGCCCGCATAAAGGGGAAGATGCGGAGCCAAGCCCAAAAACCCCCCAACCAAACCACAGCTGTATTGCCACCAACACAGACATCCGAGGAAGGAGCCCGACAGCACAGCCGGGGGAGCCAGGCTCTACGCCTTCCTGAAGAAGATGACAGCACATGCTTGGAGCCTGTCGTCGCGGTGGGCCGTGCTGGTGGTGGGGATTCCTGTTATGTCGCTGTGGAAATGGTGCCCTGCACTACACTGATGGACACACCAGTGCTCTACAGTAACCCTGGTGAGAGCAGATATGTTGCCCAGTGGGACTATTTTAGAACCGACAGCGGTGCGTCTACGCACAGTCACGGGAGAGCTGGCACCTGAAAGGAAAAGGCATGCTGACTGTGTTGGTGGGGGGAGTTGAAGTGCATCATCCAGTGTGGATAGCGGATGTGCAGGACCCGTGTATTCTGGGCTTGGACTTTTTGAGGGCGTCTGGTTGCCACCTGGATCTTCAAGCAGGCGCAGTGAGTTTCCACGCGGTGCCTGTGATCACTATGACCCGTATCCACACCCCTGCTGAACCTGCGGGGAGACCCCCTACACACCCCGTGAGTACCCTAGAAACTGAATAAAATCCTCCCTCCTTATCCCCGGTGACGCCCACTCAGGGCAATTCCGCACCTGTCACCCCCGTCCTGTGCCACCCGATCACAGCACCCCCCCAGTCACCCCAGACTGGGGTGGAAGAGGCTCAGTCTGCAGTATTGGAGGTGTGGAGGAAAAACTGTGGCGGCCTGAATCCCGAGCAGCAAGAGCAATTGTGGCAGCTGCTGCTAGAGTTCCAGGGCAGTTTCGCCATGAGTGAGGAGGAGGTGGGCCGAACTCATCTGGTAGAACATGAGATTGATACAGGGGACTCGCGTCCCATCAAGTGTCGCCCGCGCCGACTTCCCCTGGCTCGTCAGCAGGCTTGCGACGAGGCAGTGCAGAGCATGCTGCAGGCAGACATCATCGAGCCCTCTGACAGCTGGACAGGACCTGTAGTCATGGTCCCGAAGAACAGGTGGCTGGTGGCTGGCGGCTGTGCTCAGACTTCAGGCCGGTGAACGGGGTCACCAAGAAGGATTCATATCCCCTTCCCCGTATCGATGAGTCCCTGGACCTGGTCTCAGGGTCGTCGTGGTTCTCTTCCTTGGACCTCCGCAGTGGGTATTACCAAGTTCCTCTTGCCCCAGAGGCCAGACCAAAAACGGCTTTCTGCACCGGCCGGGGGCTATGGCAGTTCAAGGTCCTCAGTTTTGGGCTTTGTAATGCCCCTGCCACCTTTGTGTGGCTGACAGGGTGCTTTCTGGTATCCCCCGCCAGCAGTGCTTGGTTTACCTGGACGACATCCTGGTGCATGGCAGCTCGTTTAAGGCGGCCCTGGGATCTCTAACCCCCTAAACGCACCAGGAGCGTCTGCGCCGCGTTACGTTGCGGCTGCGCCGCGCTGCGACCTCCTCCTGCGACCTAACACACCAGGCGCGTTTCAAAACGTTGCGGAAGGGGAGCGTCGTGTGTGCAGCCTCGCAGTTCTTCTTCTTCTTCTTCTTCTTCTTCTTCTTCTTCTTCTTCTTCTTCTTCTTCTTCTTCTCTTTAATCGCGAATCGCTTCCACTTGGAGCATAATATCGCCACCCACTGTTGAGTTATTAAATGTTCATATTAAATCCTTGTCCTCAAACCAGTGCTTTTGAGGAATTTGAAGATCAGCTTGTTTGCTTCATTTCTTGATTTACTGTACATATATTGACTTGAAATCCATGTCCTTGATGTTGAGTTGTTCCAGTGCAGTTTTCAGAATGAGTCTTTGCCTTGTATATTCCGGGCAGCTAAAAAATACATGATGTATTGTATTGTCTCTGGTTGTTGGCAACCATCACAATTGCCATTTGGATGTTTTCCAATCAGATGCAGTGATGAGTTTAATCCAGAGTGTCCCAATGTTATCCTGCTGTTAATGCTCTGTTCTCTTCTACTACTCCCCCAAGTGCTTCCTGTTCCTACTTCCCTTTGTATCTGGTATAAATGTCTTCCTTTGATGTTAGCCTCGCAGTTGTTGTTGATTTTGGAATATATCCTGGACATTTGTACTTCTACATGTAGTAGGCTACGTAATTAAATGGTTTATGTTTGTGTCTGTTTAAATCGTGTTTATTGTTGTTATTTCCTATGTTGTTGTGTTGTAGACTACAGACACAGTTAATAATAATTGTAATATTCCAGTTATAAACGACATTAATCAAAGATGTGTTGCTGTATTTTAGTGGTAAAAAAATATGCATTCATCATCATAATTATTCTATATATATAATTTACAGTGCCTGTAAACCGGAGGAGAACGCTGGCATGTATTCTCCTACTTGAAAGACTATGGGGGGATGGGGGGAGGAGAAGGAGCCGGTTTTGGGTGCACCCCCTCAACCAGCAAAGGAGACAACAAGGTGATTTTCATCACCTCGTGGCTGAGCTGAGGCTGGACAGCCAACGACATCACCAATATTTTCGGATGAGTGCAGAGCAGATGGATGAACTGCTTAGGGGAGGAAACTTATACAAAATATACACCACCCCAAATTGATCATGTTGTTGATAGTGCTATAGATGCGCTGTGAATAAAATTAGACTCTGTTGCTCCTTTGAAAAAGAAGAAAATAAAACAACATAGATTAGCTCCATGGCATAATGCCGAAACCCGCAAGATAAAGCAAAAGTCTAGACAACTTGAAAGGATATGGCGTTCCACTAAACTTGAAGAATCTCGTTTCATTTGGCATATTACTCTCAATGAATATAAGAAAGCACTGCGTAAAGCGAGAGCAGCCTACTACTCTTCATTAATAGATGAGAATAAGAATAATGCAAGATTTCTTTTCAGCACTGTAGCCAGGCTGACAGAGAGCCACAGCTCCATTGAGCCTTCTATTCCCATAGCACTCAGTAGTAATGATTTTATGTGCTTTTTTAACGATAAAATTGTTACTCTTAGAAACAAAATTAATGACCTCTTGCCTTTGACCAGTATAGTGTTATCAACAGCTCCCGGAATCGTAAGTTCTAATATTACACTAGATAGGAAACTAGAATGCTTTTCAGCCATAAGCCTTGAACAATTAAATTCAATGATTCTCTCTTCTAAACCATCAACGTGCATGTTAGACCCAATTCCAACTAAGCTGTTGAAGGAAGTTTTTCCATTAATTAGCATTTTCTAAAGATATACTAACTATGGATGGCATTAATTTGGCCTCCAGTGAGACTGTAAGGAATCTTGGTGTTATATTTGATCAGGATTTATCCTTTAACGCCCACATAAAATCAATTTCAAGGACCGCCTACTTCCATCTACGTAACATTGCAAAAATCAGGCATATCTTGCCCTCAAAACGATGCAGAGAAACTAGTCCATGCATTTGTTACTTCTAGGCTGGATTTATTGTAACTCCTTATTATCAGGGTGTACCAAGAAGTCAGTGAAGTCGCTTCAGCTGATTCAAAATACTGCAGCTCGTGTACTAACCAGAGTTAGGAAAAGGAACCACATTACTCCTGTTCTGGCTGCCTTACACTGGCTCCCTATAGAACACAGGATAGAATTTAAAATTCTTCTTCTCGCCTACAAAGCCCTTAATGGGCAGGCGCCATCTTACCTTAAAGAACTCATTATACCCTACTGTCCTACTAGGGCATTGCGTTCCAAGAATGCAGGGTTGTTGGTTGTTCCTAGAGTCTCTAAAAATACAATGGGAACCAGAGGCTTTTCTTATCAAGCTCCACATTTGTGGAATCAGCTTCCAGTTTGTGTTTGGGCGGCAGACAGACTATCCGTTTTTAAGAGTGTGCTTAAGACCTTCCTTTCTGATAAAGCTTATAGTTAGGGCTGATTAGATTCAGTCCCTAGTTTTGCTGATATAGGCTTAGTTTGTCGGGGGACATCGTACTTCTTCCTTCTCTCTGTCTGTACCTGTGTACTCTCATGTTCCGATTAACCCAGCTTCCCCAAATGTCTTTCTTTTTGGTGTCTATATACGCCGGGATCCGGAGTCATGGATGATCCTGCGGTCTTGTGTCCTGGATTGCGAGCCCTGGATCTTGAGTCGTGGCTGTGGTCCTGGATCATAAGTCCTGGATGGATTTCCTTGTGGATTCATCTTCCTATTATACACACATGCATTTCCAAACATTTGGACTACTTATGTTGCAAATGTATTATCTTTTCAATTTACACACGGCATCTATTGCACGTCTGTCCATCCTGGGAGAGGCATCCCTCCTCTGTTGCTCTCCCTGGCTTCTACAAACACGCGTACACGATTAAAAACCCTTTGTCAAATGTATTAGTATTCTATGTAAAATAAAAAGTCAAACAACAGAGTAACAGAGTCCTTGAAATTGCTCCAACCAAAATGAAAGGCACTTGTTGCAGGAGAAGGCATCTCAGCCAACTTGTAAATGGCAATCAGCTGTGAAGTTGGTGCCGATCAGGATTTCAGAATTCATTGTCACAATGTTCATAAGTATGCAGACATATTGACATATTTCAAGTCAATCTTTCTAGCCTCTTGCATTGCAGCGACTTTACAGAGAACAGTATTTACTCAGATATTGCAGAATAAAAAACAGAAAGACACACACAAATGCAGAAGTGCTTCCTAAGAGGATGCATGCAGTTGAAATGGGGAAATGCCCTACTTTCTTTATGAGCCTTTTGCTACCTCATCTATCACAAGTCCATGTTTTTACTTCATAAAACACTGTTCATTTGGCCATCATCACTCCATTCACTGCAGATATTAGGAACACAGACCATATGCAGCAATGCACATGAGATTTAGGAAGAAGATATATAGACCTTTTATACGGCGTTCAATTTGAATGCTTAAAAAAAACTATACCTGTACTACTTACAATCATTTTCTGTTGTTTAGGATTTAACAAGATGGTGTACGCCACTTTGTATATATATATCAAATCACACATTTCCTTTTCAAAATATTGACATAGTCATGAGGATGAGGCTGTGGCTCAGTGGATACAGTGTGCTGGACTTCGAATCAGGGGATAGCAAGTTCAAGTCCCACTGCAGTCAGCATGTTGTTGTGTCCCTAGGCAATACACTTCACCTCAAATTGCTGGGGATTGTCCACAGTAGGCCTATTGAATGTATGTAAGTCGCTTTGGATAAAAGCGTCTAACAAGTGTAACAGGCCGGGGCAGATAAAGGGAAAAGTGGTAGTGAAGCAGTCACGACAGAGGCAGTGTTCAAATCAAAAAAGAGGCTTTATTGCTGTTCAACTAAAAAATACCTTTTACGATAGAAAGGCTAACGTAGCCGGGCCGCTAACCGACTTGCCAGCTTACAAACTGTTTCCTCAGTCTGGGAGTCTCCTGCTCCCTCCATGTGCCACACACCACTGAGAAACTCTAGGTGCTTTTGTCTCCCTTGAGGGAGTGATTAGCACCAGGTGTGAGGTCTCCCCACCTGCTCCCAATACTGTTAATTGGCAGCGGGTGGAGCCACCTATTGGGAATGTAGGTGTCTCCCACTACTCTGCCTCTCAGTCCCTTACACACACACCCCCCCCCCCTTCAGTTCTGGCCGAGGAGAGGTGACCATGGTCCACAGGGCATCTCTACGGGACAGAGCATCTGCATTCCCATGCTTAGCTCCGGCTCTGTGGATGATAGAGAAGTTAAACTCTTGTAGTGAGACAAACCACCTTCCTACTTTAGCATTTGTGTCTTTTTTATTTGCCATCCAGATCAGTGGGGCATGATCAGTTACCAGAGTGAAGTGTCGTCCCAAGAGGTAATACCGGAGGCGCTCAAGCGCCCATTTTATTGCTAGGCCTTCTTTCTCCACAGTAGCATACCCTTGTTCCCTTGTGTTCAGCTTCCGGCTGATGTACATGACTGGGTGTTCCTCACCGTGAACCTCCTGGGATAGTACTGCTCCTATGCCCACCTCTGACGCATCCGTCTGCACAATCATCCCCCGGCTGAAGTCTGGGGTCACCAACACCGGCCGTGCGCAGAGAGCCCTCTTAAGTCCCTCAAAGGCGTGTTCAGCCTCTCCTGTCCACTTGACCATTAGCGGCTGTGAGTCTCTGGTCAGGTCTGTAAGGGGAGAGGCTATTGTGGAGAAGTTTGGGATGAAACGGCAATAGTAGGACGTCAGACCCAAGAAGGTTTTCACCTGTTTCTTTGTTGACGGCCGTGGCCAGTCCTGGATCGCCTGAACCTTCCTTTCTTGTGGTCTAACGTTGCCCCGCCCAATGGTGAAGCCCAGATACTCGGCTTCCTCCAGTCCAAGCTTGCATTTTCTTGGATTGGCTGTCAAGCCCGCCCTTCGGAGAGATTCCAGCACTGCTGCAAGCCTTATGAGATGGCTATCCCATGAGTCACTGTGGATCACAACGTCATCCAAATAGGCAGCTGCATACTCACGATGTGGCCTCAGAACCTTGTCCATCAGTCTCTGGAACGTGGCTGGTGCTCCATGAAGCCCGAAGGGAAGCACAGTATATTGGTACAGCCCTGTGGGGGTGGCGAAGGCCGTCTTCTCTCTTGAGGCTGCTTCAAGTGGGACCTGCCAATACCCTTTCGTCAAGTCCAGAGTGCTGATATATCTGGCTTCCCCAAGCCGATCAATCAGCTCATCTATCCTGGGCATAGGATACGCATCAAACTTGGAGATTTCATTCAATTTTCTGAAATCATTACAGAACCTGTTGGTTTTGTCGGGCTTAGGAACCAGAATGACAGGGCTGGTCCACTCACTGTGAGATTCTTCAATCACCCCCATAGCCAGCATTTTCTGCACTTCTTGCTCAATGGCCGCCCGTCTTGCCTCCGGCACCCGGTAGGGCCGCATCTTTACCTTTTGGCCAGGCTCTGTGTGGATTTGATGTTCCACCATCGTTGTGCGTCCAGGTCGTAGTGAGAACACGTCCAAAGTCTGCTGAACCAGTTCCTTGGTTTGTTGTAACTGAGCTTTGGACAGCCCTGGACCGTATTCCACTTCGGCCACCTCCTGGTCGGGAGAAGAAGGTGACACAACCGGGGAACCACAACACAGCAGTGCCTCTCGGGCGTACCATTTCTTTAACAGGTTAACATGGTATATTTGGGATGGTTTGCGACGGCCAGGTTGACGTACCTTGTAGTTGACTGGTCCCACCTTCTCTACCATACCCTAGGGACCAGAGGGTACAATGGTTGGACATTTACTACCGGCCGCGGTATGCCTAGTGTACAGGGTCCATATAACCGACTTAATGCATAGCGGGAAGTCGGTTATATAGACATCAACAGAATAAGTGTTTAACGGTGATTTAAACTAGTTTATGCGGGGAAAAGAGTGCTCAAAATCGGATTCAACAGGCCATCCACACCGACTCCCATTAAAAGTGATTGAAATGTACAGGAATCTGTCCATTTCAATCACATTTGATGACCCGTCCAGGGTGACTTTCTTCCCCAGGAATTAGTGTCTGAAAGCTGGCTAACATTACTTTAAATACAGTGTGCACATGGCTTTATTACCCATGAAATAGTGTGTGAAAGCTGGGTGACTTTGATGTGAATTTAAGGAAGATATGGCCATTTCATCCACACCTCACGACTCCCATTAAAAGTGATTGAAATGTACAGGAATCTGTCCATTTCAATCACATTTGATGACCCGTCCAGGGTGACTTTCTTCCCCAGGAATTTAGTGTCTGAAAGCTGGCTAACATTACTTTAAATACAGTGTGCACATGGCTTTATTACCCATGAAATAGTGTGTGAAAGCTGGGTGACTTTGATGTGAATTTAAGGAAGATATGGCCATTTCATCCACACCTCACGACTCCCATTAAAAGTGATTGAAATGTACAGGAATCTGTCCATTTCAATCACATTTGATGACCCGTCCAGGGTGACTTTCTTCCCCAGGAATTAGTGTCTGAAAGCTGGCTAACATTACTTTAAATACAGTGTGCACATGGCTTTATTACCCATGAAATAGTGTGTGAAAGCTGGGTGACTTTGATGTGAATTTAAGGAAGATATGGCCATTTCATCCACACCTCACGACTCCCATTAAAAGTGATTGAAATGTACAGGAATCTGTCCATTTCAATCACATTTGATGACCCGTCCAGGGTGACTTTCTTCCCCAGGAATTAGTGTCTGAAAGCTGGCTAACATTACTTTAAATACAGTGTGCACATGGCTTTATTACCCATGACATAGTGTGTGAAAGCTGGGTGACTTTGATGTGAATTTAGGGAGGGAGAGCAGCAGCAGCAGCCGCCGCAGCAGCAGCAGCAGCAGCAGCAGCAGGCTGTGACCCTGGCGGAAATACATTGATTGTTTTAGCCAGGAATAAGTGTTTAGAAGGCGGGTAAAGTGTTCCTGCAGCTCCTCCATGACGGTAATAATGATTAGATATAATTGCCAGGGCAGAAAGCTCTTTTTAAAAGTGAAAAAACGATTTGAAACCGTTTGAAATGACTGGCGGGTGCTGATGGAAAGCAGGCGGAAATAAATGGATTGTTTACCCAGGAAAAGGTGTTTAAAAGGCGGGTAAAGTGTCCCTGCAGCTCCTCCATGACGGTAATAATGATTAGAAATCATTTACAGGGCAGAAAGCTCTTTTTAAAAGTGAAAAAACGATTTGAAACCGTTTGAAATGACTGGCGGGTGCTGATGGAAAGCAGGCGGAAATAAATGGATTGTTTACCCAGGAAAAGGTGTTTAAAAGGCGGGTAAAGTGTCCCTGCAGCTCCTCCATGACGGTAATAATGATTAGAAATCATTTACAGGGCAGAAAGCTCTTTTTAAAAGTGAAAAAACGATTTGAAACCGTTTGAAATGACTGGCGGGTGCTGATGGAAAGCAGGCGGAAATAAATGGATTGTTTACCCAGGAAAAGGTGTTTAAAAGGCGGGTAAAGTGTCCCTGCAGCTCCTCCATGACGGTAATAATGATTAGAAATCATTTACAGGGCAGAAAGCTCTTTTTAAAAGTGAAAAAACGATTTGAAACCGTTTGAAATGACTGGCGGGTGCTGATGGAAAGCAGGCGGAAATAAATGGATTGTTTACCCAGGAAAAGGTGTTTAAAAGGCGGGTAAAGTGTCCCTGCAGCTCCTCCATGACGGTAATAATGATTAGAAATCATTTACAGGGCAGAAAGCTGTTTTTAAAAGTGAAAAAACGATTTGAAACCGTTTGAAATGACTGGCGGGTGCTGATGGAAAGCAGGCGGAAATAAATGGATTGTTTTACCCAGGAGAAGGTGTTTACAAGGCGGGTAAAGTGTTCCTGCAGCCCCTAAGTGCCTGATTGTTTCAGAGACCCATAGCCGTGACACAGTGAACCATTTACATCCAAAAGTATCCATTTAAAAGTCATTTGTGTAGGGGGAAAAGGGTGCAGAGAGAAGCCTGAAAATGCCTCTCCAGCACCACAGAGAGCTCGCAGGTGCTGGAGAGGGGGAGACAGGCTCACAGGCAGGCCCGGGGACCCCTGCAGAACCCACAGCTGCTGGGTATCGACAAGGCGGTTTGGCAGTCCGCCTTTCAGCACCCAAACTCGGCCCTGAGACAGCCAGCCAGCCCCCCTCAGCTACAAGGAGCCAATAGCCCTCCAAACTCTTTGCTTACGGCCATACCACTCTGAGCACGCCCGATCTCGTCCGATCTCGGAAGCTAAGCAGAGTCGGGCCGGGTCAGTACTTGGATGGGAGACCGCCTGGGAATACCCGGTGCTGTAAGCTTTTGGTTGTTAAATACAGGCACATCCGTGGTGATAAGACAATATTTATAACCGAAAATAGCATGCTACACGTGGGTAGATTAGTTGCAAAGGTCGGGTGGTCTGTTTTAAGTCAGTTTCAAATTAAAATGGGTCATTCAGAAAGTGATATTTCTGAATAAATAGCACTTTCTGAACACATGTCAAACAGACATTCCTATTAAAAGTTATCAATTAGTAGCACGATCGGACACGAGCACTCTGTTTATTTCACACTGCAAGGAGACCGAGCTTGAAAAGCACCTCTCTGTGGCCGCTCCAAGACCCCCAAAACACGGACTAAGGAGCTCCAGGATCCCTCCCTGCCTTGAGAAAACAGGCTAGTTCACACTTACATTACGTACACCGACAAAGCCACCTCTTCGGGGCCGCTCCAAGACCCCCAAAACACGGACGCAGCAGCCCCAGCATCTCTCCCTGACATGAGCAAACAGGTTATTTCAGACTTCCATGACATACCCCGGGGAAAAGCACCTCTCTGTGGCCGCTCCAAGACCCCCAAAACACGGACGCAGCAGCCCCAGCATCTCTCCCTGACATGAGCAAACAGGTTATTTCAGACTTCCATGACATACCCCGGGGAAAAGCATCTCTCTGTGGCCGCTCCAAGACCCCCAAAACACGGACGCAGCAGCCCCAGCATCTCTCCCTGACATGAGCAAACAGGTTATTTCAGACTTCCATGACATACCCGGGGAAAAGCACCTCTCTGTGGCCGCTCCAAGACCCCCAAAACACGGACTAAGGAGCTCCAGGATCTCTCCCTGACATGCGTACTTCCAGAACCTCGCACACCTTGGGTCCCCGGGCCCCCGAACTTAAGCACTCCCCCACGGACTAAACCAAGATGATCACACCCTCAAGAATCTCGTGCCCCTGGGAATCTTAAAGGGGGGTCTACTTTGCGGTGCTTTACCGTCCGCCCATCGGCACCCATAGTCGGCCTTCCTCACAGCAGCAGCACCCAACCTCCATGGAGGATGTTTCTCGTGCCCCTGGCTACACTTAAAGGGGGTCTACTTTGCGGTGCTTTACCGTCCGCCCATCGGCACCCATAGTCGGCCTTCCTCACAGCAGCAGCACCCAACCTCCATGGAGGATGTTTCTCGTGCCCCTGGCTACACTTAAAGGGGGTCTACTTTGCGGTGCTTTACCGTCCGCCCATCGGCACCCATAGTCGGCCTTCCTCACAGCAGCAGCACCCAACCTCCATGGAGGATGTTTCTCGTGCCCCTGGCTACACTTAAAGGGGGTCTACTTTGCGGTGCTTTACCGTCCGCCCATCGGCACCCATAGTCGGCCTTCCTCACAGCAGCAGCACCCAACCTCCATGGAGGATGTTTCTCGTGCCCCTGGCTACACTTAAAGGGGGTCTACTTTGCGGTGCTTTACCGTCCGCCCATCGGCACCCATAGTCGGCCTTCCTCACAGCAGCAGCACCCAACCTCCATGGAGGATGTTTCTCGTGCCCCTGGCTACACTTAAAGGGGGTCTACTTTGCGGTGCTTTACCGTCCGCCCATCGGCACCCATAGTCGGCCTTCCTCACAGCAGCAGCACCCAACCTCCATGGAGGATGTTTCTCGTGCCCCTGGCTACACTTAAAGGGGGTCTACTTTGCGGTGCTTTACCGTCCGCCCATCAGCACCCATAGTCGGCCTTCCTCACAGCAGCAGCACCCAACCTCCATGGAGGATGTTTCTCGTGCCCCTGGCTACACTTAAAGGGGGTCTACTTTGCGGTGCTTTACCGTCCGCCCATCGGCACCCATAGTCGGCCTTCCTCACAGCAGCAGCACCCAACCTCCATGGAGGATGTTTCTCGTGCCCCTGGCTACACTTAAAGGGGGTCTACTTTGCGGTGCTTTACCGTCCGCCCATCGGCACCCATAGTCGGCCTTCCTCACAGCAGCAGCACCCAACCTCCATGGAGGATGTTTCTCGTGCCCCTGGCTACACTTAAAGGGGGTCTACTTTGCGGTGCTTTACCGTCCGCCCATCGGCACCCATAGTCGGCCTTCCTCACAGCAGCAGCACCCAACCTCCATGGAGGATGTTTCTCGTGCCCCTGGCTACACTTAAAGGGGGTCTACTTTGCGGTGCTTTACCGTCCGCCCATCAGCACCCATAGTCGGCCTTCCTCACAGCAGCAGCACCCAACCTCCATGGAGGATTTTGCTCGTGCCCCTGGCTACACTTAAAGGGGGTCTACTTTGCGGTGCTTTACCGTCCGCCCATCAGCACCCATAGTCGGCCTTCCTCACAGCAGCAGCACCCAACCTCCATGGAGGATTTTGCTCGTGCCCCTGGCTACACTTAAAGGGGGTCTACTTTGCGGTGCTTTGCCGTCCGCCCATCGGCACCCATAGTCGGCCTTCTTCACAGCAGCAGCACCCAACCTCCATGGAGGATTTTGCTCGTGCCCCTGGCTACACTTAAAGGGGGTCTACTTTGCGGTGCTTTGCCGTCCGCCCATCGGCACCCATAGTCGGCCTTCTTCACAGCACCACCTGCCCTGCTGGAGGTTCACACTTTAACTTTTTTACCCTCTTCTACCTTACAAATCATCCCACACTTGAGCACTCCTCACTCGGACTAAACACCTACATGCTACCACCAGAACCAGAATATTGTGCCCCTGGGGATCTTAAAAGAAGAAAACCCATAGTGGGATTAAAAACAGAACACTTAGTAATTTTAACAAACTTTATTTACAGTAATATTGACAGTAATAAATAAATTCAAACAGGATATAACGTATTTACAAGGGGACTGATTACAACAACACACTGCATATTTACAAGTTGATCACTGGCAACAGTGGGTGAAGTTGGGGCAGAGTATGGCACCCTCTCTTCACCCATGTCTGAGGGGTTGTGTTCGGCCAGTGACTGGTCCCTCTTCGGGACATGTCTTGGTAGGGAGTCTTGGTAGGGAGCCGGGCTGTGCTCCTCTCCAGAGTTGTCACTGTCGATGTCAATACCCGCAAAAGTGTCTTCATTTCCCGCTGCTGCTGTCGATGCCGCCGCCGCTGCTTGAAGTGACTGTGTGAAGAGCAACCGAATGTCCGCAGCCTCCTTCAAAGAAGGATTATTCGCGTAAAATTTGTCCGCAGTTGCAGTGTTGTGACACATGAAATCACTCACTCTTTGGCGGTTGCCTTTGTCTTGAAACCTCTTCGCATTATCGGCGTGGACTGTGCGGAGGTCGGTGAAGTTAATGGGACTGCGGAGCCCCACATCAGCCCATGCCAACCTCAGGGAGTAGGCAAGCTTCCTGAACGGGTTCTTCCCCTCTGTGTACAGAAAGTAACGGCTCTGGGTGCAGGTCAGCGTACCCTTAATTTCCAGCCACCTCTTCATCCATCCAAATTCTTCTACGGTGAGGTACAGCTGCGCCTCCCCGAACGCGTTGGCCGTCTTGTGGTTACTTACCTGTTATGACAGAGATAGAGAGTGTCAATACAATGTCAATCATGCATATAACTGCCAGAATAAATACATTGATTAATAGCACTCACATGAACCAGGTAGCCGAAGGCAGTGCCAGTTGTATCCGCCTTTCGGACCTCGGCGTTGGTCATGTTGGAGTAGACCCCGGACGGTGGCCATAAATGCAGCTCCAATGAAGAGTCATATACCCATAGAGCAGTGTCCGGGTCGCGGTAGTCGGATTGCTGGCCATCACATCCAGGAGCTGAGGGATGCGAGTGGTGGTCGAAGTCAAGCATGTCATTAGGTCGTTGTGGCTCGGCAGACCTTCCATCTTGTCACGCTTCACTTGCATCTGGTGGATAAGTACTTTTCTCTTCAGGGACTTCAGGGAGCTCTCGTTTCCCCTCTCCGTTGTAAATTGCAACGGGGGAGTGCAAAAGTCTCCGGGGCTTCGTTCCGAAGCGCCGAAGACTTGACCCCCTCCCCCGTTGGCACTTAGCCGTTTTTCAAGAATTTTCAAAAACTTCATTTTTGATTATTTTAACATATAATTGACCGTTTTCTTTACTTTTTTTTGCTTTCCACGGGTGGAGGCGCATGGCAGGCCGCATATGAGCTTCCAAATTCGGCCTGGAACGTCCGGGAATTATGGGTTAAGCTCCATATACTGACGACTCCCATTAAAAGTGATTGAAATGTACAGGAATCTGTCCATTTCAATCACATTTGACGACGCATGCAGGGTGACCCTGGCTACACTTAAAGGGGGTCTACTTTGCGGTGCTTTACCGTCCGCCCATCAGCACCCATAGTCGGCCTTCCTCACAGCAGCAGCACCCAACCTCCATGGAGGATTTTGCTCGTGCCCCTGGCTACACTTAAAGGGGGTATACTTTGCGGTGCTTTACCGTCCACCCATCAGCACCCATAGTCGGCCTTCCTCACAGCAGCAGCACCCAACCTCCATGGAGGATTTTGCTCGTGCCCCTGGCTACACTTAAAGGGGGTATACTTTGCGGTGCTTTACCGTCCACCCATCAGCACCCATAGTCGGCCTTCTTCACAGCAGCAGCACCCAACCTCCATGGAGGATGTTTCTCGTGCCCCTGGCTACACTTAAAGGGGGTATACTTTGCGGTGCTTTACCGTCCGCCCATCAGCACCCATAGTCGGCCTTCTTCACAGCAGCAGCACCCAACCTCCATGGAGGATGTTTCTCGTGCCCCTGGCTACACTTAAAGGGGGTATACTTTGCGGTGCTTTACCGTCCGCCCATCAGCACCCATAGTCGGCCTTATTCACAGCAGCAACACCCAACCTCCATGGAGGATGTTTCTCGTGCCCCTGGCTACACTTAAAGGGGGTATACTTTGCGGTGCTTTACCGTCCGCCCATCAGCACCCATAGTCGGCCTTATTCACAGCAGCAACACCCAACCTCCAGTGGAGGATGTTATCATGCCCCTGGCAACACTGGTAAACACTGGTAACATATGTCTAGCCGCTGACAGGAACTTGACATCGGAACTTGACATCGCATTTCCATTGAGCGGACTCCCGTACATGGGAAGGGCAAGTCCCACGGTACCTCCGTTCATAAGGCTGACATTTGCCTTACACTTAAAGGGGGTCTACTTTGCGGTGCTTTACCGTCCGCCCATCGGCACCCATAGTCGGCCTTATTCACAGCAGCAACACCCAACCTCCAGTGGAGGATGTTATCATGCCCCTGGCAACACTGGTAAACACTGGTAACATATGTCTAGCCGCTGACAGGAACTTGACATCGGAACTTGACATCGCATTTCCATTGAGCGGACTCCCGTACATGGGAAGGGCAAGTCCCACGGTACCTCCGTTCATAAGGCTGACATTTGCCTTACACTTCATAGGGACCTTGCCACGATGCCAGGAATCTGTGTTCTGTGGTGGGGACCAGGAGAAGCACTTTATCCCCGGGCAGGAACTCACGCGGTTGGGCACCTCTGTTATACACTTTCCTCTGGGCTTCTTGGGCTTGAGCCATGTGCTCTCTGACCATGGGCCAAACATCTTTCATATGCGTCTGCATCGTCTCTACATGCTCAATCAGGCTCCGATGGGGGCTTGGTTGCTCCTCCCAGGCTTCCTTCGCGATGTCGAGAAGTCCTCTGGGCTGTCGGCCATACAGCAGCTCGAAGGGGGAGAAACCGGTTGAAGCCTGTGGAACTTCCCTGATTGAAAACAGGACATAGGGCAGAAGCTGGTCCCAGTTACGACCATCCTTGTCAACAACCTTCTTTAACATGGATTTCAATGTCTTGTTAAAGCGTTCTACCAATCCGTCTGTCTGAGGATGGTAGACAGATGTACGAAGCTGCTTTACCTTGAATAGCCTGCAGAGATCCTTCATTATCTTGGACATGAAGGGAGTGCCTTGGTCTGTTAGTATCTCTTTAGGAATCCCAACTCGGCTGAATAGGTGAAGCAGCTCCCGTGCAATCACTCTCGTTGTCATGTTCCTCAAGGGAATGGCCTCCGGGTACCTGGTTGCATAGTCAAGGATCACAAGAATATACTGATGTCCCCTGGCAGACTTCACCAGCGGTCCCACTAAGTCCATGGCAATGCGAGAAAACGGTACATCGATTATCGGTAGAGGTATTAGGGGATTTTTAAAGTGTGGCTTGGGACTCATCTTTTGACATTCAACACAGGTGCGACAATAATCCTCTATAGCTCTTACCACCCCTGGCCAGTGGAACCGGCTCCCAATCCGCTGCCTTGTCTTCTCAACCCCTAGGTGGGCCCCTAGGACATGGCTGTGAGCCAGATGCAACACTGTGGACACATATTGTTTTGGGACAACCAACAAGTCTCTTCGCTGACCTTCAACCTCTTTGGCATAGTATAACAGATTATTTTTGATGAGGAAATGAGGACATGTAAGCTCACCTACTCCTGGAACAGGTTTTCCCTCTATTTCCGTAACATTGCTGCGTGCATGCAGCAGATTGGGGTCTTCCATCTGGGCGGTCCCGAACTGGCCCTTCAAACTTGGAATCAATGCGACTTCACCCTCCTCCTCCCCTGTGCTTAGGTCTCCAGGGAAAGCAACAAAAGGGTTATCATTTGCCTCGTCTGCACTGGAAGATTGGTTGCCTCTCTGCTCCTCCGGCACAGCACACACAACTTTGGGGAACTGCTGAGGAGACGTACCCGGGGTGGCAATTTGTCCTTTCTCTCGCTTTCCTTTGGCACGCCTGGGATTTTTGGGCCTCCCCTCCTTCTGGTGCCGCAAGCGCTTGTATAGTGGGCAGTCTCGCCCCTGGGACTGGTAGGGAAGGAACCACCCCCACTTTCAGCTGCCTTTAACTGTGGTAAGGTGGATGAGGCAAGTGGGGTATAATTTAGTGTCCCCATGGACACAGGAGACGGCCACAGTCTCTTCAGATGGCAAATGGTCGAGGAGGTGGGGTTGAATGAGGGACACCACACTTCCTGAGTCCACTAGCGCCTCTGCATCTTTTCCATTTACCTTGACTGGTATCATTTGAGCCAGGGAGCTTTCCTGTACCCAGCAAGAGTCAAGAAGGTGGCAAGGCCTTGCACCAGATGAGTGGGCGGTCGGCATTAGCTCATCCTTCCTGGGCAATCCCGGGCAATGTGGCCTATCTCCCCACACTGGTAGCAACGCGGTTGGCCCTCTGGCAGGTAGGACTGTCGTCGCCTTACCTCTTCGGGTTCCCATCGCGGTTCTCGTGCCCGTCTAGTCCGTGATGCTTCCCCACTGGCTTTCCGGCCCCACTCGGTGTCTGGTCGTGTGGACTTAAGCAGGTCCGCTGTGACCATGTGGCTCTCCACTACGTCAACCAACTCATCCAGACTGGCTGGATTCTGCTGGCTTGACATTTTCTTGGTCTCATAGGGCAGAGACCGAATATATTTGTCCATCATTATCCTCTCTAAAACACTCAACTTTTCGGGGTCGCAGGTCAGCCAGGCTCTGGTTACCCGGCCTAGGTCATACATCTGGGCCCTGGCTGACAACTCTGGCTTGTATTTCCAGTCATGGAACCGCTGGGCTCTAGCTGCTAAGCTGTAGCCATACCTCGCCAGGATTTCCCTCTTCAAGACGACGTAGACCTTTGCTTGGTCAGGAGGGAGGTCGAAGTAAGCTTGCTGTGCCGGGCCCAGGAGGAATGGTCCAACCAGATCAGCCCAGGAATCCCTTGGCCAGCCCTCTCTTTCAGCAGTGCGCTCAAAGGCTGTTAAGTAGGCCTCTATCTCATCACTCTCCGTCATTTTGGGGATGAATCGACCTGGGTTAGGCTGTACGGTTGCTTCCCTCTGGGTAGGAGAGGCTGCTGTTAGGCATTTTTTACCTCCACATGGAGAAGCGCATTCTGTTTCTGCTGCTCCTGTATCATCTGCCGTTGCAGAGTCTGCTGCTCAGTAGAAATACGCACCAACTCCCTTAGTACATCCTCCATCTTGAAACCGGAAATACACTAACTGCAACACCACCACTAGAGTCCTTAGGCCCGCATTCTCCACCAGTGTAACAGGCCGGGGCAGATAAAGGGAAAAGTGGTAGTGAAGCAGTCACGACAGAGGCAGTGTTCAAATCAAAAAAGAGGCTTTATTGCTGTTCAACTAAAAAATACCTTTTACGATAGAAAGGCTAACGTAGCCGGGCCGCTAACCGACTTGCCAGCTTACAAACTGTTTCCTCAGTCTGGGAGTCTCCTGCTCCCTCCATGTGCCACACACCACTGAGAAACTCTAGGTGCTTTTGTCTCCCTTGAGGGAGTGATTAGCACCAGGTGTGAGGTCTCCCCACCTGCTCCCAATACTGTTAATTGGCAGCGGGTGGAGCCACCTATGGGGAATGTAGGTGTCTCCCACTACTCTGCCTCTCAGTCCCTTACACAAGTGACATGTAAAGTAATGATCTGAAAAAAACAAGCAAACAAAAAAAGTGTTGCTCATGCTATGTGTTGGGAAACTTCCTAAAACGTTGACGTTGCACAAGAGGGAAGAGATAGAAGAGAGAGGAGAGGAAGAGTCAGGTCATAGCAGAGACACTCAGCAGAGATCACTGTGGAGAGGAGACAGCAAGAAACAGGTAAGACACAACATCTATATTTATGTTTAAAATAGCCTTTTGATCACATTGAATTTGTTAAATGGAAATGTTATCTCCTAGCTATATCACAAAAACGCTTTTTGACATACATTGACTTTCTGGTAAAGTGAGGCTGAACTCAGTTTAAGAAAGAGTGCTTGGGCATGGACTAAGTCCTTTTGAAATATTTTAATAATGATATATGTCACAGTTATTTCAGTAAATTAATTAGGGGGGGAGCAAAGTTGCAGTTTTCAAAAGCTAACCCTAAAGTTCATAAGATATTTTGAACAAGTGTCACAAAGTGCTTTAAACTAACAAATGTCAGGGAAGTCCCACCCCAGGGTAGAGTAATCTTGCAATTACAGATTATTTTAATGTGCAATGTCCTATATTAAGATCTGTGTCAGCTGTGCAGCTTCCCTTTGGTTCACTTCCTCTATGTTTGCTGCACTTTCAGTGTCAAGTTTGTCCTGTGAAGACTGACTGTCTCAAGTATCAAATCAGGATGTTTGTTCTAATCTGTGCAACGCTGCTTTTCTCTGTGAGGGGCATCCATGCAGAAACAGGTACTGTATGCATTTTTATATCATGTCAAGGAAATAGTTGAAAAAATATAATGTCAATAATGTCATAAGTGTCCTTTGTTTCATTGTTTTCCTGACATGCTTCCAAATTACAAGGGTTTAGTTTTTCCACCAGCTCATAAGTAACAAGTCCTTGCAGCATTGATTAACTAACTTCAGATAGTCATTTAGTTGGCCTTTTTGTTATAGCCTGAAACAAAAAAAGTCATATAGCAGCCTTTCTTTATCATTTATTTAATCAGAATGTATTTGATTTAATGATATGTTGTCGAAATTAAAATAACCTATATCCCTGTTTTGTCACTGTTTGTATCAACAGGTGCATCGGTTTGGGGAAGACCATACTGTCAAGCAGGAACATACTGTATCACTCTTGGTGAAGCAGATATAACAGCAGAGGCTGGACTCTGTGTTGTGATACCGTGTTCTTTCTCTACTGCTGCAGCCTTTAAAACCCAACATATAGTTTGGTACAAATGTAAACCGTCCAATCGAAAATGTGGCGATTCTGACATTATATTCCACACCAACAAGCACAACACCAAGGTTCAGTCTTTGTTCAAAGGACGGGTTTCACTGTTGCAGCCTGATGTGAGTCAGGGGAACTGCAGCATCATCATCAACGACCTCACCGAGTCAGACTCTGGAGAGTATCAGCTCAGAGTTAATGGTTTACTGTATGGGAGATCGGATGGACATACATACTCTGAAAGAGCAGTTCTCTCTGTCAAAGGTATGGAGAGCTACAACAAATATTAACAGTCAAAATGTTCATTTTTGTTTTGCACAAAACATATTTGTTTTATTTTTAGTTTTAATAGGAGATGAAGCAATGTTAAGCTTTTGTCAACATCTGTGGGCAACCAGTAGGAACTGTAGTAGTTCCTGATTTATCTCTGACACATTGCTTCGTAAATGTTAAGAAAGAGTATTTATATTTTATATTTCGCCAACATGTAGGTGAAAGATGACCTTCAGGCTGTTGAACGGATTTCACTAACAGACTGCTCTGTCTTTAGCTCTGACCCAGAAGCCCTCAGTGATGATTCCTCCTCTGACAGAGGGGCAGCCGACCACACTGACCTGCACTGCTCCTGGTCTCTGTTCTGGATCTGATCCTGAATTCACCTGGACATGGAGAGGAGCAGGAGAGAAGGACTCTCAGATCACAGGAAACATCACTGCTTTCAAGACTGAGAATCTGACTGCTGTCACACAGAGTCACAGCTCCACTTTGACCTTTAACCCTTCAGCTGAACACCACAGCAGCAGTGTTACCTGTGAGGTCGGCTTCAGAAACAACATCACTGCAGAGGAGACTGTGACTCTTAATGTCAACTGTGAGTATTGTACATACTACACTTAAACGCGTCACATTTTCTTAAAAAGGAAAGAAGTTATCAAAGCTACTGCTGATCTTCTGAGAAATGTGTGAAGTTTTGCAGCTTTAAGATGTACATTTTGGGAAAGATCTGTTTTTGGCAAAATACCTTGTTCCTGATGAGGATCAGAAGATTGTTTAAAAGGCTATATGACATGTGGAACGCACATGTATTCAATTGCTCCTATTCCTATGCATTTATTAACCAATTCAAATAACTTCCACTAATTAAAGTCACAATCTAGTTTTCCACTTACATGTATTTCATTAGTACAATTATTTAAATATAGGAACACATGTAAGCACCAATGTCATTTATGAATTGAAGTTAATGAAAGGGTGAGCAGGATATTGTGTGGTTACTCAAATGGTGCAGCTGACTCAAACTGCTATGACTCTGTGTCAACAGTCTATCCAAAGATCCTAAATAGCTCAAAGTGTGAGGTTCAGTCGGGGGTCCTGACCTGCGTGTGCATCAGTAAGGGGAATCCTTTACCCTACATCATATGGCCGCTGTTGAATAACCACTCTGAGTACTCCGTCATCACCACTGTGTCACACCAAACTATCCACAGCACCCTAACTGTAAAGGACCACAGCAACACTGTTGTTGAGTGTGTCGGACGCATCAAAGTTGGGGAAGTTCAACACACCATCCCTGTTATAACTTCACAGAAGCGAGAAGGTAAACACATTCATAACCAATGACTGATAACCAGCAAAAACATAGTCTCTGTTCGTCTTTTAAGAAACGGTTTCGTGAATTGATTCTATGAAAATAAAATTGTAAGCAATTGTGATCCAATAGAGTACAGGTACTGTAATTTAGCTGGTTTATCCTTTTCTTCAACTATAATTCTAACCCCACCATTATCTCTCATGTGAATATATTTGATAACTCCATCTGTGTATATTTTGGTATTGGTCACCTACAGGTACAAATCCATAAAATGTGGTATTAGTAGCTACTGAATTTACAGCATTAATATAACTCTTGTCACTCTCTGTCATTTCTACTAGCAAATCAACATGGACCAAGTGCACAGCTTCCCTGGGTTATCGTTGCTGCTGTATCTCTTTTTGTAAATGTCATCAGCATAATCCTCATCATGTTCCTTTGGTATGTAACTACAGTATATCAACATGTACTGCTTTCAAGGCTCTGTCAATGCAGTTTTAGACAACACCTCATGTCTCACTCTTCTCTCCAAAGGCACTCAAGAAAAAAGGTGAAACCAAACCAAGAAGACAGAACTTACATGTCAATCAAGAAAACAGACGTGTCATCTGATTATGAAGTTATTGCCCAGCCTCTGAACTAACCAGCTTTACCTGAGTGTAGTAGGGGATGATTTTGATTGTGTTTTGAAAAGTGCAAGATTTTATAAGTTTGAAATGTCTACATTCTGTCATTTAACTGCCACGTATATTTTGTGTTTTTACAGTATTCTTGTTTTTCATATTACATCTTAATTACCTTGATTTGCCCAGCAGAAGATCAGAGAGAGGGCAGTACAATCACAGTCGTTTGTAGCTTGTGCTTTTTCAGATATATTTATGAAGATTTGAAAAAAAATGTTAAAATGTTCATTATAAAAGGATCAGTATTATTAACAATGTGTTTTGCATTCATTCTGTACGCTTTACCTTTAAAAAGAAGAAATTATCCTGGCAAGAAGAGTCATTTTAATTTACTTCACACAATTTTACATTGCAACATATCACAAAAAAAAGAAGAAAGTCAGATGAATATTCAACCTTGTCCGTCTGACTAAATGGCTCATTTTTTGACTCCATTATGATGTAAAGAACCAAACCACAGGAACCAGAAACCATAGAAACCATAGGAAGCATATTTGGTTGAAGGTATTACCTTATTGCGTAAATCAAAATGAGGTCACACTTCTTTTAAAAGGATGTAGTATATAAATAATCTCTCTCTGCGCTTCCACCATGTCTGCAAAGCCTTCTGGAATTAATGAAACTTCACTGAAGTAAATTAATTCTGGACAAAACAAAATGTTGAAGCTCCTAGACCCTCATTGGTTTTGCATGAATGTTGTATCAGCTGGTTAACATAAAAAAAGATATTAAATAACAAAGGTTTTTTTTTCATTCAGCCCTTTTTATGCAAGAGGTAAAATGTGCTTAGCAGAGTTGGAAAGCTAAAAAGTAATGACGGACATATCTAGACGGATGCTACACCAGAATGTTGTGAGCAGTATTAACATCAGCAAGAGTGTACATGTAACCAACAAGATCCTGTACGAGGGAATACCAAGGGTGAGCGAGAAAATTGCAGCCAGGCGAATGGGACTAGCAGGACATTGCCAAAGGCATCAAGAGCTGCTAGCCGGCAAATTGGTGCTGTGGGAACCAACACACGGGCATCGGTCACGAGGACGTCCCGCACAAACATACGTGGACGTACTCAAGAATGACGCAGGAGCATAAAGTACCAATGAACTGGCCAGATGTATGGAGAACCGGGATGACTGGAAGCAACGATGGAGGGCTCGTCTGAGGACGACCTAGAGAGAATGACAGGACATAATCAGCATTTTAGACAGATCCATAAGAAAAAGCTAATCAATGCAGTAATAACTACAACATATAACAGAGATTATGCATTCATAACCTTACATTTAATATATTGCCAACTACAAGCATTAGCTGTGTTTTGTTGTGTTTTTTCAATGTGACAAAATGCCTTGTACAATTGTTTTTTTATCATAAGCTTTTTGTTTGTGTTTAATTGCTGCAGTAGTTGGGCTCTCTGGGCCACCGTACTATGGAGCCAATCACATCACCTACTGACGGCAGCAGGTGAAGTTTAATCTGCACATTAGTAACTTCATGTGCAGGTGTGGATGAATCCTTCTGGAAGAAACCTTGTTGCAAAGCCATTGTGGCCTTTTTTTATAATCTATTTTAAACCATTGAAAGACAGCAAAATCCCTCACATGACTCAGTTAGGAGAGTTACTCTAATCTCTAGCTATTGTAAATGCTCCTTGTTTTTGTAAGAGTGGGCTTCTGCTCTGGTTAGCTAGCATCGAAAGCCTTCAATGTGTGAGGAGTCTGCGGACACTAGGAAAACATATCCATATCAATCAGTGGTGAACCCTTCAAGGTATTCAGAGAATACCCTGGAACACTCAGATAAAACAAACAAAAAATCGATTTAATTACATAAATACAATTTTATAAAATGTAAATAAAATGAATAAATGAGAATCGTATCTGTGTTGTTGATTTGTAATATTACAGTGTTACGTTGATTTGTTTGTCTTTCTCGGTCCATGCACTACGCATTTGAGTTGTTTTGTGTTTGAAAAAAAATGCAACCAATCAGATATTTTTCTGGGTCTTAGAAGATCCTTCAACCAAGGTATTCTACATCCTTGATCGAATGCCCTGGTCGTTGCACTGAATGAGAGCGTACGTTTGGATTGACACGTTTGATCAACCAATCATATATTGATTTGTAGCCAATGGGCGTATTCTTTCAGAGTTTCCCTCGGTTCCAGGGTGCTCTAGAAGGCCCGCTAGTTAACTGGCTCGAGACCATGCTCGAGACAGAGGGTGTTTCTCAATATTGAGGACGCTTCCTTGGTAGGACATGTCTTCCGAGTCAGGTCCTTCAGAAGCGAGGCAAGAATCCTTCCCAACCTCGGAAAATGAAGAATGGTCGGAACAGGCCAACAGGTGTGCAGGTGTGCGTCATATGAGAGGCCCCCGGCTGTGAGGAGCTGCAGAGAGGAGGAGAAGCCTGCATGGGTTGCCGAAATGACTGAACTGATAAGGGCTGTGTCTCTGCAACCAACACGCAGGCCAAGTCTGCTGGGAGTGGTCAGCCAGGACATTTGGCCAGAGACTGCCCCAAGGCACACCGGACCCAGGGAAACGACGTGGGGCCCGCATAAAGGGGAAGATGCGGAGCCAAGCCCAAAAACCCCCCAACCAAACCACAGCTGTATTGCCACCAACACAGACATCCGAGGAAGGAGCCCGACAGCACAGCCGGGGGAGCCAGGCTCTACGCCTTCCTGAAGAAGATGACAGCACATGCTTGGAGCCTGTCGTCGCGGTGGGCCGTGCTGGTGGTGGGGATTCCTGTTATGTCGCTGTGGAAATGGTGCCCTGCACTACACTGATGGACACACCAGTGCTCTACAGTAACCCTGGTGAGAGCAGATATGTTGCCCAGTGGGACTATTTTAGAACCGACAGCGGTGCGTCTACGCACAGTCACGGGAGAGCTGGCACCTGAAAGGAAAAGGCATGCTGACTGTGTTGGTGGGGGGAGTTGAAGTGCATCATCCAGTGTGGATAGCGGATGTGCAGGACCCGTGTATTCTGGGCTTGGACTTTTTGAGGGCGTCTGGTTGCCACCTGGATCTTCAAGCAGGCGCAGTGAGTTTCCACGCGGTGCCTGTGATCACTATGACCCGTATCCACACCCCTGCTGAACCTGCGGGGAGACCCCCTACACACCCCGTGAGTACCCTAGAAACTGAATAAAATCCTCCCTCCTTATCCCCGGTGACGCCCACTCAGGGCAATTCCGCACCTGTCACCCCCGTCCTGTGCCACCCGATCACAGCACCCCCCCAGTCACCCCAGACTGGGGTGGAAGAGGCTCAGTCTGCAGTATTGGAGGTGTGGAGGAAAAACTGTGGCGGCCTGAATCCCGAGCAGCAAGAGCAATTGTGGCAGCTGCTGCTAGAGTTCCAGGGCAGTTTCGCCATGAGTGAGGAGGAGGTGGGCCGAACTCATCTGGTAGAACATGAGATTGATACAGGGGACTCGCGTCCCATCAAGTGTCGCCCGCGCCGACTTCCCCTGGCTCGTCAGCAGGCTTGCGACGAGGCAGTGCAGAGCATGCTGCAGGCAGACATCATCGAGCCCTCTGACAGCTGGACAGGACCTGTAGTCATGGTCCCGAAGAACAGGTGGCTGGTGGCTGGCGGCTGTGCTCAGACTTCAGGCCGGTGAACGGGGTCACCAAGAAGGATTCATATCCCCTTCCCCGTATCGATGAGTCCCTGGACCTGGTCTCAGGGTCGTCGTGGTTCTCTTCCTTGGACCTCCGCAGTGGGTATTACCAAGTTCCTCTTGCCCCAGAGGCCAGACCAAAAACGGCTTTCTGCACCGGCCGGGGGCTATGGCAGTTCAAGGTCCTCAGTTTTGGGCTTTGTAATGCCCCTGCCACCTTTGTGTGGCTGACAGGGTGCTTTCTGGTATCCCCCGCCAGCAGTGCTTGGTTTACCTGGACGACATCCTGGTGCATGGCAGCTCGTTTAAGGCGGCCCTGGGATCTCTAACCCCCTAAACGCACCAGGAGCGTCTGCGCCGCGTTACGTTGCGGCTGCGCCGCGCTGCGACCTCCTCCTGCGACCTAACACACCAGGCGCGTTTCAAAACGTTGCGGAAGGGGAGCGTCGTGTGTGCAGCCTCGCAGTTCTTCTTCTTCTTCTTCTTCTTCTTCTTCTTCTTCTTCTTCTTCTTCTTCTTCTTCTTCTTCTTCTTCTTCTTCTCTTTAATCGCGAATCGCTTCCACTTGGAGCATAATATCGCCACCCACTGTTGAGTTATTAAATGTTCATATTAAATCCTTGTCCTCAAACCAGTGCTTTTGAGGAATTTGAAGATCAGCTTGTTTGCTTCATTTCTTGATTTACTGTACATATATTGACTTGAAATCCATGTCCTTGATGTTGAGTTGTTCCAGTGCAGTTTTCAGAATGAGTCTTTGCCTTGTATATTCCGGGCAGCTAAAAAATACATGATGTATTGTATTGTCTCTGGTTGTTGGCAACCATCACAATTGCCATTTGGATGTTTTCCAATCAGATGCAGTGATGAGTTTAATCCAGAGTGTCCCAATGTTATCCTGCTGTTAATGCTCTGTTCTCTTCTACTACTCCGCCAAGTGCTTCCTGTTCCTACTTCCCTTTGTATCTGGTATAAATGTCTTCCTTTGATGTTAGCCTCGCAGTTGTTGTTGATTTTGGAATATATCCTGGACATTTGTACTTCTACATGTAGTAGGCTACGTAATTAAATGGTTTATGTTTGTGTCTGTTTAAATCGTGTTTATTGTTGTTATTTCCTATGTTGTTGTGTTGTAGACTACAGACACAGTTAATAATAATTGTAATATTCCAGTTATAAACGACATTAATCAAAGATGTGTTGCTGTATTTTAGTGGTAAAAAAATATGCATTCATCATCATAATTATTCTATATATATATAATTTACAGTGCCTGTAAACCGGAGGAGAACGCTGGCATGTATTCTCCTACTTGAAAGACTATGGGGGGATGGGGGGAGGAGAAGGAGCCGGTTTTGGGTGCACCCCCTCAACCAGCAAAGGAGACAACAAGGTGATTTTCATCACCTCGTGGCTGAGCTGAGGCTGGACAGCCAACGACATCACCAATATTTTCGGATGAGTGCAGAGCAGATGGATGAACTGCTTAGGGGAGGAAACTTATACAAAATATACACCACCCCAAATTGATCATGTTGTTGATAGTGCTATAGATGCGCTGTGAATAAAATTAGACTCTGTTGCTCCTTTGAAAAAGAAGAAAATAAAACAACATAGATTAGCTCCATGGCATAATGCCGAAACCCGCAAGATAAAGCAAAAGTCTAGACAACTTGAAAGGATATGGCGTTCCACTAAACTTGAAGAATCTCGTTTCATTTGGCATATTACTCTCAATGAATATAAGAAAGCACTGCGTAAAGCGAGAGCAGCCTACTACTCTTCATTAATAGATGAGAATAAGAATAATGCAAGATTTCTTTTCAGCACTGTAGCCAGGCTGACAGAGAGCCACAGCTCCATTGAGCCTTCTATTCCCATAGCACTCAGTAGTAATGATTTTATGTGCTTTTTTAACGATAAAATTGTTACTCTTAGAAACAAAATTAATGACCTCTTGCCTTTGACCAGTATAGTGTTATCAACAGCTCCCGGAATCGTAAGTTCTAATATTACACTAGATAGGAAACTAGAATGCTTTTCAGCCATAAGCCTTGAACAATTAAATTCAATGATTCTCTCTTCTAAACCATCAACGTGCATGTTAGACCCAATTCCAACTAAGCTGTTGAAGGAAGTTTTTCCATTAATTAGCATTTTCTAAAGATATACTAACTATGGATGGCATTAATTTGGCCTCCAGTGAGACTGTAAGGAATCTTGGTGTTATATTTGATCAGGATTTATCCTTTAACGCCCACATAAAATCAATTTCAAGGACCGCCTACTTCCATCTACGTAACATTGCAAAAATCAGGCATATCTTGCCCTCAAAACGATGCAGAGAAACTAGTCCATGCATTTGTTACTTCTAGGCTGGATTTATTGTAACTCCTTATTATCAGGGTGTACCAAGAAGTCAGTGAAGTCGCTTCAGCTGATTCAAAATACTGCAGCTCGTGTACTAACCAGAGTTAGGAAAAGGAACCACATTACTCCTGTTCTGGCTGCCTTACACTGGCTCCCTATAGAACACAGGATAGAATTTAAAATTCTTCTTCTCGCCTACAAAGCCCTTAATGGGCAGGCGCCATCTTACCTTAAAGAACTCATTATACCCTACTGTCCTACTAGGGCATTGCGTTCCAAGAATGCAGGGTTGTTGGTTGTTCCTAGAGTCTCTAAAAATACAATGGGAACCAGAGGCTTTTCTTATCAAGCTCCACATTTGTGGAATCAGCTTCCAGTTTGTGTTTGGGCGGCAGACAGACTATCCGTTTTTAAGAGTGTGCTTAAGACCTTCCTTTCTGATAAAGCTTATAGTTAGGGCTGATTAGATTCAGTCCCTAGTTTTGCTGATATAGGCTTAGTTTGTCGGGGGACATCGTACTTCTTCCTTCTCTCTGTCTGTATCCTGTGTACTCTCATGTTCCGATTAACCCAGCTTCCCCAAATGTCTTTCTTTTTGGTGTCTATATACGCCGGGATCCGGAGTCATGGATGATCCTGCGGTCTTGTGTCCTGGATTGCGAGCCCTGGATCTTGAGTCGTGGCTGTGGTCCTGGATCATAAGTCCTGGATGGATTTCCTTGTGGATTCATCTTCCTATTATACACACATGCATTTCCAAACATTTGGACTACTTATGTTGCAAATGTATTATCTTTTCAATTTACACACGGCATCTATTGCACGTCTGTCCATCCTGGGAGAGGCATCCCTCCTCTGTTGCTCTCCCTGGCTTCTACAAACACGCGTACACGATTAAAAACCCTTTGTCAAATGTATTAGTATTCTATGTAAAATAAAAAGTCAAACAACAGAGTAACAGAGTCCTTGAAATTGCTCCAACCAAAATGAAAGGCACTTGTTGCAGGAGAAGGCATCTCAGCCAACTTGTAAATGGCAATCAGCTGTGAAGTTGGTGCCGATCAGGATTTCAGAATTCATTGTCACAATGTTCATAAGTATGCAGACATATTGACATATTTCAAGTCAATCTTTCTAGCCTCTTGCATTGCAGCGACTTTACAGAGAACAGTATTTACTCAGATATTGCAGAATAAAAAACAGAAAGACACACACAAATGCAGAAGTGCTTCCTAAGAGGATGCATGCAGTTGAAATGGGGAAATGCCCTACTTTCTTTATGAGCCTTTTGCTACCTCATCTATCACAAGTCCATGTTTTTACTTCATAAAACACTGTTCATTTGGCCATCATCACTCCATTCACTGCAGATATTAGGAACACAGACCATATGCAGCAATGCACATGAGATTTAGGAAGAAGATATATAGACCTTTTATACGGCGTTCAATTTGAATGCTTAAAAAAAACTATACCTGTACTACTTACAATCATTTTCTGTTGTTTAGGATTTAACAAGATGGTGTACGCCACTTTGTATATATATATCAAATCACACATTTCCTTTTCAAAATATTGACATAGTCATGAGGATGAGGCTGTGGCTCAGTGGATACAGTGTGCTGGACTTCGAATCAGGGGATAGCAAGTTCAAGTCCCACTGCAGTCAGCATGTTGTTGTGTCCCTAGGCAATACACTTCACCTCAAATTGCTGGGGATTGTCCACAGTAGGCCTATTGAATGTATGTAAGTCGCTTTGGATAAAAGCGTCTAACAAGTGTAACAGGCCGGGGCAGATAAAGGGAAAAGTGGTAGTGAAGCAGTCACGACAGAGGCAGTGTTCAAATCAAAAAAGAGGCTTTATTGCTGTTCAACTAAAAAATACCTTTTACGATAGAAAGGCTAACGTAGCCGGGCCGCTAACCGACTTGCCAGCTTACAAACTGTTTCCTCAGTCTGGGAGTCTCCTGCTCCCTCCATGTGCCACACACCACTGAGAAACTCTAGGTGCTTTTGTCTCCCTTGAGGGAGTGATTAGCACCAGGTGTGAGGTCTCCCCACCTGCTCCCAATACTGTTAATTGGCAGCGGGTGGAGCCACCTATTGGGAATGTAGGTGTCTCCCACTACTCTGCCTCTCAGTCCCTTACACACACCCCCCCCCCCCTTCAGTTCTGGCCGAGGAGAGGTGACCATGGTCCACAGGGCATCTCTACGGGACAGAGCATCTGCATTCCCATGCTTAGCTCCGGCTCTGTGGATGATAGAGAAGTTAAACTCTTGTAGTGAGACAAACCACCTTCCTACTTTAGCATTTGTGTCTTTTTTATTTGCCATCCAGATCAGTGGGGCATGATCAGTTACCAGAGTGAAGTGTCGTCCCAAGAGGTAATACCGGAGGCGCTCAAGCGCCCATTTTATTGCTAGGCCTTCTTTCTCCACAGTAGCATACCCTTGTTCCCTTGTGTTCAGCTTCCGGCTGATGTACATGACTGGGTGTTCCTCACCGTGAACCTCCTGGGATAGTACTGCTCCTATGCCCACCTCTGACGCATCCGTCTGCACAATCATCCCCCGGCTGAAGTCTGGGGTCACCAACACCGGCCGTGCGCAGAGAGCCCTCTTAAGTCCCTCAAAGGCGTGTTCAGCCTCTCCTGTCCACTTGACCATTAGCGGCTGTGAGTCTCTGGTCAGGTCTGTAAGGGGAGAGGCTATTGTGGAGAAGTTTGGGATGAAACGGCAATAGTAGGACGTCAGACCCAAGAAGGTTTTCACCTGTTTCTTTGTTGACGGCCGTGGCCAGTCCTGGATCGCCTGAACCTTCCTTTCTTGTGGTCTAACGTTGCCCCGCCCAATGGTGAAGCCCAGATACTCGGCTTCCTCCAGTCCAAGCTTGCATTTTCTTGGATTGGCTGTCAAGCCCGCCCTTCGGAGAGATTCCAGCACTGCTGCAAGCCTTATGAGATGGCTATCCCATGAGTCACTGTGGATCACAACGTCATCCAAATAGGCAGCTGCATACTCACGATGTGGCCTCAGAACCTTGTCCATCAGTCTCTGGAACGTGGCTGGTGCTCCATGAAGCCCGAAGGGAAGCACAGTATATTGGTACAGCCCTGTGGGGGTGGCGAAGGCCGTCTTCTCTCTTGAGGCTGCTTCAAGTGGGACCTGCCAATACCCTTTCGTCAAGTCCAGAGTGCTGATATATCTGGCTTCCCCAAGCCGATCAATCAGCTCATCTATCCTGGGCATAGGATACGCATCAAACTTGGAGATTTCATTCAATTTTCTGAAATCATTACAGAACCTGTTGGTTTTGTCGGGCTTAGGAACCAGAATGACAGGGCTGGTCCACTCACTGTGAGATTCTTCAATCACCCCCATAGCCAGCATTTTCTGCACTTCTTGCTCAATGGCCGCCCGTCTTGCCTCCGGCACCCGGTAGGGCCGCATCTTTACCTTTTGGCCAGGCTCTGTGTGGATTTGATGTTCCACCATCGTTGTGCGTCCAGGTCGTAGTGAGAACACGTCCAAAGTCTGCTGAACCAGTTCCTTGGTTTGTTGTAACTGAGCTTTGGACAGCCCTGGACCGTATTCCACTTCGGCCACCTCCTGGTCGGGAGAAGAAGGTGACACAACCGGGGAACCACAACACAGCAGTGCCTCTCGGGCGTACCATTTCTTTAACAGGTTAACATGGTATATTTGGGATGGTTTGCGACGGCCAGGTTGACGTACCTTGTAGTTGACTGGTCCCACCTTCTCTACCACTTCATAGGGACCTTGCCACGATGCCAGGAATCTGTGTTCTGTGGTGGGGACCAGGAGAAGCACTTTATCCCCGGGCAGGAACTCACGCGGTTGGGCACCTCTGTTATACACTTTCCTCTGGGCTTCTTGGGCTTGAGCCATGTGCTCTCTGACCATGGGCCAAACATCTTTCATATGCGTCTGCATCGTCTCTACATGCTCAATCAGGCTCCGATGGGGGCTTGGTTGCTCCTCCCAGGCTTCCTTCGCGATGTCGAGAAGTCCTCTGGGCTGTCGGCCATACAGCAGCTCGAAGGGGGAGAAACCGGTTGAAGCCTGTGGAACTTCCCTGATTGAAAACAGGACATAGGGCAGAAGCTGGTCCCAGTTACGACCATCCTTGTCAACAACCTTCTTTAACATGGATTTCAATGTCTTGTTAAAGCGTTCTACCAATCCGTCTGTCTGAGGATGGTAGACAGATGTACGAAGCTGCTTTACCTTGAATAGCCTGCAGAGATCCTTCATTATCTTGGACATGAAGGGAGTGCCTTGGTCTGTTAGTATCTCTTTAGGAATCCCAACTCGGCTGAATAGGTGAAGCAGCTCCCGTGCAATCACTCTCGTTGTCATGTTCCTCAAGGGAATGGCCTCCGGGTACCTGGTTGCATAGTCAAGGATCACAAGAATATACTGATGTCCCCTGGCAGACTTCACCAGCGGTCCCACTAAGTCCATGGCAATGCGAGAAAACGGTACATCGATTATCGGTAGAGGTATTAGGGGATTTTTAAAGTGTGGCTTGGGACTCATCTTTTGACATTCAACACAGGTGCGACAATAATCCTCTATAGCTCTTACCACCCCTGGCCAGTGGAACCGGCTCCCAATCCGCTGCCTTGTCTTCTCAACCCCTAGGTGGGCCCCTAGGACATGGCTGTGAGCCAGATGCAACACTGTGGACACATATTGTTTTGGGACAACCAACAAGTCTCTTCGCTGACCTTCAACCTCTTTGGCATAGTATAACAGATTATTTTTGATGAGGAAATGAGGACATGTAAGCTCACCTACTCCTGGAACAGGTTTTCCCTCTATTTCCGTAACATTGCTGCGTGCATGCAGCAGATTGGGGTCTTCCATCTGGGCGGTCCCGAACTGGCCCTTCAAACTTGGAATCAATGCGACTTCACCCTCCTCCTCCCCTGTGCTTAGGTCTCCAGGGAAAGCAACAAAAGGGTTATCATTTGCCTCGTCTGCACTGGAAGATTGGTTGCCTCTCTGCTCCTCCGGCACAGCACACACAACTTTGGGGAACTGCTGAGGAGACGTACCCGGGGTGGCAATTTGTCCTTTCTCTCGCTTTCCTTTGGCACGCCTGGGATTTTTGGGCCTCCCCTCCTTCTGGTGCCGCAAGCGCTTGTATAGTGGGCAGTCTCGCCCCTGGGACTGGTAGGGAAGGAACCACCCCCACTTTCAGCTGCCTTTAACTGTGGTAAGGTGGATGAGGCAAGTGGGGTATAATTTAGTGTCCCCATGGACACAGGAGACGGCCACAGTCTCTTCAGATGGCAAATGGTCGAGGAGGTGGGGTTGAATGAGGGACACCACACTTCCTGAGTCCACTAGCGCCTCTGCATCTTTTCCATTTACCTTGACTGGTATCATTTGAGCCAGGGAGCTTTCCTGTACCCAGCAAGAGTCAAGAAGGTGGCAAGGCCTTGCACCAGATGAGTGGGCGGTCGGCATTAGCTCATCCTTCCTGAGCAATCCCGGGCAATGTGGCCTATCTCCCCACACTGGTAGCAACGCGGTTGGCCCTCTGGCAGGTAGGACTGTCGTCGCCTTACCTCTTCGGGTTCCCATCGCGGTTCTCGTGCCCGTCTAGTCCGTGATGCTTCCCCACTGGCTTTCCGGCCCCACTCGGTGTCTGGTCGTGTGGACTTAAGCAGGTCCGCTGTGACCATGTGGCTCTCCACTACGTCAACCAACTCATCCAGACTGGCTGGATTCTGCTGGCTTGACATTTTCTTGGTCTCATAGGGCAGAGACCGAATATATTTGTCCATCATTATCCTCTCTAAAACACTCAACTTTTCGGGGTCGCAGGTCAGCCAGGCTCTGGTTACCCGGCCTAGGTCATACATCTGGGCCCTGGCTGACAACTCTGGCTTGTATTTCCAGTCATGGAACCGCTGGGCTCTAGCTGCTAAGCTGTAGCCATACCTCGCCAGGATTTCCCTCTTCAAGACGACGTAGACCTTTGCTTGGTCAGGAGGGAGGTCGAAGTAAGCTTGCTGTGCCGGGCCCAGGAGGAATGGTCCAACCAGATCAGCCCAGGAATCCCTTGGCCAGCCCTCTCTTTCAGCAGTGCGCTCAAAGGCTGTTAAGTAGGCCTCTATCTCATCACTCTCCGTCATTTTGGGGATGAATCGACCTGGGTTAGGCTGTACGGTTGCTTCCCTCTGGGTAGGAGAGGCTGCTGTTAGGCATTTTTTACCTCCACATGGAGAAGCGCATTCTGTTTCTGCTGCTCCTGTATCATCTGCCGTTGCAGAGTCTGCTGCTCAGTAGAAATACGCACCAACTCCCTTAGTACATCCTCCATCTTGAAACCGAAATACACTAACTGCAACACCACCACTAGAGTCCTTAGGCCCGCATTCTCCACCAGTGTAACAGGCCGGGGCAGATAAAGGGAAAAGTGGTAGTGAAGCAGTCACGACAGAGGCAGTGTTCAAATCAAAAAAGAGGCTTTATTGCTGTTCAACTAAAAAATACCTTTTACGATAGAAAGGCTAACGTAGCCGGGCCGCTAACCGACTTGCCAGCTTACAAACTGTTTCCTCAGTCTGGGAGTCTCCTGCTCCCTCCATGTGCCACACACCACTGAGAAACTCTAGGTGCTTTTGTCTCCCTTGAGGGAGTGATTAGCACCAGGTGTGAGGTCTCCCCACCTGCTCCCAATACTGTTAATTGGCAGCGGGTGGAGCCACCTATGGGGAATGTAGGTGTCTCCCACTACTCTGCCTCTCAGTCCCTTACACAAGTGACATGTAAAGTAATGATCTGAAAAAAACAAGCAAACAAAAAAAGTGTTGCTCATGCTATGTGTTGGGAAACTTCCTAAAACGTTGACGTTGCACAAGAGGGAAGAGATAGAAGAGAGAGGAGAGGAAGAGTCAGGTCATAGCAGAGACACTCAGCAGAGATCACTGTGGAGAGGAGACAGCAAGAAACAGGTAAGACACAACATCTATATTTATGTTTAAAATAGCCTTTTGATCACATTGAATTTGTTAAATGGAAATGTTATCTCCTAGCTATATCACAAAAACGCTTTTTGACATACATTGACTTTCTGGTAAAGTGAGGCTGAACTCAGTTTAAGAAAGAGTGCTTGGGCATGGACTAAGTCCTTTTGAAATATTTTAATAATGATATATGTCACAGTTATTTCAGTAAATTAATTAGGGGGGGAGCAAAGTTGCAGTTTTCAAAAGCTAACCCTAAAGTTCATAAGATATTTTGAACAAGTGTCACAAAGTGCTTTAAACTAACAAATGTCAGGGAAGTCCCACCCCAGGGTAGAGTAATCTTGCAATTACAGATTATTTAATGTGCAATGTCCTATATTAAGATCTGTGTCAGCTGTGCAGCTTCCCTTTGGTTCACTTCCTCTATGTTTGCTGCACTTTCAGTGTCAAGTTTGTCCTGTGAAGACTGACTGTCTCAAGTATCAAATCAGGATGTTTGTTCTAATCTGTGCAACGCTGCTTTTCTCTGTGAGGGGCATCCATGCAGAAACAGGTACTGTATGCATTTTTATATCATGTCAAGGAAATAGTTGAAAAAATATAATGTCAATAATGTCATAAGTGTCCTTTGTTTCATTGTTTTCCTGACATGCTTCCAAATTACAAGGGTTTAGTTTTTCCACCAGCTCATAAGTAACAAGTCCTTGCAGCATTGATTAACTAACTTCAGATAGTCATTTAGTTGGCCTTTTTGTTATAGCCTGAAACAAAAAAAGTCATATAGCAGCCTTTCTTTATCATTTATTTAATCAGAATGTATTTGATTTAATGATATGTTGTCGAAATTAAAATAACCTATATCCCTGTTTTGTCACTGTTTGTATCAACAGGTGCATCGGTTTGGGGAAGACCATACTGTCAAGCAGGAACATACTGTATCACTCTTGGTGAAGCAGATATAACAGCAGAGGCTGGACTCTGTGTTGTGATACCGTGTTCTTTCTCTACTGCTGCAGCCTTTAAAACCCAACATATAGTTTGGTACAAATGTAAACCGTCCAATCGAATATGTGGCGATTCTGACATTATATTCCACACCAACAAGCACAACACCAAGGTTCAGTCTTTGTTCAAAGGACGGGTTTCACTGTTGCAGCCTGATGTGAGTCAGGGGAACTGCAGCATCATCATCAACGACATCACCGAGTCAGACTCTGGAGAGTATCAGCTCAGAGTTAATGGTTTACTGTATGGGAGATCGGATGGACATACATACTCTGAAAGAGCAGTTCTCTCTGTCAAAGGTATGGAGAGCTACAACAAATATTAACAGTCAAAATGTTCATTTTTGTTTTGCACAAACATATTTGTTTTATTTTAGTCTTAATAGGAGATGAAGCAATGTTAAGCTTTTGTCGACATCTGTGGGCAACCAGTAGGAACTGTAGTAGTTCCTGATTTATCTCTTACACATTGCTTCGTAAATGTTAAGAAAAAGTATTTATATTTTATATTTCGCCAACATGTAGGTGAAAGATGACCTTCAGGCTGTTGAACGGATTTCACTAACAGACTGCTCTGTCTTTAGCTCTGACCCAGAAGCCCTCAGTGATGATTCCTCCTCTGACAGAGGGGCAGCCGACCACACTGACCTGCACTGCTCCTGGTCTCTGTTCTGGATCTGATCCTGAATTCACCTGGACATGGAGAGGAGCAGGAGAGAAGGACTCTCAGATCACAGGAAACATCACTGCTTTCAAGACTGAGAATCTGACTGCTGTCACACAGAGTCACAGCTCCACTTTGACCTTTAACCCTTCAGCTGAACACCACAGCAGCAGTGTTACCTGCGAGGTCGGCTTCAGAAACAACGTCACTGCAGAGGAGACTGTGACTCTTAATGTGACCTGTGAGTAGTAGTGTTTCTTTCTAGTTCTCTGATTTGTGTTGGGGTTTCAAACAGTGTTCTTGCAGGAAAGCTTGAAATGTAATGCCACTTTAACACTATACAGTATATAATACAGATTCAATTATTTCTCATAGATGTGAAGAAATTCAACATCTCTGGGAATGCAACTGTGAAGGAGGGGGAGACTCTTAATTTGACCTGCAGCGTTGATAGTTTCCCTCCATCCCTCATCATGTGGACTAACTACCGAAATATGCAAAATGGATCAGAAACAAGTCTTCAAAACGGCACTTTAACTGACCTGCAGAACGGCACCGAGACCTTCCTGCAGGAAGAAAGAGGAATCGGCATCCTCTCCATCTTAAACGTGACGCCAGAAGATTCTGGACTGTACATCTGCACAGCGAGACATATGAACTACAGCCTGATAGAAAAAGTTAATGTAACAGTCATATGTAAGTATTTTGTACAACTGGTCTAATACAGAACATTTCTTGCATTTCTTTCCTCTTGTGAAACTGAAACCATAAGAGCAAGTGTTTTTTGACAGCTGAAGATACATTCTGGCTGCACTGGAGCCACATCTTTAGACAATAATAATTATTGGGATTTCTGTCGAAACTATACCTTATTTATAGTTTGGCACCCTCCAGTGTTATTTTAAAAGAAATAGAAAAAACCCTGGCCAAAACGGTATGAATGCAATCAGGAAAAAACAATCACACACAGTCTCCTTATTTCGTTGTTCTACTGTAGATATATTAATTCCATTTTCAACACAGCGTATCACACTTTTGTATTTATTTTCATGTTTGTTTTGTATATTAATTTATTATTGTAACTATATTTAATGCAGTATTACAGATAGCATTTTACTGAACATATATTTGACAGATATTCCAACAATTCATGCGTTTGGGTAATATAAGAAATAAAATGTTCAATGTATTTTCAGCTTTTATTGCATCTTACAGTAACTTTAAATATTTGGTTAATGTGCTTCACAGATACGAGGGAAACTCTGATCACTGGAGATACAACTGTTAAGGACGGAGATTCTCTGAATTTAACCTGCAGTGTTGAAAGTTTTCCTCCGTCTCTTATCACATGGACAAAACCTGGCTTCAACACAAACCTGAACAATGGACCTGATGCGTACCTGCAGAGCAACGATGGGTCAGCCACACTTGTCATCCCTAATGTGACCACAGAATATTCTGGACAGTACAGCTGTACCGTGCAACACTTGGACACCACGGTGACTATGTATGCTGATGTTACAGTGACTTGTAAGTAGATGGTATTAATTCGGAAACTTTTGTTCACATTTCAGTATTTGTTTGTAATCTTGTGATATTTTTTGATTTTGTGTTCACAGGGTTTTCAAGGATCTTCAACAACTCTGAATGTGTGGTTCATTCAGACATTCTGAATTGTGTGTGTATCAGCGAAGGGTTTCCTATACCCACCATCGAATGGCCACTGTTGAAGAAACACACCGAGTACTCTGTCTTTACTACTGTGTTAAACCACACAGTCAACAGCAGCCTTACTTTAAAATATTATAGCAACACCTCTGTTGAGTGTGTAAGCATCCATGAAAATGGGGAAGCAAAAAAACCCCTCACCATCAGAATAAACACGATGGAACAAGGGGGTATGTGTTATCAACTAAAACACTCAGCTACTGTAGACAACTGCTTTATTTTTGCATAATTAGACTATCGTTTGGCAAGATGTGGGGAATAAACTGTTGCATTTTTATTAGGGTTCAGAATGATAAACACAGAATATTTTCTTTTTGTTTCTTCTGATTGCAGATCAATCCAAAAACATATTAAAACTTGTTTCACAGCTGGAAGTCATCATTGCCTTTTTCATTGGGTTACTTCTTTCAGCAGTCCTTTGCTGTTTTGCCACAAAGTGCCACAGGTACACTTAATCAATAATCAATACGTCGATTATTTTGTGGATAATATTCATACATAAATATGACTCTGATGATGTTTTATATACTTTCTCTCTCGTAGAAATAAACAGAAGAACTCTGGAAATCTGGAAGAGACTCTGGGGATGGTGGCCAGTCAAGAAGATCCACTGGTATCTATAGTCTTTCTAGAAATAGTGTGTGTGTGTGTGTGTGTGTGTGTGTGTGTGTGTGTGTGTGTGTGTGTGTGTGTGTGTGTGTGTGTGTGTGTGTGTGTGTGTGTGTGTGTGTATGTATGTATGTATGTGTGTATAAAATGTACCTACACGCAGAATGAAAACCTCCAATCAGAGCCAAGGAGTCTTTTAACCCCAGTATCAATTGTTCAGATCAAACTTTTATGATAAAAGCAGATTCACATTGTGATGGAATGCAGTATCTCCAGCAAGTGTCAAATTATTTTCTAAATTAAAATTGTAATTATGCTATGATTTTAAAGATAGGGTTGTCAATAATGTATATATGCCATATATGAATTTGACGTGTCTTGTACACAATTTTGATGAAAATAGCAGCTGCTGAATGAGTCGTATACTTTGACGTTGTACCTGACAGATAGATGCTGGTCAAGCAGCGGAAGATTATCAAACCTACTACCAAGAGGCAGCTGAAGAAGAAGGAGCTGTGGCAGCAGAGAAAGGAGACACTGATCTCAATGGAGGACCAAAAGAAGTGGAGTACGCGAGCATTGATTTCTCCATGTTGGAAAGAAAGAGTCATAGGGAGGCAGTAAAGAGGCCAGGGACCACAGAGACGGAGTACGCTGAAATTAAAAAAGAAGTAAAAGAGGAAAAGGAAGACAATAGCGGAGAGGAATGTTGTATGTTGGAAGAGGAGGAGGCTGTCGTCATGGAGGATGAGGAGACAAAACATCATGAACATGAGGAAGAGGAGGATGTTGCTGTGTACTCTAATGTGAAGGACATCATGGCTGAGAGTTGAAGGCTGTTACATAGTGGAGTTGCTTATGGATACAATGTCTCTTGATCTCATCAGCTGTGGTTGAAATGATGGACTAATGATGGATTTTAATTTCTGTGGATGAACTTTGGCACTGATATCTTATAACTCCAAATTCAGCCAGATTTACTGACGTTAAAGACACTTCACATCTTTAAATGTTAGAGTCTGTGCACATCCTTTCATTGGACTGGAAAGTAATTTCTAAGTGGTGTTGTGCTTTAATGTGTTTAGTTTTTAAGCTTTCCAGATCTGTTTCCCCATATCCATGAACATTTTGATGCTACCAATATATCAGTGATGTGTTAAGGGGCAACCACATCCATCCTATCTGCTCTGAGAGCTGAAGTGTCATTTAGTTTGATACCATTTAATTTAACCACAATAAGCTTCTGTGCCTTATTTTCCCAAAGCTCTGTTGAATGGCAAACGTTTATTTGCCTCAGGGAAAATGTTTCTCTTTTTCCACATGACTGGATGTTAACGTCTGTCAGGTCTGGTTTGGAAGAACCTTTTAGACCATACTGAGATATATCGTATTCATTTTAGTGTTGTTTCAAAACAGGCTTGAAAAAACAGGAAGCTCTTTCTACAGAACCTGGAAACGTATAATACAGCATAACAAACATTACAATAATCAGGCGTAACTGATAATGATAAAACGGTTGTATGTCCGTAGCTTTAAAAATAAGTTATCATGTAGCAGCTTGAAGTGTGAACAGGAAGTTATTAAAGAAGATACAGTGATGCCATAAAAGGCAATGTTTGAATGAATAACCACTTCAGTGACTTTTCCGAGAACTTAAAATAAGGCTTTGCACAAAAAACTAAATATCAAAACCATAGCGTAGTACAGGTTATAAGGCTGCATGCAGTTAAAACAGTTATAGGATTTAAACAATACTTTTTATCTTTACGTAATAAATGCACTTATTTGGGAGTTTTACATTTAAAAAACCTAATGATTAAACAAATGACTATTTTAAATGGGACATCATTATTTATACAGATATTAACACGTAATACAGATCATTGAGATGCATGCACTTTTCACTCTGGGAATAACGTGTTTTACATTACAATGTAGAACGATGGTTTGTGTAACACATATTTTGTTGTCTTCTGACATAATATTCTGATGCACACTCATGGTACTGTCGCTTTCTCAACGTTTTCCACACCTTCGGTCATGATAAACCATATGAATAGACTTGCTCACTTCAAGATGTTTTATTTACTGTAAATGCTCATTATTGACAAATACAAATACTGCATGATATCTGTGATATTTGATCTCTGAGATATTTCATATTTTAGCTTCAAGTGTAGGAGTCTAGCTGGGCTAATTTGTAAAGAAGCTTCCTGGAACAATTTGAAGTGCAAAAAGGGAAGAAGTACAAAATGAGGAAGAAGAAGAGGAAGAGTCAGAGCGGAGAAACTCAGCCGAGAACACCGGAGAGAAGAGAGCAGCGGAGAAATGCCAACAAGAGGTGAAACCCAACATTTACCTTTTTTCATATTTAAGATATCGCTGTGAATTGTAAATATATTCAAACAAGTCTTTATTAATGTCATAAAATGCTTTGAATATTCAGCACTTTAAATAAGTGAGTTTGAATTCAATGTGCGGGATTGTAGATGAAGCTGCTTCAGATAATTCAAGTTTACCTGGCTGCTTTTTGTAGCAGATAAAACAAAACGTTAGGAAATAAAATCAATCAATCAATAAATGTTTATTTAATTTAATATAACATGCCAAGAGATTAATAATAAGCCACATTTATGAATGTTACTTCAGGAGATGCAACACCCTGTATCTGAAGCTGTGCTGGCAATGTTGGAGTTGTTCTTGATCCAGTCTTATCCACTGACATATTTGAGAGTTTTGTTTATTTTATGTATTTATTTGTTTATGTTTTTAATTTTGAAAACGATAGAGACGGTCTGTTGACATCATCGAATCAGGATGTTTGTTCTTATCTGGGGGATTCTGCTCTCATCAGGTATGCGTCTTTATTATAATATCGTGATGCCAATAAAAAAAGCTATGAATACAGTAATAATTTTTATATAATTTTATATTTGTAGTATTCCTCACAGCATTTATTAATACACATTGAAACTCTGGGGATTATTATTTACCAAAAATATTGTGGCTTCAGAAACATGATCTTTTACCATTTATTTAATATCATGGTATATTGGTTTTGTGTATATAAATATCTCCTTTCTCTGTTTTTGTCTCACTGTTTTTTAGGTGCATCAGTTTGGGGAGAAAGACACTGTCAACATGGAAACTTCTGTATCACTCTTAGTGAAGCAGATATAACAGCAGAGGCTGGACTCTGTGTCGTGATACCGTGTTCCTTTACTACTGATAAGAGCTTCACACCCAAACATATAGTTTGGTCCAAATGTGATAAATCTAAATCCAACTGTCGCGATTCTGACATTATATTCCAAACCAAGGAGAAGATCGATGTTCATACTCAGGGACGGGTTTCACTGTTGCAGCCTGATGTGAGTCAGAGGAACTGCAGCATCATCATCAACGACCTCACCGAGTCAGACTCTGGAGAGTATAAACTCAGAGTTATTCAGGATGATACCAATGGATTCACATTCATGAGAAAAACAACTGTGACTGTTAAAGGTATGAAGCTCTGACAAAAGTTATAATGTAGATGTTGTTGTTTTTTACGCATGAACTGAACCAACACATCTTAATATTCTGTGGGCACCCAGTGGGAACTGCAGCATTTCCTGATGTAACTCATATTTAGTGTCTGATACTTATACTTCTTAGTAGTTAGGATATAAGTATCTGATGTATGTGCCCAAAGTCAATTGAATGATGACCTTCAGGCTGTTGAACGGATTTCACTAACAGACTGCTCTGTCTTTAGCTCTGACCCAGAAGCCCTCAGTGATGATTCCTCCTCTGACAGAGGGGCAGCCGACCACACTGACCTGCACTGCTCCTGGTCTCTGTTCTGGATCTGATCCTGAATTCACCTGGACATGGAGAGGAGCAGGAGAGAAGGACTCTCAGATCACAGGAAACATCACTGCTTTCAAGACTGAGGATCTGACTGCTGTCACACAGAGTCACAGCTCCACTTTGACCTTTAACCCTTCAGCTGAACACCACAGCAGCAGTGTTACCTGTGAGGTCGGCTTCAGAAACAACGTCACTGCAGAGGAGACTGTGGCTCTTAATGTGACCTGTGAGTGTCATATTTTACATTCTGATTTGTTAAAACAGTCAAATCTAAATCTGCCTCCCTTTTTTGAGACAATTGTTTTTATCTCTCTCTCAAATGTCAGCTTCTGGATCTTAAGTAGCTCCGGATGTGTGGTTCAGTCAGAAGTTCTGACATGTGTGTGCATCAGTGAGGGGTTTCCTTCAAAGAGCATTACATTGTCCTTGTTGGATGGATGCTCAAGATGAATACTATGTCACTAACAATTTGTCACATCACGCAGTTGACGTAACATTATCCATACCTTTTTTTTAGATGTTTCTTAGGAGTTCATATATCGGGTATCTTCATCATCAGAGGGCATTTTCAAATCAATTGTTTCTGTTTGTAAATGTAGTTATTGATGGAGATTTTATTTCTTAGTCCGCTCTAATCAACATAATACTTCATTAGAATATCTCACCCATATTTTCACACTTTAACGCATCGAGATGGTTTTCAGCCTCAGCTTGAAGCCACATCTGTAAAATAATGGGTTGTTTGAATGTATGGTTTTTAACTAGTCAGAGTGCAATTTAACAATTTGTCAAACTTATTTTTTTACTTATTTTTTCCTTCAAGTTGTGAAGAAACCTGTGATCACTGGAAATACAACGATCAAAGATGGTGATGATTTGAATCTGACCTGCAGTGTTGAAAGTTTCCCTCCAGCTGTTATCACATGGACTAAACATGGTTCCATCAGAAACCTGACAAAAGAAACCAAAACCATCCTGGATAACGACACTGGAACAGCCAGTCTTATCATCCCTAATGTGACAGTAGATTATTCTGGACTGTACGTCTGTAAGGCAAAACACCAGATCCCTGCTCTGAGTACACTTGCTGAAGTAAATGTGACATGTGAGTAGGCTGTTCTATTCTCATTTTAAATGCAATAATATCATCTTACTGTACGTTTGCTTTATTGTTCAAATCCCTTATTTGTGTTTTTCAGTTCATCCAAGGATCTTAAGTACCTCTGGATGTGTGGTTCAGTCCGAGGTTCTGACGTGTGTGTGTGTCAGTGAGGGGTTTCCTTTACCCACCATCAAATGGCCGCTGTTAGACACTCACACTGAATACTCTGTCACTACCAATTTCCCAAACCATGCAGTCGACCTCAGCATTACTGTAACTTTGAAAGATCACAACTACACCACAGTCGAGTGCGTCAGCAGAAATGACATTGGGGAAGTAAAAGAAAACCTCCCTGTTACGAGAGAAGTGGTCAAACAAAAACCAAAGGGTAAGTGTTGACAGCTAAAACGTCTCCCAACTCAAGACACTGTTTTATGACATTTTCATTACCTATTTAAACCATTTTTGACAAAGACCAGTGATCACAGCTCTTATTTCTTTTAATGATCTGTTGTTCTCTTTTCCAGATCCCATCCATTTTTTATTTAAGACTTTTAATCTGCAGCAACTCATCATTGCATTTTTCATTGGGCTACTTGTTTCAACATCCATCTGCTGTTTGGGAAGAACATGCCAGAGGTACACATTTTACTTTGCTGTGTTTCTTTTTGACATGTATGCATTGCTGTTAAAAGCAGAATACTGTATAGAGTCTTTAAGCAATAGATCTAAAAACAGAACAGAAGTTGCCTGGTAAGTAGTAAAAACAAAAAAGAGGAACATTGGTTAGCAGTCATGATTGCCTACATGAATACATGTTTGAATGATTTTCATCAATTGTGGGCTGAAGCATTCTAAATAAGAAGTTTGGTTCTTTTTGAAGACTTGTACAAATGATTGATTATTAATTGTTATTAATTTTTGCTTCTGTTTATTTAATTTCTCTCCAGAAGAAAACAGAAGAACTCTGAAGAAATCGCTGAGACTCTGGAGATGGTAACTACTCAAGTGGCTCCATTGCCATTTATATTGATACAGCTGGCTTTAATATATAAATTCATTAAATATTTGGTGAATTATTAGTCTTGTGATCAGAGATGCTCTTCCATGATTTTGTTTTTCATTTAAATAGTCATATTTATGCCGTTTCCCGCTGGAAGATCAGAAGAAACATATATATGTATATCATGGAAAAACTTTGAAACTTGTTGGCAGTGGAAAAAAGTAATATATGATTTGTAGTCAGCCTATGACTGTAAAGTTTGAAATGTTTTGATATCTTAACATATTGTCTGATAAATTGTCTAGTTTGTATCATGTACATTATTTTGTATTTCTACCTGACAGATGAGTGCTGGTGAAGCCGTGCAAAATGATGGGACCCAAGACGAAGAGGCAGCTGAAGGAGGAGCTGTGGCTCCACCAAACGATGACGGGGTACCAAGAGAGGTGGAATACTCTAACATTGACTTCAGCTTGTTGAAAATAAAGTGTCCCAATGGGCCAGAGGCTACTAAAGAGACCACAGAGACAGAGTACGCTGAAGTTAAAAGGAAAGGGGAGAGACAAGATGATGGTGAAAAGGTGGAGGGCAACAAAGAGGAAGAGGTGATGTTATTGGGAGACAAAGAGGTAGAACAGTGCATGTCTGCAGAGGAGGTGGAGGGAGGTCAGGATATGGCATTGTACTCAAATTTGATTGAAATAATGGGTAAGGTTTGAGCACAGTGTGGCTTGAAATCACAAAATGATACATGTTTAAAAAAGGGTTTTCAGTGCAAACACAATGGGTGATTAAACATTGGCGTAACATGCATGCAAGAACAAGAACTACAAGAATATTGCATGTCTTTACAGACTAGAAAGTATGCATGCAATCAATTTGATATGTTATTGAAAAACCTTTTAACAAAGCACTGTGCTCTCAGCATGAAATGAACCGACCTTATCAAGCTAAACTGTGTTTTGGAATCTAACCGCTATCTTAGGTTACACCTATTCCATATGCAAAACATTTTGAATCCTCACAGCTTCTGCTTCACATGGCCGATCCCCTATCCACCCACTCTGAACTGCATGTACATTTTATCAGCTACAATGATTGGCTTTTTGTAGCAGTTAGGCTTTCCATTATAATGCATTGTTATATTTGTAGAAATGCATGCAGATAGTATTGCATATTTCATTACTATGGAGACATGGAAGTCGGTCTTGTTATTGTATTATATAGGGTTTCTTTGTTCAAATGCTGTTTTCTTCTGTTGTTTATTATTCCATTGAGCTTTTCCAAACAACTTTCTTTTGTTCATGAAAATGATTATAGTGCTGGTGTGCAAGGAGAGGGCATGTTAGCTTTGTGTGTACCAAAGTCTGCATTTTTACTTTTAGAATGTAAACAGGTTTTGATTATGTAGTATGTGAATATATGTACATATAATGTCCCATTTACAGTTGTGTATAGCTTATACAACTTATTTACTTTTTATATTATTTAAAAAATAACCATGTAAGCAGAAATCCTATTAATTTAATTGACAATGTGTTAGAATGTTTTATTGCCATTAAGAAACTGTATGTCAAAGTGTTTTTTGTTATGAATGTGATTGTTTGAACTGTATGCCATGATCCAAGTCAACAAGATGCTAGCATATACAGAAGTTCAACATTTTAAACAACTGTTTTATACCTGAGAGTTAGAGGAGAATAGCTAATCAATTCACATGTCTGTGCTAATATGAAGCCATAGAGCCAGCAGAGTTAGCTTAGCTTAGTTTAACCATTTTAAATGGGGGAAAAAAGCTATTGCAACTCCATGTGAAGTTTAAAATAATCCTCAAAAGCACACAATGTAAGAACTTAGTACAAAAACAAAGATAAAAGATCAATTTGTAGTTTTAGGACCATTACTAACTATGTCCAGCCAGCTGCACCAGCTGTTACAGTTGAGAAAGTCCGAACCAGGATGTGTGTTGGGTGAATGTTTTCCTTTTTCATTTACATTTTACTCATTGTTATAAAGCATATATTTGAGCATGTATTAAAGCAGTTAACTTGATCTAACTATTAGCATAATAGAGAAACTGCGCAACTTTAACTTGAAGTCCAATTTCTTTGAACTAACTCGCATATGTATTTAAAGGATGCTTAACACTGTCTTCTGCTGTCACAAACACAGGAAATAATTTGTGAGAGGGTGAGTCTAAAATGTGAAACACCAGCCAGATGTTGGATGGTTTGCATACTTTTTCTAGCAAGAGTACGTTACACAACTTCCTCACATTTATTAACTTGACTTTGTTCCTCTTTATTGGTAAAGCCTTCAGTATATGGCCAAACCCAACATTCATGTAACAATGGTTTTCATAGTAAAGAAAATGAAACTTGTCATATTAAACATTGTGATCTTTGGGTATCATTAATTAAGGAGGCAAATCTCTTGAGGTTCTGTATATAAAACTTATATCAACTATTTATACCTAAATTACAAAATGTGTGGCTGGTCCTTTTATTTCATACACAGCAACTTTTGAGAAACTTCCCACACAATTAAAAACAAAGACACTTGTTTTATGCGTTCAGTTTAATGTATTCATACTCTTTACTTATTTTGGCATTTTTGTATTTATTTTCGCTATTGAAATTGTTGAGGTACATACAAAATGAAACACATTTGCTAAAGTTCTTCATGGTCCTACTGGTGAGATGTGGCAACATATTCCTTTCTGCATGACTGTAATGCTTATTAGTGAAACATTGCAGTTTAATAATAAAAACAATGGGGCTATTCAAATGACTCTTTATTTAAAAAGTGTATGTTTTTGTTATGTGCTTCTCTTTGAAGGCTTTGAAAAGTACAGTTTAACATATACCCAAAGTGGGCATGTGCTCAGAGAGATTTTGGATTAAGGCTAAGCTAACAGGATTACAAATGTCCCACTCGCTGGACAGCTTTAAATAGATCAACCTGACGCTGCTTGTGCTTCAGAGCTGCAAAAGAGTCAAGATTTGACAACCAAGAACAAATTTCTCAACCTCACGGCTGCTTCTCAAGACCTTTAGGTGAGTGTGTGCAGTTTGTAATACATTGAAATGTTGCATTGGCAAAAAGAACATATTTGACAGGTTTGAACACTGTGAATTATCTGAATAACAGAAATAATCAGCAGGTTTAGTGATACTGATAGCAATGTCTGTTAAACAAGACCTTTGGTTGTGAAATGTACTTTTATTAACACACCATGTACACCTTTAGTTCAGTTTTAAACATTGTGTGCACCAGTGTTGAGTGAGATTGTTTCCTGTGACACCAGAAATACAGGTACATTCAGGTATTTAGTTGTATGTTACAAGGGTACTATCGAACTTTGTTGCCACAATCTATTTTATACTTAATACTATGGTAAAGTTGATTGACTTATGTGCTTTTATAACTATATTCAAAAATGCAATGCATATCTTTTCACAGGTATGGCTGATGTTTTCAGAAGTCTGAACCTCATTGCGACCCTAAAAGAGTCCATAGACCACAATAAGTTATCAGAGGTCAAAGATGCATTAGAAGACCTCCTGATCAGCAGGATCAACCTCGCTTTGATTGGGGACCGTGGGGATGAAAAAACCTCCTTCATAAACTCGCTCAATGGCCTCAGCTTCGGGGACGATGGAGCAGCTCCCTCTGCGACACCTGTTGCACCGGAGCAAGTGGCATGCTACCCTAACCCCAAACACCCTGACTTTCGTCTGTGGGATCTGCCACCTCTCCCATCCACCTCTCCGTTTGAACCAGAGGGATACATGAACACAGTGAAGTTTCCCCGCTACAATGCCGTCTTTATAACATTCACACAGACGCCCCAAACCAACAGTGTGAGATTGTTCCTTGAGGCCCAGTCGCTGCAGCAACAAACAGTGTATTTTATTCTCTTTGCTTCAGAAAAATGTACAGAAAAAAGCATAGAAGAAATACGGAAAACCAGTCTGGAAGTGCTGAGATCACAGGGTGTGACAATGCCTAAAGTCTATGTGGTACGACCCTCCGCCCTGGAGAAGTTTGACTTTCCTGGCTTGTTGCAGGACATGGAAAGAGACCTTCCTGAGATCCGAGCCCACGCGGTGCTCTTGGCTCTCCCAACACTTACCTCCAGCCTGGTCACTCAGAAAAAGGAGGCATTTAAAGCATTAGTATGGGCAGCTGCCTCGCTATCTGGTGGGGTGTCGGCTATTCCTGTTCCCTTTGTGGCCTCCATGGTGGACTCAAGTGTAGCAGTACGGATTCTAACCAAAGCACAATTATCTCTGTGTCTAGACGATGAATCTGTGGAACGACTGGCCCGTCAGCGAGGCATGGAGCCCACAAGACTTAAAGGGATGCGAACTTGTGCACTGTCAGTGGAGGTCACTAAGGGCGAGGTTCAACAGCGCCTGGCGAAGGCACAAAACGACTTGGCCACAGTTTCTTTAAAGCTGGTTGAGATGGCGTTACCCAGACATGCCCGTTCAGCCAGCCGCTCCTTTGCTGCCATGCAGCAAGCCTTAAATTGCGCCATCGATGAAATGGCGGCTGATGCTGAGAAGATAGTGTCTGAGGCTCTTGGGGAGGGGAAGTGAAGTCAACTTGTGTGTGTGTGTGTGTGTGTGTGTGTGTGTGTGTGTGTGTGTGTGTGTGTGTGTGTGTGTGTGTGTGTGTGTGTGTGTGTGTGTGTGTGTGTGTGTGTGTGTGTGTGTGTGTGTGTGTGTGTGTGTGTGTGGTTTATCTCTGAAACACACTTTCATACAGTACTCCAGAAATAATTTGATACATTGTAACAACTTTTAATCCGCATTAAATTATAAAGGGCCTTGCAAATACCTTGCTAGCATATAATCTGCAAATTGTTTTCAAATACTGTAACTACTCAATGCCAGTAAAATATACTTCAACCACCCAACACAGTAGCTTTCAATAAAAATAAATGCATTAAATAGAGGAAGTGAAAGGAGGTTGCAGGCCTACTGTAGCGAGCCAGATGGAGGGGGAAATAACACCATTTCATCATATAAAACATGTTGGTCCCGGGCAGGCATGATTGAGCATGCAAATTTTGAAAACATTTTAGGTCAAGTGTGAACAACTTCCTTTTTAAATCTTACTTTTACTTTAGGATGGATGGCGTGAGCTACATAACGCTGTAAGAGGATCCTCTGAGGTAAAAACAAGATTATGTTGTTGTCTTTAATATTTTAGATTTCCTCTATTTGACTGCCTATTTTAACTTAAAAGGTGATGTCTGTCTGGAAAGGTTTATCTCTTTACTAAATAACAAAGTGGTATACGGTCTGTGTCCAGAATAAAAATATGAGTTTTTAAAAATGTTGCGTGAATGGGTTATTTTGTACAAGTACAAAATGGCATTTGAAAGTTAAGTATACAGTATACTGTTAAAAACAAAATGCTGACTATTCAATTTACAAAGTGGGGTATTCATAACCATATTCTAACACTCCTGTCGTGTCCGGGTAAAATCTGACTGATTTACTACTTTCATCAATCATACATATTGTGTTTTACGTTTGAATGCTTCAAGGCCTTATGATATGAACAGGCATTTGAAAATATAAAATTGCTGACCACCACTTTTATTGAATTTTTGGTGGTTAAGTCAACTCTATGGGTAAGTTCAGCCAGATAGTATACACACACACAAATTGACAAGCATTTTTTGTGTATTCACTGCAGTTATTCATGTAAACTTGTAGTCGAAAGTGGATAAACAGTTTACTGCTTAAAAGGGTGATAAATAACATTAAGCGGTTTTGTGTTAATGTGAGAGCAGTTAAAACAGACAGGTCAAATTTGACCGGGAACAACAAAGTAAGAACAATTAAAAAAGAGGGCTAATGCTGCTAAATGTGGTGTAGAAAACATAATTTCTTTAAGTTTCCAGCAATCTTAAAACAAGGAAGAAACACTCAAACAATTCAGAAAAAAACCCCTGAAAAAAAGGAAGTACTACAATGTTGCATAGCTCATTTGGATTAAATAAAGAAAATACATTTCAAAAATTGGTTATGTATTGAGATGTACATACAATAATGTACACACGCTTTTTTACAGATATCAAGCTTCAGTAACACAAAACAATGTTTGCTAAGCTATTCGAGTGGTTGGTATTTCTGGCAATAATAAAAGGTAGGATTTTATTTGTATCTCCGATATAATAATATTGTTTGCTTCTCACAACATTTTCATTAAAGTTACTTGAATGACCTGACTTTCATTTATGTGCTCTTACCACCACAGAATTGTCTTGTGTCGATACCTTCTCACTCAAAGATACTGACCTGACAGCCACAGAGGGGTCCTGCATCAAAATCACCTGCAACGTCAATAAAAGGGTTGATGTTGTTGACGCACACTGGTTTTGGATGAAAAATGCAACTTGGAATAAAGATTCTTTCACCGGCCCTGTCATTTACAGCAGTAATAACACAGTGCGTTCTGTCAGTCCAGGCTTTGCAGAAAGAGTTTCATACATCGGCTCTCCATTTTCAAGATGGACAAATTATGGTACACCCTTAGAGGAGTGTAGTATTATAATCTGCAACCTGACCAAAACAGACAGTGGAAACTATTCTTTTAGATATATAGGGAAAGACAAATGGATGACTAAACCGGCATCACCCATCACGGTTACTGGTAATTTCATATGTTTGCCTTACAGTATCTATTTATATATACACATACCAATATAATTATTCTATTAAAACATGAATTTGTATTGTTTTGATTGTAACTTACTAACACTGGATATTCTGTTAATCAACATTTCTTCTGATATTGCCTCTTTCATATTTTCAGAAAATCCATGCCCGATTACTTTTGAGACACCGCCTGCTGTAAACGGAACTACATTGATAACACTGACATGCTCTACTTCAAGTTCATGCCCGTCAACTCTACAAATTCATCCTCAATGGCCAGACTCAACTAAGCAGTCAGAAAAGGATGAAAAACAGAAAAGAATCACAGACACTTTCAATGTCACCTGGCTGGATGATGGGAAGGAATTTTCATGCCAAACACAAGATAACCAAGACAGCTATTTGATCCGCAATATCAGTGTGACTGTTGAATGTAAGTTAATGAAGATAGTTTATTTCATGTCTATTATTAAAGTAGTCGTATATACGCAAAGCCAAGTAAGTGATTTAAAAAAAAAATGCAATCTTTATCTGCTACATCCAACTTTTATGGTGATCATTTTCATAAATTGTAAAAAATATACTGCATATTAGAAATACTGAAAATTAAGAATTTGACAATCTTGTACAATTGAGTTGTTACTACTTTGAAATGCGTATTTTTTACGATCCGAATAAGCTAGATGAACAACTTTGTCATATTCTATTTAGTAGTAATAATACGATTTTTAATGAATAATTCCTTTGACCATCAGATTATGTATTTTTAAGGGTCGAAAAATCAACAACTTTCCTGCTTTTAAAAAAATCAAATAGCTTAGTTGTACTTTAGAAAGTAATATAATGCTTGACTCAGACTCTGGCTTTGATTTTACAACATTTAAAAAACCCTTACCGAGACTGAAATCCTATTGTGCTGGATATTTGTAAACAATGCAAAAGTCCATCTATACTTGCTGGGTGTTGTCTGACTTCTCCTGACTTGTGTTGATACAGATGCTCCAAAAAACACATCGGCTGAAATTAGTCCAAAAGATATTGTGGAAGGACAACATGTGACTCTAAGATGCTCCGCCAAAGGAAATCCTGACCCCACCTTTACCTGGTACAAAAATAAAAAAGCAGGAGGTGTAAAAGTTGCAGTATGGGACATCCCATCAATTGGAGAGTCTTGGGATGGAGAATACCATTGTGAAGCCATAAACAACCATGGTACAATAACATCGAATTTTGTCAGAATTAATGTCACATGTAAGTATTTACTAGATTTATTCTATAATTGAATATATATTTTAAATGCGTTTCTGAACACCTGAACACCTGAAGTCTGCAGCATTCTTAGTGTATTATCCATGTATATTAACCAAAATAAACATTGAAATCTTATGTTTCAGATAAGCCTGAAGTTGAGGTTGTGTCCTCAACTTCTGAAGTTAAACAAGGAGATAAACTGACCTTGAAATGTAATGTGAAAAGAAGCAACCCACAACCCACAACCTATGAATGGTCAACAAATGGGAGCACTATTGATGGGCAGAGGACACAGCTGTATGTTGTTGAAAGAATCAAGCCTGAGGACAAAGGCAGCTACACATGTAGAGCCACTAACACTGTGGGGACTGTAACATCGAAGCCTCTTCAAATTATTGTTAAATGTAATTAGCACCGCTCCTTTTGCTGTATGTATATCAAACCGTTTTGATATATATGATGGCAGGAAATAAATCCACTGACTATTTGTAGAAAGTATACTAAAAATATATTTCATGTTCCAGACGGCCCGAGGAAGACAACCATCAGTAACCATGGTATAAAAGAGGATCCATATGTGGGAGTCGGTAGCTCCATTAAATTCCAATGCAACACTGATGCCAATCCTGCACCAATGAGATACTCCTGGTACCGAGACAACAAGAATAAACAGATTGACTCCTCACAGTGGACGTCCAGGACAACTGATAAAAACACACTGTTTTTGAACAAAGTGCAAAGATCAGATGAAGCATGTTACATGTGCAATGCAACCAACCTCATCAGCACAGGGGAGAATAGTGAACCGAAGTGCATACAAGTACTGTGTAAGTAATTGTGTTTTGCTCAAAATGAACTGTGATGTTTAAGTTTCTCTGACATATTTATTCGTATCATTTGTATTACATTGTTGATGCAGCTCGCAGCATAACCCTGATCGTTCTGAAGCTAGCTTTTCAAAAGCAATTTGCTTGTGCAGAAATACCTGAAAAAGCAGTAGAACATACTTTTAACAAATCTGAATTATGGTGTAGGCTTTTTTGGCCTCCCGTTGATCTTTTTCTCGAAATCTGGCCAGAACAAGTATACAGTACAGCACCTGTTCAGGGTCTGCTCCTGTTATATCATGCAACATTTAGAAACATTAATGATCCTTCTGAAAATCATGCTGCTCTTCCGTCTCTACAGATGCTCCCACATCTCTCAAGCTGTCTATGGATGCTGAGGTCAGAGAAGGTCAGCTCATCACCATCAACTGCATTGTTGAAAGCTTTCCACCGTCACAGCTCACCTTGACCATGACTCCTACATCAACTCCTCAGCCTTCAGAAAGGCATTTCTCTGAAGCTGCAAATGATTGGCCCCCTAACACTCTTCAACACAAATGTAATGTAACTTCAGCCCACACAGGCGATTATATTTGCACTGCCACGAACAGTCAAGGCTCAACCAAAAGCGAACAAAGGACGCTGGTTGTGAAATGTGAGTGACTTATCGAGACATTTTTTGTATATATTTGTATTACCATATCATCGTAACTTAACATTAAGTTTGATCCGACACCTGTCTTTCTCTTTTACTACATTTTGGCGATTGCAGATTCTCCAAAAGATGTGACCATAAGAGCTGAGCCTGCCTTTATTGTGACTGAAAACAAGTCGTTGACGCTGCATTGCAATGCCAAGTCCCACCCACCAGCAACCTCTTTCACCTGGATGAAGATGACTGATGGAAAGAGTAAAATCATCTGGAGGACTCACACCTTCAGTCTGAAGTCTGTCAGTTATTCAGACAGCGGATCGTACAGATGTACAGCCGGTAACGAAATTGGAGCTGGAGACTCACTGCAGGCTGATGTTAAAGTAAACTGTGAGTACAATAGCGCAATCAAGATTATATAGAAAAAATAGGAGTATTGTAAATTCAGATAAGCATGTCTAAGAGTCAACTAAATGGATTCAAAACCTGATAAGAATAAGACACAGAAAAGAAAGATAACACAAAAACATTTACATTTTAAGTGTTTGATACAATATACCCTTAACTATTATAGGCCATAATTCTTACTAATAAAACATGTGAAGCATCTTTCTTCTTATGTCCAACATCGGGTAACAAAGGACTTATGCAACCGTGAAAGTGGCAGCTTAAAGGTGGGGTAGGTAATGTTGGAGAAACCAGCTCGAGTGCGCTAGAATTTGAAAATACACTACAGCTGGAAAAAATCTGCCACTTCCTTACAGAGCCCCTCCTCCAACACACACGAACGTGCACATGACCAATGAGGGCACGAGATAAGTTTGTGCACAGATGGAAGGCTGACAGGCAGGTAGGCCATCCAGTTACTTTAGCCGGGATGATTGGTCGTGCTTTTTACAGCGCCACGGCTTCCACAGATGACATTTGTTATGGATTTTTTGTCAAAGCACTTTAGATATTCATTGCTATCGGGATGTTAAGAGCATTCCATGGAATATAACAAAAAGTGTATCTCGAGCCGGTTTCTCAAACTTACCTACCCCACCTTTAAGTGGTCGTTCTAACACAGATTGTAATGTTCAGACAAAATAAGGAAGTCATTTCAGTGATGGATGTTAAAGGTATCCAGTGGAGATTTATGAAGTCATAATTACATTCGCATAACCTCTACCAGCTGTCAATAGATTAAGTAACATGGAGCATAGCAGGGATGTGCATTGTGTCTAAGCGTGATTTAAAGAGTAATTTTAAATGTGACATTAACACTTTTTCTACAAATCTGCACATTTTGGAAATGACCACTGAGGGGCACCAAAGATGTAAAGTTCTACACAGTGGCTTCACATTGTCTTCAGTCGTGTGCCTTGATCCTTGTTTGCCCTTTTTTCATTTTGTCCTAAATTTCACCTAGATGCTCCAAAACACACAAAGATCCTGAGAGCAGAAGACGGGACTCGCTCTGTGACGCTGAGCTGCAGCAGTCACAGCTATCCCCCAGTTATACAATATTTATGGTACAAAGAGAACACGGGAGAAAAGGACGTCAAAGTGCATGACCGTCAGAACTACACTGTGTATTCAGATCAACCTGGAGTCTACTACTGCATCGCGAAAAATAAAATAAATCAGATTCAGTCCTCTGAAAAGATCCATCTGTTTGACCGTGAGTGAGTTTTAATGCAATGTTTCTTTATGCTAATTGTTCATACTGGAAATGTGTTGGTTATGGAAATCAGACTTGCCAGAGTACACTTATTCCTCTAAATAATCGCAACAGTTTGTCAGCATGGCTCTTGTTCAAATACATATATTTGTACATATACTGTATGTATACACATTTCTCTTCTATCCACAGGAAGCTGGATGAAGGTCCTGTTTATCTTTTTTTCCCTTATAACCCTGATCCTAAGTTTGACAATTGTCTTCGTCTACAGGTAAAGTATGAAAGCAATTACATTTTTAGGATGTTTTGGCACGTTTAACTGGCATTTAAAACAACTGCCGTTTCACTTCGTTTTCAGAAAAAAGAAGAAGACATCAATTCAACAAGGATCTACAAACACACTGCCCTGTATTGGGTTTCTGGTGATGAATCATTTGAACAACCTTTTCTTTACTCCTTTATTGTACAGATCTAGACAATAATGATTAATGATTGCTACAGCTAGTCGTTTTGGCAAGGAAAAGTCCCAGGCTCTTCTAAAAATGCAACATACAATATGTGTAAGATATAAAACAATACAAACACAAGTATGCAAGAAGAAACAGTAAATGTGCCAGTAAACGCAAAACGAAGTAAACATTATACACAGATAAATAACAACAGGATGTACTGTGCAGTGGGATAAAATACTGCTTATTTTAAAAATGTATAAATATGTGAGATGTAAACGGATGTGAAAATATCATGGTGACTTAACTCTTGTGTGTGTGTGGGTGGAAACACACTCAGGGATGGCGGATGGGCCCCAGGGTGAGAAATCGGATAAACGAGCCCAGCATGGCGGAGCCTTTCAGGAGCAGAGATGACTTACTGCCAGAACAGCCGCGCCGTCCAAAGGCCCAACGGTGCCAGCCGAGTCCAGAATGCGCGTAAGACAGCAGACACACACACACACACACACACACACACACACACACACACACACACACACACACACACACACACACACACACACACACACACACACACACACACACACACACACACACACACACGCACGCACACACACACACACACACACACACACACACACACACACACACACACACACACACACACACACACACACACACACACACACACACACACAGTCCTCACGGGACAAGAGACACTCTGTAGGATCCTGCTGCTCAAGCTAGAAGTAAAGCATTCATTCAAAATCCTTCAGACATGAATGCACAATGAGAGTTTCCCCTGTCATTTATTATAATCAGTCACAACATGTTTTTTTCCCGTTGGTGTTCCAAAGGCCTGCATCTAACATCAACAGTGTTTACAGTTTTCTGAATCTGCCCTCCGAAAAACAAGTGAGTAAAGAAATTCCAGATTCACAACAGCTTCATTAAAACAAAACAAACATAACATAAAACTTATAATGATTCCATCACTTTAAGATCACAAAATACATTACATTATGCTATGCTGTTGCTTTTTGGGGAATTGTATGACTTCTTATGGCATTTTTAATATGATATTTTTTGGACATTTCCTATGCCATACAGAACCTGTCGTTTTTATGACATTTTTAAGGACATTTTTACAAGACTCACTGTATTTTTTTCTGACTTAACATTGACCTTTGTGTTTTATTCACTTTATCAAATACTATACAATGACATGTTATGGCATACAATTTTGACATAACACAATTTGAATTATGACATTTATACCTTCTGACAATTTTTGTTTAGCACTTACACAAAAAATCCCTTCCATTGATTAAGCTGTTGCTTTGCACGCTGAAATATTACTCTGTCCTCACTGTTTTTCAGAATAGTAATCATTCAGTATTTAGTATAGTAGAGCATGAATGACCTGATGACCTACATTTTAAAGCATGAATGAACTGATTCAGTACTAGTGTTCATTCAATGATCTGTCTTCAGTCTGAATCTGCTCAGGGTCCTTCTGCACAAAGTCCAATCAGACAGCAAGGTGGACACACACAGGATGATTCTCTCAACTACGCGTCTTTGCACTTTGGAAATAAGCAACAGTGAGATTATATTTTTTAACATATTATACCAGTACAAAAAAAGGTATTGTTGCATGGCAAATGTATGATGTTTTTTTTTCCTGTAGAAACAAACAGGCAGAAGAGGAAGTGTATGCTATTGTAAAGCAAGACAAAAAGGTAATTTTCCTTGTGTTTGGGGTAAACTATGGTGTATAAATATATAGAAAAGAAGTATGGCATGTATAGTGTCTGTGTGTCCACTTTACTGTAACAAAATGGATGTTTCCTCTTAAGACGTGACTACTTATTAAAATCAAGTAAAACTTTTTTAATTCTTCCGAGGATAAAATGTATGTAGATATTGTTTAGAAAATCCTGATACTGTCAAATGTTATCACACCAATGATCTGGTGACTATATCTGTGTTTTCTTCTAGAATGAAAAGAGACTGCAGGACTACGAGAACATCAGCACAGCACACTCAGCCATATCTCCGAATCCATTGAACGATGACACAGACACCAGTGAGGATGAATTAGAGATCAATTATTCACAGGTGAACTTCAAGGCAAAGACTCAGAGAGCCGCCAGAGACTTGATCAACTCTGAAGAAGAGGAGACGCAGTACTCTCATGTCAAAATCTGAGTTTACATTATCTTATACTGCCATATAGGTTAATCTAATTGTGAAATACAATTTGGATTTCAATGTTTCACTAACTCTCTCTGCTTTGATAAGTGTCCAGTAAGTACCACAATTGTGAGCTTAATCCAAACCCATGAAACCTACAATTAAAAATAAGAACATTTTGTTTAAACTACTGAATTGTAAAATAAAGTATGCAGGGGAAGATGTATATAATAAAAAATAAAAGTAATGACATTTATGACATGGCTTTAAATACCAATCGCAATATTGTGCAGAAGAGGCCTTGTTTCTGAAATATACATGTTCAAACAATGTGCCAAATACATATTGCTCCATTTCATTACACGCTTTGAATTCAGCTCTTGTATAACTGCCAACAAAATGTCTTTGTATTTTGAAAAGAAAATCTATAAAAAAGTCCTGTGTTTCAGCTAACATTTCCCTTAAACGTTGGTATACACTTTTTACCTTAAGGTCTGTGAGACTAAGGTGTCTTCTCTTGTTCCAATTGAGTGTCAGAAACGTTCTCTTCTTCCTCTGCATCTCCTCCAATGCTTCCTCTGGACTGCAGACGCATCTCAGCATACTCCGTCTTTGAGTCCAGGCCTCTAATCTCCCCTTCCCCAGGCTTACCCTTTGAATGGGCCTGCAGTTTAGCAAAGTCCACATTGACGTAATGGAGAGGTTCTTCCTCAACTACTTCTCTCTCTTCCAGAAAAGCTTTAATAGCATAAATCACATCCACTTTTGAAGAGTTGAACTACAGAAAACAAAAGAGTTGCTTTAGTGATTTAGAAAAGGAGGTAGTAGTGCACAATAAGGCCCATTGTTAAACAGAACACTTTTGGGAAATAAGCTTGTTTGAGAGTAAACCAACTTTTTTTAAATGTCATTCAATTATGTTTCTGACATTCTATAGCCCACTTTTTTTTAAATTAAATGCCATTGTGTAATGATGAGATGTCTTTATGGCATAATATACTATGTTTTATTTTTACATATATATGAAAATACTATCCGGTGAATTTATTTTAGAATAAAAATACTATGACATTTTACACATTTTTCATGGCATACTATATTATCAATTAGAAATGTTTTGTAAACTTCATTTTGAAATACTTTTATAAGGACCGGAAGGTACCCATGCGCAGCTGACTTCCGGGTTTTAGGATGTGTCACTGCACCACTCTATTCTGAAATACTTTTATAACATACTATACTGCAACTTTTTACATTCTTTAAGCGCTTTTTTCCACAAATTAAAGTTGGATTTATGACCTTTGGTGCTCTTTTTTTTGTAATGTTATGATTAGTATGTTTATTAATTAGGTTTCATTTTTTCATCTCATGTTACTTTTTTATATACTTTCACTTCTATCTATTGTGTTTTACTACCTTCTTATTTTTTATTATCTTTGCATTATATTTCAGTTTTTATTCATATGAACCATGTTCTAAAGCACTTTGTTCGGCATGCTTTACTGATTACTGACTCTTATTTGTCATGGCATACAAAACAAATACTTTTGAAGGCATTATATACTGTACAGTAGATGACAATGACTTTGTAGAACATACTATATCATGAGTTTTAACTTTCACCGCTGTTTTAAAAGAAAAAAGTACATTCTGTTGGGTAAGTGAAGCTTCCTGTTTTAATGCATAGTCATTCTTCAGAAACGCACACTTTTCTGTCCCCAGCCTTTGCAGAAAGCATACACTTTAGAAATACTTTGTAGTCACATTTAATTTATATATTTGAATAATGTAAAATGTTCTTTGAACAATTAAACCTATTTGAGCCAAGAATTGGGCAATATTTTTAATCAATTATATGAAATTCCAAGTACAAGAAAAGTGCTTGTCCCCAATGTCATGTATTGAGCTTTAGGGGCATATTTAAATGCAATAATGTATACACCACTATCACATTTATGAAGTGGATAACATAAAAAAATAAAATAGCAACTAAATATTATAAATAATATAATGGAAATAGCTGTCCCCTGGTGTCATGTCACTGGTGTTACCGCTTAACAAAAATCCCTATTCTGAAAAAATCCAAAGACTTGTGACATCAGTTCCTACTTCCTACGTCCTACTTCCTGAAGAACTGTGAAGAAAGGTACGTTGTCAGTCTGCTGTCTTTTTTCAAATGTTGGAAATGTTCTCATTTATCTCATAATTTCATACGAGACATTTAGTTATAGAGTCACTGGTATGACCTATTTAAGAGAAATGTAAAAAATATATAATACAAATTGATTAAATTACATATTTTAGTGAGTTTAGCATGATTAGCAACATGTACTGTAGCTGCCATTTTGTAAAATACACATTTCATGAAAATGGTCACTGGTGTTACCGTCACTGGTGTTACTGCTCCTCATGGTAACACCAGTGACGACCAGTAACACCAGTGACTATCTTGTGTAAATAAGCTTTAGTAAAAGCTTTTAAAGAAGTTGTTATGCATAAAGTATAACTCATTAGTACCCAGACCCGGCAGCAGACATACGTCTCTGGGCGGGTATTTGATGTACGAGGGGGGGCCCACCCCGAAACTTACATTTCCCGGGAAAACTGAATTGTGAAAGAGCTGACATGCTGAAAACCCAACCCCTGCAGGGGGGTCTGGGGAGATTTTCCCCCAGGAGATTTTTTGAAATACTAACATAAAATACACATTCTGGTCCTCTCTTGAGAAGAAAAATAAATAAATCTATTACTACACAACATATTTAAAAAAATGCCATTTCAGTTTTTTGTTACTTTGTTCTGAAAGCTGAACCTGCTGCTCCTCACAGAGAGAAGAGGGAAGAGGCTGTGAATTACTTTAAATTGTGGATAAGGGTGGATAGCCCCCATTGTTCTGTGTGTCAAAATGAAAGACAGCCCACACATCAATCATCAAACCGTGGGGTCTTATTTAATTACGTGTTGATTTCTATCAACACGTAATGTTGTATCGATGTATATAGAGATGTACTACAGCAAAAATATTCTCCGTCGGGACTTCCTGCAACAACACCACGTCGTTATCTTGATTCTGATTGGCCAGAAGACATTATCAAAGATGTTCTATTGAGAAGATGATCACTACGTGACAAAAGTTTTCAAACCGTTTCTAGTCTTCGGTATTTCCAGACAAGTGACTGCTGAAATCAATCTTACTAACTGCTGTCTGTGCAATTTACTCCGCGCAAGTTGGCGGACTTTATTTAGCTTACTTTAAAATCATTTTTCATGGTGGGGGCTAAGCCATTTATTGGTATGGCTGTAGCCTACCCAAGTATACCCTGGCGCCGCCACTGAACATAATAATAAAACAATTAAAATGTTGTATTCAGCCCTGATTAAAACAGCGGGCCCAAATCCTGGATGGTCGGGCCCAAATCCTGGATGGGCGGGCCCGGCCCCATGGGGCCCGCCCATGACGCCGGGTCTGTTAGTACCCATTTCATGATCACAACTTCCTATTGTCATTGTTATTGTTCCTTTTGTCAGGTATGGCTAAATTAACTGCAGCTGAAAAGCAGATAATCTACAGACAGCGCAGGGATGCAAATCCGGAGCGCAGAGCAGCATATCTAGAGAAAAGGAAACGGGGCTATGTCAAAGATATTCAGACAAAAAAAGAAAAAAAATAAGTGACAAAAGTGCAAGGGAGAAGAGAAGTGAACGCAAGGCATGGCAGGTCAGCCAGGCAAGATGCAGGCAAAGGCGCAGAGCAGGAGCATTGACCCCCCCATCATCTCCAGATAGATCACCCAGCATTTCAAGGTAGATACGGAACTTGAGATATTACGAATCCAGTGATCAATAGTAAAATATGTCACAGACCATAGCCTACAAGGATTGGTAACTACTGTACATTACAGGGAAAGGACATCATGCACACCTTCCCATAGTCCCCACAACAGTGATTTTATCCCAACATATAATATCTTTACAAGGACACACACCCACCCACCCCCCACACAGCTTTGTATTAGTGAAATATCAGGACTTACCCCTGAAAATGACCCCTGTACAAAATGGGGACGTCCTGATATTGTAGCATCTTTCAGGTTTTCCAGCATTACCAGGACATTTGGTCCTGATATTGTAGGAAAACCAAGTATACACACACACACACAAACTTGAGGGTGAAATGAGTGAAAACTATGTTAAACTTATGGTGTAAATAAAACAGTCAAGAGCCTAAATGAAACCAATGAAATTAAACCTTTTTAAGCTAATCATTTTGTTTTACAGACAACTACAAGAAGGGAGGAGAGTACGTAGGAAAGATGCTCAAAGAAAGCAAAGGGAAATTCAGAAACTGAAAGATGAGCTCATTGTCTGCAAACGAAAATGTGAAAAGTTGAAGAAACGTAACACACGTCTACAGTGTGCTAATTTGAACAGCCCAGGAGCAAAAACACGGGAAATCCTACAAGGTCAGCAAGTCAACCCTCCGGTCAGAAAAGCCCTGAAGTTCCACTTTGCTCTTTTGTGAGCGCTGAAACAGAAATATAAGGCATTGAAGGAAACCAAATCCAAACAGAATCTTGCACAGCTACTGTCAGAAAAGTCATTCTACAGAAACGCACACTTTTGGAATAGCAACATGTCTTAAAATGTAGTTAATTTTCCTACATTTAAAGTTTAAGTTTAAGTCAACTTACACTGAATGTCCAGCCGAATCAGTGTTGAATTTTGGTCCCCATGCTCATTTTTTGCCGCACAGTAGTAGTCACCACTGCTGCTTGGTTTGACATCATTTAAAAACAAACTTGATCCAGCCTCCTTTTCCTCTTCATCACCTTTGTACCAGGTGTAGTTGGTCACAGGTGGGTTGGCCCGGCTTTTACAAAGCAGAGAAACAGAGCTGCCCTCCAAAAGTGGACCTTTAGGCTCAATGATTATTGTAGTTTCCTTGGGAGGAACTAAAAGAAACAAACAGAAATATAATTTTGAACTAGATAATCAAGTCTGCAGTTTTAGTGAACACAACTTGATCCAAATACTCTGCAGAGTCCCAAGAGGAATATTTCATAACATCACATGATATCAAATGAAGGGAATGATTAAATGTGAACTAAATCAACATCCTACTCAGCAACAAGAAAAGGCCTGAAACATACTCACAAAGAACATGGAGGGTCAACTTTTCAAACCGAAGGTCGGTGTTGCCAGCTTGTGGTTTGTATAGAGCGGTGCATGAAAAATTCTGTCCATTGTGGAGGTAAGAAGAGGTGAAGTTCATAACTGAAGCCATGGATTCAGATTCATTGAGGAGATTCAGATTCAGATTCATTCTCCTCAATGTCACCTATCCTGGGGGTCCAAGTCAGATCTGGGGGAAGGATGGGACACGGAGCTACAGCCGTGCAGCTCAACGTCACCAGAGCCCCCTCTTCTACCTCCAGTGTAGGTGGAGTTATGGTAGGTTAGTCCAGTGAATCTGAGGAGTACATGACAAGAGGGAAACCAAAAGATGTGTAAAGTGAAAAAATTAAAAGACACAATACAAACTTTAAATGGAGATACGGACTCCTGTTGGAAAGTTGCCCTTCAGGTTGTTATCACACTCAATCCTGAAGTAGTAGTTGTCAGAATGGGACGGTTGCAAGTTGTAGAAGATGGTGGTGCACTCCTTGTTCAGCAGGTTCCCTGTGAGGTTTCCGCTTGCCTGATCTCCAGTGAGGCCGGAATCAAACACAATTGTTCTGAACATGCTTCCTCTAGTCCAAATTGCTTTGCAGAAACCATCCAGATCTCCATCAAACGTTGAGTCTAAGCTGAAAGTGTAGGGGACCTTCACACAGGATCCAGTTAGTCCATCTATTTTCAGAGGCATGGTGATTTCCCACTTCACGGCGCATAAGCTACCTGAAAACCAATACATTGAATATCCGCCAAGGTTAAACAAAAATTAAGTCAAACAACTACCAGACTCTGGGACAGTTTTATCCCACAGGCCATAAGACTGCTAAACACCTGAGCTCTTTTAAGTACCTCAACAAACATTCATCTGTTCACCTTCTCTAACTTCTGGTCACTTTCCAAACAGTCTCAAGGAGGCAAGAGTAAACCCTTTCCTAAAGAAACCCACTCTCAACCTGTCCAATGTTATAAACTACAGGTCTGTCTCTCTCCCCCCGTTCCTGTCTAAAACACTTGAACGCGCTGTCTTTAAACAACTCTCTCTGTTATCTCCATCAGAACAACCTTCTGGATCCGCACCAGTCTGGTTTCAAGGCAGGTCACTCAACATAAACTGCTCTCCTTGCTGTCACTGAGGAACTGCACACTGCTAAAGCAGCCTCCCTCTCCTCTGTCATCATCCTTCTGGACCTGTCTGCTGCATTCGACACAGTGAATCATCAGATCCTCCTTTGCACTCTCCAAGAACTTGGAGTTTCAGGCTCTGCACTTTCCCTCCTCACCTCATACCTCAAAGACCGCACCTACAGGGTTACTTGGAGAGGGTCGGAGTCCGACCCTTGTCAATTAACTACAGGGGTCCCTCAGGGCTCTGTTCTCGGTCCCCTCCTCTTCTCCCTGTACACAGCCAATTAATTCTGTCCTTTCCCCGCTCAGAGACCCAGGTCGTCGCACGCATCTCTGCTTGTCTAGCAGACATTTCTCAGTGGATGTCTGCTCACCACCTCAAGCTCAACCTTGACAAGACTGAACTGCTTTTCTCTCCGGGAATAGATTGTCCCACTCTTGACCTAACAATCAACATCGGCACCTCTATTGTTTCCCCGACTCAGACTGCAAGGAATCTGGGTGTGATCCTAGATAACAAACTGTCCTTCACTGCAAACATCGCTGCTACAACCCGCTGCTGCAGATACACTCTTTACAACATCAGGAGAATACGTCCCCAGCTGACCCAGAAAGCGACGCAGGTTCTGGTCCAGGCTCTTATCATCTCACGCTTAGACTACTGCAACTCCCTCCTGGCTGGTCTACCTGCATGTGCCATCCGACTTCTGCAGCTCATCCAGAATGCAGCGGCTCGTCTGGTCTTCAACCTTCCTAAATTCTCCGACAACATGCCGCTCCTCCGCTCCCTTCACTGGCTTCCAGTAACTGCTATAATCCACTTCAAGACAATGGTACTTGCGTACCATGCTGCGAATGGATCTGGCCCTTCCTACATCCAGGACATGGTTAAACCGTACACCCCAGCATGTGCACTCCGCTCTGCATCAGCCAAACGGCTCACTGCACCCTCACTGCGAGGGGGACCCAAGTTCCCATCAGCAAAAACACGTGGGTTTGCTATCCTGGCTCCAAAATGGTGGAATGAGCTCCCCAATGACATCAGGACAGCAGAAGGCTTACACATCTTCAGGCGCAGACTGAAAACTCATCACTTTCGACTCCACTTCGAGCGACATCGAAAGGCATTCAATTGTTGGAAACCGTACTTTGAAGTAGAAGGAGGACAACCTTTAAAGCACTATATATATATATGTATACATATATAATATATACATATGTATACATGTATATGTATACATATATAACAACATGGCTGAATTAACTAACAAATTAAGCCTGACATTTTACGACTCATAATAATTAGGGTTAGGGCTAGGGTTAGGGTTGGGGTTAGGGTTAGGGTAATGTTGTGAATCGAGTGGCCTGTGTTCGTCGTCCATAACATACGCCTGCCCATACCATAACCCCACCACCACCATGGGCCACTCAATTCACAACATTACCCTAACCCTAACCAGGGGTGAAAGTGGTTTGAATTTCTTGCAGGTACTATAATGCTACCCCGACTTTCATTGGTTCATATTGTTCTCCTCCCGCCCCCAGCTTCATGCATCCCTGAACACAAACTGGCTATATAATGAATATAGGCTGTCCATGAATGCCTGGAAGTCCTTTGTTCCCCCTGTCACATCCAGTGCCTGGTCAACAGCAAGCTCCAGTCTGTGATTAAGGCAGTGCCATAGTATGATGCCTGCAAGTCATCCTGGAGCAACTTCCCAACACCTGACTTCACTCCCAGCATGACACTGGCCCCATCACTGCAAAATCCAATGAGGATTTCTCTCAGCAACTCAACAGTGAAGCCATTTTTAAGCAAGCAACCCATAATCTGTTCCTTGATATGAGCAGCAGACATACTATCCAGCTCAACCAGGTCCAATGGAAAGGCAATGGGCTCCATGTCTCCATCAACACTAGCCTTCAGGAACACAATTAGTGTTGATTTGTGCCCAACACTGGTTGACTCATCAGCCAATACTGTGATTTTGCTCTTGGTCTCTATTATGTTTTTTAGAAGTTCCTTTTTCATCTGTGATGACACATGCTCAATTATGTCAACACAGACAGTTTTGCTATGCAAAACACGCCCTAAATCAGCAGAATGTGCATGCTGCAGGTCAATCAGACTCTCAAAGTCTGTGAAAGGCTTGTTGTTCTTGGCCACATAATAGGCTGTCATGAATACCTTGGCAGTAGACTCAAACAAAGACTCCTGACTACTCACGTTCATGTTCAGAAGAATATCTTTCTTTGCTGTCTGAAGAATCTTGACTGCTTCATTATGTGCTGCAGAGTTCTTGTGCTCACGGATTTGTTTGCGCAGTGATGAAAGCTGGACATCCCTTGATTGACCAGCTGGGATTATCTTTCCATCAGCCCACTGAATAGCAATATTAACACCACGGGATGCCATGACACCTAGATCCTTCACATCATGGCATGGGGTACAGCCTAGCCTTCCATTGTGAGCATACATCCATTCATTTTTCTGTTTGAACTGTTCATATTGTTCTTCTTTCCATATAGAAGGGTATGCAGTAGGGCTAGCATCACCTGTGGTGGCTTCTGAGGGACCTGCTGCCACTTCTTCTCGCTGAGTCTCCTATTCCTCCCCTGGGCCTCAACTGTTATAATTAGAATACAAATGTATAACTAAATTCAGCAGACAGTCAAAAATGTACAAGTCTCTGTCTTTCTTAGAATTTTCAGAATATTGGTTACATAAATTAAAATACTAATAAAATAAAATGTCTCAAAATGTATGCAACAATGTGCAGATTAAAATAGAAGATATCAAAGCAAAAATATTTAATGTTTATATTTAAGATATACAGTTTGCTAGTTAGCTAACTTATTATACATCATGGCCAGGTTCATTCTCTGGGCTAAATAAGCATCATCACCTGTGTCATCTGTGGGCGTTGTTTTTCTAATTTTAAGCACATTCTGAGTTTCTTCATCTCTCTCCTTTCTCATTTTTGCTTTAATTACCACGTAGCCTAATTTTCTAGCTGTCACTGTCAGCTGTTTCCTCAGTCACTCTATTCCTTTCTCCTCACGCTGTTCTGATCAAGTGTGAAAAAGCAAATACCCGCTCTATCGAAATCAGTCGGAAGTCTCAACGGCTCATTTCAAAATAAACGTGGATTTGCGTAAAAAACTATTTTTTCGGGGTTCGGGTGTTTTATTTGATTTTAAACAAACAAAGTTTTGGCTTTCAGAATAGGAAACTTTTATTTCCAAAATCACACGATAAATACATTTTTGAAGCTGCTCTTCCAGCAGCGCCGCCCCCCTCCCTCCGGCTGAAATTATGAATGTAAGGCGTATAGTAATCATAGATAACACGGCAGGGTCCGTGACAGTTTGTTTTCATCTGATTTCAATTAAACAAAGTCTTGGCTTTCAGAATATTAAACTTGTTTCGGCAAATTCAGGTGATAAATACAACTTTGAAGCTTGTAACGGCATAATTACAAGCAGAGAACGGAGTAATTTAACGTCACTGCAGGCTTAACAACAGCCGGTGTTTCTCGTGAGTGTTTTCCCCGGGAAACAAACACAATACGCACAAACGCAAACATACACAAACACACACACACGTATACACAAACACACACTCGCGAGCTTCCCCCAGACCAGTAATCCAAACCAAAATATCTTCCCTTCGTAGTATAAATTCCACGGGTGGAGCTGTCAATTCTTCCTGGGCCTCCGGACCGCCTGGAAATCTCTTACCGGTACTAAGGACCCGGTAGGACCGGCACACTTTCACCACTGACCCCCCCAATAAATCAAAAATGCAAAAAACCATTTGATTCAAACCTTTTAGAATCTCCTTACTTATACTTTGAGAATATTATATTTAATTAATAAATGTACTATTTATATCTTAGTTGAACCATGAAACTTTGTGGTTAGACTAACAAGTAGAAAAGGTTAACTGACCAATTCTACTGAGTGAAGGCATTTAAATGTCCGCTTATATTCACTCCTAAATCTTAAAGTTCATCGGAACGCAAATAGAAGTGTAACAATATATCTTTATTTATTTACTAATGAGTTTATCATTTTAACTTTGTTCTTATAGAGATAAATACATTAAGGTTACATTATGCTAATGATTGGCTAACAGTTAAGGCTAGGAACACATGCGACGTCATAACAATATTAAAACTAACAAAGATATCACATTCAAAAATAGATTTTTCAAGATTGACAGTAATTAGGTTTAATTATTAAAATCCTTGAGGAAAAATAGGCTTAAAACACTTACATTAAATAGATCGTTTTATTTTTAGCTTCACAAAATGGCCGCCATGTTTTGACTTTTCACATTTCTCTCAGATTTACATTGATTAATCGATCAGTAAATGTCGGGAGTTATCAGGTTTAATTATTAAAATATTAGTAATGCTAACCTAAGACTCATTTAAGGAAAAATAGGCTTGAAAGACTAACATTAATATATCGTTTTATTTTTTATTTCACAAGATGGCTACCGTTTGCTAACTCTGTTCTTTTCTCTCAGATTTACACGGATTAATTGATCATTACATGTCAGGAGTGATCAGGTTTAATTATTAAAATATTAGTAATGCTAACCTTAGACTCATTTGAGGAAAAATAGGCTTGAAACATTAACATTATTAGATCGTTTTATTTTTTATTTCACAAGATAGCTACCGGGTGCCAACTCCTCTCTTTTTTCTCAGATTTACATTCATTTATTGATCATTAAAGGTGGGGTAGGTAAGTTTGAGAAACCGGCTCGAGATCACTAGAATTTGAAAATACACAACCGGAGAAAATCTGCCACTTCCTTATAGAGCCCCTCCTCCAACACACACGAACGCGCACATGACCAATGAGGGCACGAGATAAGTGTGTGCCCCGATGGAAGGCTGACAGGCAGGTAGGCCATCCAATCCGGATTGGTTGTACTTTTTACAGTATTACGGCTTCTACAGATGACATTTTTTTATGGATTTTTTGTCAAAGCACTTAAGATATTCATTGCTATCGGGATGTTAAGAGCATTCCATGGAATATAACAAAAAGTGTATCTCGAGCCGGTTTCTCAAACTTTCCTACCCCACCTTTAAATGTCGGGAGTGATTAGGTTTAATTATTAATATACTAGAAATACTAACCTTAGACTCGGTTGAGGTTAAATATATCTGAGAGGCTCAGATAAATACATCGGTTTTTTATTATTAACAAGGCTACAAAATGGCAGCTTAGAACACGCTGTTTCAACTGTGATACTAGCATAATCCTTTCGATTCTACATTAAATGATTTATTAATCCAGTCAGTAATGATTATGTTTAATTGTTTACATACTATAGTTACTGTATTTAAACCCTTTTGGGATAAAACATAATTTAAAAACGTAGATACATAGGTTTGATTATATACACTTCCAATATGGCTGGGGAGTTTGTATTAGATAGAAAATGCTACAGAGTTTTCCTCTGCATGCCTCCTATTTTAATCTATGGGATACTTTAATCATAATAATAATTTCTCTCTTTAAATGAGATTACTATTTTATTGATTATTAAATTTAGAGTTAGACTCAGGCCTGTTGGATGGATAAGGGGAGGTGTATTTGTATTTGATCAGACAGCGCCCCATCGCGGTTTATGATTGATTAAGTCTGGTTTTTCCCCCCAACCTTGACAGGTCCGGTCTTGATTGTAGCAGTCCAACCCTTTTTCGGGTCTCAGTTGGCCGGGGCTGATAAGGGAGGGTGTGGTTCTCTTTGATTTGACTGTGCCCCATCACAGTGAAGATTGATTGAGCCCGGTTTCCCCGGCCCTGCCTGACTTTATCCAGACTGGTGCGGCCTAACACTTTAAAGTTATTCAATCTCATTTTGGTCTCTTGACCCAATACTCAATTATGGTCTACTTATCCAAGGTGTGTCTCCCTCTACCTACAGTGGTTTAATCTACTTTATTCTGGTCAGTTGACCCAGTATCTAACTCGGGTCTACTAACCCACACAGGGTGTGTATCTCTCCTACCGATAGCGGTTTAATCTACTTTATTCTGGTCTGTTTACCCAGTATTCAATTCTGATTTACTAATCCACAGTATGTGCATATCTCTCTCTACCTAGAGTGGTTACATCTATTTCATTCTGGTCTGTTGACCCAATACACAATTCTAGTCTGCTAATCCAGTCTGTATATATATCTTTCTCTACCTACAGTTATTACATTTACTTCATTCTGGTCTGTTGACGCAGTGTGTCTCCCTCCACTTTTAAGCTCACTGACCTGACCGACCTACCAGTCCTTTTCCCCTAGTTGGGAGCATTTCGAAAACAACACAAAGCCGGGGCCTTGATCAACCCGGCGGGGCCACCCTAGAGTGAGAGCGTCTGGTGATAATGACCGAAACACTCGATGATCTCTGGGTCCACTACTGAGGAAGTGTTCCAAACAAAACTCACAAAGGACTATTTTGTTCCCTAAATACTTTTATTTTGGAGTACAAAAAACAACTGACTATCTTTCACTATGGCTATTTGGCCATTTGCTACACACAGCGTACTCCTTCTGTTTTAGGCAGACTACTAATTAGGGGAGACTAATAATCCTCCATCGTTCAACAATAAATGTAGCACTTAATCTTTAATCTTACCCCTAAACTTAACCACTCAGACTTTATGCCTAAACTTAAGTTAATATTCATCAATTAATAGACCATCTTATCCTTAATTTAACCTCTAAACCTAACCACTCTGTCTCCTTGGCTAATCCTAAAATACTTCTCCATAAAAAGCTATTTGACTTTCAATTCAAACAATTGTAATCAATTTATGGCACACTTTGCTCTAAATCTCTAAATTCGAATTGAATTTAGAAATATAATTTGGTAGTTTCCTCGGTCAGACCTCGGTCTACCATGACTGATAAGGAGAGGTGTGGTTCTTTCTGAACAGGCGGTACTTTGACGCAGCGAGGTTTGACGCAGCGAGGTTTGTTTGGACTGGGGCCCCCCCGGCCTGTGGACTCTATTTGGACTGGAATGGTAATTCCCTCAGTCGGTTCCGGGTCTACCTTGGCTGGGTGGGGAAGTTGGTTCTGCCTGGATTGAGCGGTGTTCTGGTACAGCTAATGTTCTTTGGACCCGGTTCTCCCGGCTTGGTGAGGCCCTATCTGAACTGGTGCGATGCGTTACTGACACTGAGAGGTCTTTCCTTTCTTTTTCCCTATAATACATCTCCACAGAGAGCTATATGACTTTCAATTCAAACAATGTAAATCATTTTATGACACACTTTTACCTAAATCTCCAAATTCGAACTTAATTTAGAAATATATTTTGGTTTGTCCCTCAGTCGGATTTTGTTTTGCAATGGCTGATAAGGGGAGGTGTGGTTCTTTCTGAACAGGCGGTACTTTGACGCAGCGAGGTTTGTTTGGACTGGTGCCCCCCCCGGCCTGTGGACTCTATTTGGACTGGAATGGTAATTCCCTCAGTCGGTTCCGGGTCTACCTTGGCTGAGTGGGGAAGTTGGTTCTGCCCGGATTAAGCAGTGTTCTGGTACAACTGATGTTCTTTGGACCCAGTTCTCCCGGCTTGGTGAGGCCCTATCTGAACTGATGTGATAGGTCACGGGCGCTGAGAGGTCTTTCCTTTCTTTTCCCTAAAATACATTTCCACAAAGAGCTATCTGACTCTCAATCAAAACCACTAAAAATTAACTAAGGGTACACTCTTAACTAAATATCAAATAATAGACCATCTTCAGTCTAACTGCGGACTATTTTGTTCCCCAAGAATACCAGCTTACCCTCAGTCGGACCACTAATCTTAACCACTCTGGCTCCTTGCCTAATCCTAAAACCACATTATCTCCCCACTTTTTCACTCTGACCTTTCCTTCCTAACCCCTTTTCCGGATCGGGGTGACGAATGGAAATTGGCCATTAACAGATACAGCCATTGCGGCAAGGGGAGGTGTCCGCCGTAACCACAGCTAGCCTCCTTTTCTCTGTCCTCAAACTTAAATGACCCTGTCTACTTCACCTTTACACACTTATGATTGAGTCATGATGCTAAGCTAGAGCATGAGCCGACAATGCCTCTAGTGCGCATGCCTTTCCTTGGATCTCTGTACAACCATGAAGTCGTCGGGCGACATGGGGAGATCCAGGGGCCCTTACAAAAACCTAACCCTACCCCTAACCCTACCCCTCACACCAGATACTGTCTGGTTTTCGGACCCCCCCAGACCCCCCCAATAAAGCAAAAATGCACGTTTCAGAGTGGCCTTTTATTGTGGCCAGCCTAAGGCACACCTGTGCAATAATCATGCTGTCTAATCAGCATCTTGATATGCCACACCTGTGAGGTGGGATGGATTATCTCGGCAAAAGAGAAGTGCTCACTATAACAGATTTTTTCAGATTTGTGAACAATATTTGAGAGAAATGGTTATTTTGTGTATACAGATGTAGCGCTTCGTTTCAGACGCCTACCCGTGCGGGTCCGTGATCGGCACGGGGTGGGCCCCTGCTCAAAAGGAAAACCCCCCCGCAGGACTTGAAACGCCCCCTTGATAAATACATTTAATTATAATGAAACCAGCTACAATGGATCATGGATCCACCAGGGGGAGCCGTGAAAAGCTGCCACACTGAAACTCATGTGAAATAAACAGCTGATCTACAGGTATCTGATATAGCGGATATTTGTTAAGATCCATATGTCACGGATAGGATCATATTCTGTGCTAAGTAAGAGACATGTAATCATTTACTAAACATCACCATGTTTTTTATACTACGCCGCGTAAGTACAAAACCATCGCTATGTTTTTAGATCAGGAAATGCATCCAGGGTCAAACAAACGATGTTCGATCGTCATCCTCGCATTCATTTAATGTATCATATGTTCGCGAGTGGAAATGAATGCACTACATTTAATCCACGTGAGTTTACAACAACAACAATAATCGCTTTGTTTTTATATCACATCCGACCGGAGGAAAATGCAGCGGCTCTCACTACCGATCACCCTAATCCCACGGGCAAACAATAATATGTACAGTGTTAATAGTGTACTGTATTATTAGTGTCTAATATTACTGCTATAATAATCACACATTGAGTTGTTGAAATCAGACCGTCGTTTTTTTTAACCGCTCTGAATGAAACGGCAGCTCTCAGGTGATCAGCTGTGTGTTTACACAATAAAATATGCATAGTAATTTAATACCTTCCAACACACATTGTAAGAACAGTTCTGTTTCATATGAGTGTTGAGAGCTGTATCCACAAATCTACTAATTTTGCCCTCAGTGCACCAGATTGATGCATTTAACTTCAATTTAAATAAAAACATCTTCTGTTGTAACAACAATAACATTATAAATAGTAACATAGCATGGTATTGCACATTTACTGTAGCTTTGAGTGTTACTGGCCTGAGATTTTTTTATTACATGAATGAATGTGACTGAGGCTTTTTAATATAGACTTTTCAGTGTCCCACATTTTGCACAGAACTGTCCCACATTAGGAAAACAGATTGTCTGAGACAACTTGGCACTAAGAGTACTAATATGTCTACCATTTCTTTTATGAGTTTAATATCTGCATGTTCTCTTTTGGTTTGATTAGGACACATCCTGGGGATTTCAGAATATTACTGGATTTTGATTTATTGTATCGGCTTCATGTCGCAATATATTCCCGAAGTCTGAAATGCAAAACATTTCCACATTAGGGCAATTCACCCTACATTTAATCATTTTGTTTATTTTTAACGAAATAAATGTGGTTTATTCCATCATGAAATTAATGTAGGCTATTTACTTAGTACATATCTGACATAAACGATTAACACACTGTTCATACTGCTCACAGGCTGATATCTAGTGTATTCATACCCCTCACTGTTTATTCATCATTCAATTCATTATATATTTTATTCTGTAGATTGTGAACATTACTTTTCACTTTACTGCTTGTTGCACCTGGTTAGAAGCTAAACTGCATTTCATTGTCTCAGTACCTGTAATATGTGCAATAACAATACATTTGAATCTAATCTTGAGCAGGAACTAATGTAGGCTATTTACTTAGTACATATCTGACATTAACGATTGTTTCCTATGCTGTATGTTGGGGACCCTTTGTTTAAAACTAATTGGCCATCGGAATGTGTGGAGTCACATTCCACAGCTCTCCCCCCTCCTGTGATCCCCCGCACACAGAGAGAGAGAGAGGGAGATCGCTCTTCTGGAGTGAAGAGAGCGGAAATAATGATATTGCAAGTTAGAAACGTAAAATGAATTTTGACAGACACTTGGGGGAAATATGCTGCATTTTGAATGTCCGATAGTCCACCATTAACACCTTAGTCCGTCTCGTCTCATCAACGAAAACTAAATATACATGACATACTTTGTTTGAGTAGATTTCGCATGAGAGCAAAAGGAGAATATCCGTGTGTAAGAGTGAAAATGTATGTATGTAAAATGAGAATATATGTATGTAAGAGTGAAAATATGCTGCATTTTGAATGTCCGATAGTCCACCATTTCCACCGGAAATATCAAACATTTAATAAAAGTGAAGAACAATGAACAAGACTTAACGTATTCATCATAATTAATTATATTTATTTCGTTTGGATGTAGGATTTTTGACTTTGTTTAGAGCAGTGATCTTCTACTATATGAACATGTTGGACCCAAAATCACAAAAAAAACGTAAAAACAGATTTTGAAAATGATTTTATTTTTCATAACACAAACATACACAACGAAACCATTTAAAAGCTAGAAATTTATACATGGGATGTGACTATGATAATGTGAAAGTTTGATTGAGGTAGCATGGGATTTCATTCTGATAAGGCAAAAGTGTTATTATAAATATAATACAAATATATATATATATACACATTATGTACAACAATCTGTTTTTTCTGTCTTTATCTGTGCCACGCTTCAAAGCGGTTTCTGTCAACTACGACACAGAGGGCAACATCACAGATTCCTCCTCCTCCATGTCAAAAAACAAGCTTAAAGCTTGACTCACGTTCAGAGTTCTCTTCATCATAGTTGAGTCTTCAAAACTCAAAATCTATCTAACTATATCTGAATTCTCAATGTTTGTCTGTCACTTTACTTCAATCGCAGTCTCCCACAGCCTCTCTTCGTCTCCCGCCGCCTGTCTTCGTATATCTTCGTCTCTCTCCATTTCCCGCCGTCTCTCTTCGGTTCCCGCCGTCCCTCTTCGTCTCTTTTCGTCTCGTTTCGTATCACTCCGTTTAACTGATTACCTCACCCCCTCCCTGGTAAATACATCCTGTTGAGCAGAATCTACAGTTTCCAGTATTTTCCGTTTCGTAAAATGATAAAATACGGCGAAGATATTAAAATATGTGCTTCCATTATTCATACTTCTGAAATATATCTGTATTAACTTTATATCATCATATGTCCGTGTTTATTGGGTATTTTTGCATGAAACAAAGACTGGCATATAGTTCCAAGCCAGTACTTTCGACAGAAATACACATATACATCCTGTTGAGCAGGATCTACAGATTCCAGTATTTTCCGTTTCGTAAAATGATAAAATACGGCGAAGATATTAAAATATGTGCTTCCATTATTCATACTTCTGAAATATATCTGTATTAATTTATATCATCATATGTCCGTGTTTATTGGGTATTTTTGCATGAAACAAAGACTGGCATATAGTTTCAAGCCAGTACTTTCGACAGAAATACACATATACATCCTGTTGAGCAGGATCTACAGTTTCCAGTATTTTCCGTTTCGTAAAATGATAAAATCGGCGAAGATATTAAAATATGTGCTTCCATTATTCATACCTCTGAAATATATCTGTATTAACTTTATATCACCGTATCTCCGTGTTTACTGGGTCTTTTTGCATGAAACAAAGACTGGGATATAGTTTCAAGCCGGTACTTTCGACAGAAACACACGGCAATGTTGTCCGGACTGTTGTTTTTATGCGGCACCGGCTTGAACAGGTCATGTGATCTGATCACGCCGGCGTGACGGTCGACTCCAAAGGGTTAATATTAAATACATATAAGTATTTTTACAACTTGTATTTAGAAATACTCTGTTGTAATTATTGATGCATACATGTGTTCATCCATTCAATGTGGCATCTGCTATAATGGGGTTAATGTATGATATTACTTAATAATACAATACATTAGAATATATGATATGATAATTACATTTTAGTTTTATTAATTTCTTATTTCATAGTTTCTCATTATTATAATTTTTATCGCTCATCTTATTTTTGATTTTATTAATCTGTGTGAATCTGTGCTGTCCTGTTTTTCACTCTCACCCTGTTGCTGTTTGAACTACTGAATTTCCCCACGGGATTAATAAAGGTCCATCTTATCTTATCTTAATGTATAAGTTGATTTACTTCAATCTACTGTACAATATTACAAGAAATATACTGCATAAAGCAAACTATATACTTTATTTGATCTAAAATATTGATGTTTCTACAACACCCATTGTGTATTTTGTGAATGAAGCGCCATCTCATGGTTAAATCCTGTAATTGAACAAATAGGGAAATTGGGCAACGCCCTCTAGCAATTTGGCAACACCCCCAGCCACTGGCATCCGCTGGGCTTTTGACTGGGACACACCCATTTGAGTCTGATCTGGAGTGCTAAAAACTGATCTGGAGTGCTAAAAACTGATCTGGAGTGCTAAAAACTTGTGTTTTTCAATGCACACACAAATGTGTTCCGTTTCATATATGTAAATAAAATCCAAATACAGAAAAAAGTTTTACATAATTTTTTTTACGTATTTTTGATCCTCACATATTTGTTTTCCGTTTAAATCCCCTGAACCTGCAAACACAAACCGCTTTCTGTGCATGGATCGCTGTGCATTCGTGTGTGGGCTTTTTGAGACTCCTCTGACGGTCACCCGATTCGTACTTGTAATTTTTTATATCTATAGCCAATCAGATGTCTCCTTCATTCTAAGTGTTAGCACAGTAAGCATAACTTCATTGCTGTTTAGCATCCAAATAAGCGGAGGAATAACGAAACATCAGAGACAGTGGCATTTCATTCAACGGGCTCTCCCATTGGAGGCGTGGCTTTATTTATACCCATCATGACCTTTAACCTGTTACGCTATTGGCTTCCGGTCATGCACAACAAATAGGTAACATATTTACCTGAATGTTAACACTAAGCCAATCACATGAGCACGTCCCCACGAGGGTATGATTTATTGCGTTCATGACACTTCATATATACATTTTGCGCTGTCCGGAGCAGGGTTTCCGCACACAGAATTTATTTTACCGGACAAATTTGAAACTTACCGGTCATGTTTCAAGAAGAAGAAGAAGAAGAAGAAGAAGAAGAAGAAGAAGAAGAAGAAGAAGAAGAAGAAGAAGAAGAAGAAGAAGAAGAAGAAGAAGAAGAAGAAGAAGAAGAAGAAGAAGAAGAAGAATTGATTTGTTTTTTGAAACAAATTTTATTTGCATTTGTTTTAAACATACACCCACCCTGCAAAAGAGTCGGAACAAAACTAATACATTACACAATCAAATAAATAAACAGATTTTCATGACTACCAAATAAATATCATTTGAAAGCGTTTTACCCATTTAAAAACATCCTCTTTTACACACTTTAAAAATAAAAACTACACCTATCCTTTCAGTGTGCGAAAAAGTACACGTCCCACCGTCCTGGACGTGTTATTTACAATATCGGACAAGTAGATCTTTCAATTGACTTGTCCGGCGGACAAGTGACGCTTTTCGGCCTGATTTATTGACAAATTATTGATACATTCAGTTTACAAAAGGTAGAACTCATTCGCAAATGTTACGTGTCCGCCATTGTTCGTTTAGAAATGTTAGTTTCGGTTCTGCTTGTCGATTCCTAAGGAAATGCATCTCGCCGCTTTCTGTACAGTTAGACGGGGGCGGGGCGGAGCGGGGTGGGAACAAATAACAATTGTCCGGTACCGGGATTAATAAGAGTTGTGAGGACAGGAGGCGAGGCTGAGCCCCGCGGACCGCAGCTCTCTCTCTCTATGCTCCGTATCAGCTGATCGCTGCGCGGTGCAGCTCAGCGTCTCTCTCTCTCTCTCTCTTTCTACACACAGCGGATCCGCAGCCCGTTTAACAGCCTCATCTTTGTCAAACTTTCTTATGTTCTTTCTCTAACATATAATGAAGGTTATTAAGCGTTTTAACTCCTATGTTGTTAATATTGACCGCCATTTCCTTTATGAAGTAGCCTTCCTGTCTGTGTCCTCGCGCTGTCCTCACATCCCCGGACCCCCAGACTCGGAGGAGCACAGGGATGTCAGTATTGTTTATGAAGCAGGGTATAGAAAGTACATTACTGAAATGAAAATACTATTTATTTACTTTTACAAACAGTGAGCAGCTGGGCAGCTGCAGCATGTGTATTGAACCTTCAGTCTGTTAGTTAAGACCTTTGACAGTATCTTATAGTCGGTACATAGGAGAGCCACAGGTCTCCAATTCTTCAGCAGGGTTAGATCTCCTTTCTTAGGCAACAGTGAAATCACTGCACGCCTACAGGAAGCTTGAAGAGTCCCTTTCCCAAAGGACTCCATCAATACTTCTAGCAAGTCATGTCCCAGAATACTCCAGAAATGTTTAAAAAAGTCTGCAGGTAAACCGTCTATGCCGGGAGCCTTGCCGGAGGCCATCTGTGTCACCGCAGAGGTCAGTTCCTCCAGCGTAATGTCAGAGCCCAGGGTGTCACTTTCGGCTGGACTCAGCTGTGGAAGACCCTGAAGAAGTTCATCAGCAGCTTCCACGTCACAACCTTCGGCTTTGAACAGGTCTGTGTAGAAGGACACTGCATGCCTCCTCATCTCAGCAGGTTCAAAGGTGACCTGTCCATCGGGGAGACGCAGACACACCATTTGCTTCCTTTGGCCCACAGACCTCTCCAGGTTGAAGAAAAAGGTGGTTGGTGCATCAATGTCTCTCATGGAAGTAAAACGGGCTCTGATCAGAGCTCCCTTGGCCTTCTCCTGAAGAAAACAGTTAAGCTGTTGTTGTTTTAGGAGGGACTGTTCTATATTTCGAGCAGACACACTCTCTAACTCTCTGATCTCCCTCTCTAACTGCTCTATAGCTCTCCTAATGTTTGCAGTGGAGTAGGCTGTATACTGTTGGCAGAACACTCTAATCTGAGCCTTTCCTACCTCCCACCACTGACTCACGGAGGGAAAAGACTCTTTCTTTGATTTCCAGTTGATCCAAAATAATTTAAAATTCTCACAAAAAGTCAAATCTTGTAAAATGTTAACATTAAACTGCCAGAACGATCTCGGTTTCTCTGTGTTGGATAAAACCAAATCTAAAGAAACTAGCTGATGGTCTGTAAAACCAACCGGTTGGATGTGACAGTTCACTGCACGAGTAATAGAAGAATCAGACGTGCAACAGCAGCCCCCGCGACACCGGGCTCCGCGGCTGCCGACCCAGCGGCCCCGGCCCCGGTGTTCCGGTTTAACTGGTTCCCAGATCAGGGGCGGATCTAGACAAATATTCATGGGGTGGCAAGAGGGTGGCAGGAGATTTTGAGGGGTGGCATCCCCTGACAGAAGTATATGCTGATTTAAATCGCAATCATATCAATCAATTAGGGGTGTAACGGTACACGTACCCGTACTGAAATTATTCTGTACGGGCCCTTCGGTTCGGTACATGTGTGTACCAAACGAATATACGTTCAAATGTAGTCAGTAATTTGAGGAACTGTCGAAATGGCGAACGCAGATAAAGTTGAGCTGAAAATCCTCCAGCATCATTGAAGTCTCCGGTTTGGGAACATTTTGGTTTCGCAGTTACGAACAAGGATGACGGACAAAGACAGGTGGACCCAACCAAAGCGGTTTGTCGGCATTGTTCAACTAAAAGTGGTTACGCGGCTGGCAATACATCACACTCATTTGAAAAGGCATCACCCGAATGTGAATATCACCGGTACCAAAAGAAAAAAGACTGAAGTGCAAACCCAACTCCCGCTAGCATGTAAGCCTCCACCACTTGCAGAAAGTTCAGACCGAGCCAAAGCTATTACAAACGCCAAATATCCTTATGTTGCCATGTTAGCAAAGCGCTACCTGGCTGTATCTGCTACCTCTGTCCCTAGAGAGGGTGTGTTCTCCACAGCAGGAGACATTGTTAGTGCCAGCAGATCTGCCATTTCAGCAAGCAATGTGGACAAGTTCATCTTTCTTTAAACAACATGAAAATACAATGACAAGCAAGTCCTAATGTCAAACTGGCTGCTTAGGTACTAGTACAGTTCAAATACAGATTATTTCAGTTCATCGAAATGCTGCACCTTAATGTTTATTTTACTATATTTTGTATTTATTTGAATACATTAGTCACAGTTTAATAATAATTTAAAAAAAATATTTAATGTTTTGTGATCATTTTTTCTGCTGTACCGAAAACGTACCGAACCGTGACCTAAAAACGAGCTACGTACCGAACCGAAATGTTTGTGAACCGTTACACCCCTACAATCAATGTTAACTTGGAAAGCCACAATATTAATATTTTAACTCAATCACATAGGTGATATTATTGTGGCACATCAGTAAAGCCTTACAGCCTTGGCAGACGTAATTTAATGAATTTTAACTGAACAATAACTGAATGAGTTTGTCTCACTCTTAGACCAGCAGGGGAACGAATCTATGCAGACTGCTGCAATAAGTACATTAATTAACTGTCTCATCGATGTTTGTCTGAATTAATATGATACTATTAACAATCATATTATTCCTATCAGCTGTCAATCACTGTTAATAAATAATAATAATAATAATAGATTTAATTTGTTAGCGTTTTTACAGGTGCTCAAAGACGCTTTACAGATATAGTGAAGAACTGTTATGATTCACATATTCATTTATTATTGAATAAACTATATTTTTTGGAGGAGTTAATGATGAATGCTCATCAAGATGCTTGCTCACCCTCCTTCAAATTTGAAAAACAAGTAATGATATCATTATTGATATACAGTTATAACCTGGACTTTACACCAGAAAGAACAAACATTAAAGAAGTGACTAACTGCATCAGTTGGGGTTAGAAAACGTGTATTCAGCTAAAAGATATACATCGCTGCAGTTATTATCCAGTGGAAGGTCCTTACCTACTGGCCTAGTTAAATCAAAGTGGTTACTTTCTGTTGGCTGGGCAGTGTAGTTTTACACAGTCTTATTTTACTTTCTCAGGACTTAAAACTGTTTTTTGGGGGCAGACCAACAACATGTTCAGAAACATGAACACCTGCTCCCCCACAGCCAGCAGCACCTCCTCCACTGTGCTTGCGGCCTGAGCCACCAAACGCACTCCGTGTCTCAGAGCAACCCAGTCTCACGGCATTTCGTGTTCACCAACACGATTTTTAATCTATTGATTCGTGTTCACCATCACGATTTGCCCCTTTTTTTCGTGTTGCACAGCACAGATTTTAAAAGCAATGTATTTCTACTGGTAACGTGTTTCGTGCCTGCAGGCTGCAGCACGTCTTTTTCTCCGGTCGGGTCGTGGAAGACCGGAAGCTGTGTGGTTCATAAAAACATGTTCTTACTCAATATCAAGCCACAGTTATTGCTTTTATTTTAAATCGTATAATTTCGGACTTTTGTTGCCGTCTGTGAGGAAAATAAATGGGGCTCAGAGCCTCAGGATACTGAAATCTGTATTTTTTAAATCTTTTTTTCCTTCTAATTTGTTATTCTTTTCAAAATAACACACTGTTATTTACTCACCAATAACACACAATTATCCTTGCTTTTATTTATTGGTTTAATTCCATAATCTCGGGCTTTTTTGGCGTCCGTCAGGAACTGAATTTCAAAATAAATATAACCGGAAACAGACGTAGGCATTTCGAGCGATTACCCAAGATCCTCAGCTATGGTTTTAAGCTCGCTGATTGGATATGTTAACCGCAATGCATGCTGGGATTTGGTGTTTATATTATATGAAATCCGGAAAACATTTTAAAAGTATAAAATAATACTTAATTCCGAGTGCTCTTGTTTTTCTCTTTGAAAGTCATCACATAACGGCATTGTAATACACGGTTCGGCTGCATTACATATTACAGATCTGCCGTAGTTATTTATTTAGAGAGCCCTGATGAGAAGACCTTTGGAAAAACTGGAAGAAATGGCACCGAAACTGAATACTTGACGTGGATCATAAATATATCAACAATTAAACAACATCTTCAATTTCTCTTCACACAATACGTCTCCTTGCAGTATCAACACTAATTCGGATGACTTTTACATTTGATCTAATTCATAGATAGGTTATATATTTACACCATAACGGTGCACAGCTGATAGAAAAGGACTGTAGTTTTTAAAGATATTACTGATTTTCTTTGAATGTAAGAATGTAAATACTGAGTCTGAAATAGTATAGCAATATGCTGTAAAATGATGTGAAAGCATGCATAAAACTATACATCTTCAGATGTTGTACATACACACTAATAATACAAAGTTATTATGGCTGTGTGCACCTTGTGTGCACCTCCTAGTGGTTAAAGCACGTTATTGAATTATTGTTTTTATGTGTTATATTTGATTAAAAAAATATTAAGAGTACATACTTTCATAGGGGGAAAGTATAAATATAGAAATATAGAATATAAAAAATCAAGAAGATACTATAAGTGATCTCTACAATAAAACAGTTTAGTGCAGGATGTACACAGATATTAATAGGAGGTGCAAAACAGAAAAACGGATTAACCTTTATTTAAACATTAAATATTAAATATTAAGCCTGACAAAGTAATTAACGTCTAATATATTGCTTTCCTGCAATGTTAACTATGTTGAAGCACTTATTTTAACTGATATTATACACATTAATTATACTCTTATGTATGTAGATAGAATAAGAAATGCGCAGAATATGACAGTGTAATGGTGGAGGTACACACATATTGATAGATGTCTTGTAATGCACTGTTGAGGAACCTGTGACCCAAGTTTTTCATTCATTGCATAACTACACCGTAGTTGTGTATGATATGTCAATAAACCTTTGAAAATCTTGAAAGGGATGTGCAAAATAGCCATAATATACAGTCTTTAATTAACTATTAGTAGAGAATAACGAGTAATGAATATACTTTATTACTGGTTTCCATTCATGTCAATTGCAGATACATGTTTAGTCTTCTCAAGCACCAACTATCAAATATCTCTCCTGATTGTTGGCACTTGACAATCACCTTACCTGAATTTTACTCAGGTGTAACTAAAGTCTGATTTAAGGGTTGTTTATATTTCACATCATTAATCAGAATCTGCAAAGTAACTCAAATAAATGCAGTGGAGTAAAAATACCAGCTTAACCTCTGAACTGTCGTGGAGTAGAATTACAAAGTAACAATGAGCTGTCATGTGGGTATATATTAATGCTGCGCATTATGGACACAAGTGATTTTCACCCATTTATTAATTATATGTTTTAAATTTGATAACACCAATGTGTTTAATAATGGCAACTTCTAATTGTGGGAAAAACGAAAACGTTCAGTAGAGACGTCCCATAGAACATTTTGCGAAACACAATAGCCAGCATGTGTAGTTCTGGGGGGGTGTTCGATTCCAGTTTTGGATAATCTGGCGTGGTTTCGTTCCATTTCACACAGCTGTTTGACGCTCTGCGTAAGGACTGTAGTCCTAAACAATAGCTGGGGATTATGGGTAGTGTAGTGGCCAATTGTCCAAAGAAATCCATGTTCAAAGGCCACTTAGCCTAGGAGGCGAGCTCGAGTATTGACTCGCGTATATTCAAAAATCAGATACCTTGCTCGTTCCATTCTGGTGCTTTATTGAGAGGTTCAATAGATCAGCTGGCGGCCCACTGCCGCCGTGCAACATTTGCACGGTATTTAAACAAATAAACAAACAAGATCCATTGGTCATACGGATGTGTGCGGTCAAAAACTTTTTCCAACTGCCTCTCTAGACTTCCTGCTGTGTCATGCAGGCAGCGTCATTTATACCTGAGCACGCCCCTACTATTGCTTTGTATAAATAATAACAACACATAAACTAGAGCTGTCCATAAGCAAGATGACACGTTACAAAAACAGTATAATAATAATTCATAGTTAATCAGCTCATTTAAGTTAAATTAAAGAATATTCAATTGGCTCACAAAACCATAATTAATTACCAAAATAAATGTGCCTAAATGGCTCTTACAATTCCGGCCCCTAATTATAAGGCGGGAAGACTTATAATTAATAATAATAACAAGAGTCATTTCCAAACAAATATATGGCTAATAATAGCTCAATTATACTCCTAACAAACAACGTTTGCATTTACTTTTGGGGGAGGAATTCACCTACACCCCTTGACATAGGTTTTCAATAAACAAACTAAATATATAAAAAAAATGTACATAAAATACGTATATATATATTTAAAGGCAAAATCAAGTGTCCTATTCACAAATGAGGCAAAGTCTTTCCACAGGCCTCTCCAAAGTACTGGATTTTGTTTTAACCAGTACTCTACGAACCAGTCCTTTAGAGTCTGTGATGGTCTGCACGACTCTTCCCAGAAGCCACGAGTTCCGAGGGGCGTTGTCGTCCAGGATCATGACAATGTGCCCTGGTGCTAGATTCTGCTTCACTTTAGTCCATTTTTGACGCTCCTGTAGGTCAGGCAGGTACTCACGCACCCACCTTTTCCAGAACAGGTCTGATATGTACTGCGTCTGCTTCCATCTGCGACGTGTGTAGCAGTCATCCTTGCAGCTCAGTCCTGGAGGAAGCAATGGCTGTTTCTTTAATAACAGCAGATGATTTGGCGTCAGCGGTTCAATGTCATTTGGGTCATCAGATTATGTGGTTAAAGGTCTGTCATTAAGTATGGCCTCAACTTCACACAACACAGTCTGGAGACACTCGTCGTCAATTGTTTGCTCGTGAAGGACAGACTTTAAGACCTTTACGGATTTTACCTGCCTCTCCCATACTCCACCGAAGTGAGGTCCAGCAGGAGGGTTGAAAATCCACTGGATTCCTTTCTGTGCAAGAGCTTCCTGCATTTTGGCTTGATTCCACTGCTGCATAGCTGCCCGTAATTCTTTGTCTGCGCTGACTAGGTTGGTGCCGTTGTCGGATCTCATAAGCGACACTTGGCCCCTTCTGCACATGAAGCGACGCAGAGCATTTATACAGGAGTCTGTGTCAAGTGTGTGAGCAACCTCTAGGTGTATGGCTCGGGTAGTCATACATGTAAACAATACTCCATATCTTTTAACGATGCTGCGACCTCTTTTGACCTCTATAGGCCCAAAATAATCCACACCTACATTGGTGAAGGGTGGTTTGTTTGGAAGCAGTCTGTCTGAAGGTAAATCTGCCATCTTTTGTCCGTGACTCTTTGCCTGTAATCTTTTGCATGTCACACACCTAGACAGGATTTTTCTTACTGCTGAATTTGCAGCAGGAATCCAAAATCTCTGGCGCAGACGGGAAAGCATGTAGTTTCTTCCTGAATGACCGACTCTTTCGTGTATATCTTGCAGAAGCAGCGTTGTAGGATGCATGTTGTTGGGCATGATTATGGGGTGCTTTGATTCTTCGGGCATAGCAGATTTACTGAGTCGACCTCCAACTCTCAGAACGCCATCCAGCAGCACTGGGTCTAGTCTCCGAATGGGACTATTACCTTTGACCAGTGTTTTTTCGTTTTTTAGAGCAGAAATCTCTGCCGGGAAACTGCGGCGTTGACAGTAGCGGACGATTTCCATCTCAGATTCGTTTAAGTCCTCCACAGTAAGGAGCCCCATGCTTAAGGTGCCTTCATACTGCTGCGTTTTCGTTTTGGCCCTTTGCCCGTTTGAATCTTCGTCGTCTTTGTGGATACGCACCTCCAATTCTTGACGTCTTTTACCTAGAATCAGGAGACCTTTTCTTAGTCTGAGCATCCATGCGATGGCTCTTTTCAGACGATACCAGCTTGAATAGTAGTGCATTAGCTTGTCCAATGCGTCCATGCCTTCAACAACGTCTATACGGTGCATGAAGACAGGTTTTCTCACCTCATTGTCCTCCTCAGGGAGTTTCACACTGTCCTGTTTTTCAGGCCATTTGTAGTCTGGGTCTTTTAGGATCGCTGGTCCTTCTATCCAACTCTGTCTGGCCACAAACTGCTCTGCTGTGATACCACGAGAGGCACAGTCAGCTGGATTTTCTGCGGTGTTGATGTACCTCCATTGATCCACCTTTGTTTCTTCATGTATTACAGCAACCCTATTGGCCACGAAGGTCTTTAGACGTAGGGCCTCATTTGCTATGTACTTCAAGACTGCAGTACTGTCGATCCAAAACACTGATTCTTGTAGTTCTAACTGGAGCTCCTTTCTGAGCAGTCTGTCCATCTTTACAGCTAGTACAGCAGCAGTTAACTCCATACGTGGGATGGTAGTTTGCTTTAGTAGGGCGACCCTTGCCTTTCCCATCATAAAGGCACAATGCACAATACCTTCCTTGTTTTTCAGCTTCAGGAATGACACCGATCCATAACCACTCTCACTGGCATCTGAGAAGTGGTGTAGCTGTGCAGTAGCAATACTTCCAAATCCCTCAGGCTTGATGCACCTCCTAACTAAAAAGTTGGAAAGCTGTGGTAGTTGGCTTAACCAGGTGCTCCAGTATTGTGCAAGCCCATCAGGAATGTCCTCATCCCATGTAAGCTTTTCCTTGCATAGTTGCTGGAGAAAGATCTTAGCTGGGAGCACAACTGGGGCAAGGAATCCTAGTGGGTCATAGATGGAGCTTACCACTGACAACACTCCTCTTCTTGTGGCTGCTCTCAGGCTGATGTTGACTCTGAACTTGAATGAATCTGATTCTATGCACCAAAGGACACAGAGTGCTCTTTCGACAGGCAGGGCCTCTTTGGCCAGATCTAGGTCTTTTACTTCCTTGGCTCTTTCACTCTCTGGAATAGTTTTGCAAGAGGGCTCGGCTATTGCTTGTCCATTTGGTAAGGTGAAAGCCTCCTGAGGTGCACAAGGACATGAGGTCTTTGCTCAGGGCAATGGCTTCAGAGTCACTACTGACCGACTTTAAACAGTCATCAACGTAGAAGTTCCTCAGAACTGTCTCTACGGCCTGAGTTGATGCCGCAGTCCTGTTTTCTTTTGCTGCTCTTCTTAAAGCAAAGTTAGCACAGCTGGCAGACGAGGTGGCGCCGAAAATGTGTACAACCATTTTGTAATCAACCATCTCTTGTGTGAGGTCTCCATTAGGCCACCACAAAAAGCGTAGGAGGTCTGTATCCTCTTCTGGGACACTGACTTGGTGGTACATGGCTTCTATGTCTGCCATCATTGCAACATGCTCTTGTCTAAAACGTGTCAGGACTCCGATGAGGGAGCTTGTAAGGTCAGGACCCTGAAGCAATTCGTTATTGATTGAAGTTCCATGGAAACTTGCGGCACAGTCAAAGACTACCCGGAGTTTTTTCTTTTGTGGGTGGTACACACCATGGTGTGGGATATACCACACTCTGTCGTCTTGCCGGCTCAGTTGTGTCTCTGGCACCTTGACTGCATATCCCTTGTTTAGCAGGTCACTAATACAGTCTGTGTATTCCTGGTGGAATTATGGTTTTTTGGTGAGTCTCTTCTTTAGGTTAATTGCTCTCTGCACTGCAGCATACTTATTGTTTGGCAAGCTGACCAATGATGTCTTTGTAGGTAGATTGATGTAATAATGTCCTTCCATATGGTGGATTGAGCTGGACACAGAGCTGATGAATTTGTTGTCTTCTCGTGACATTTCCAGTTTGTCGCTGTAGCAATGCTCAGGAAAGTCTGCATTGTATTGCTGTATGAGTAGCCTTTCCACAGTCTCTACTGCAATCCGGTTGATTGTGACTTGGTGCTGCTCACCGTCCTCTGGCTCACTGCCTTGTTCTTTAAGTGGGCCGTTAATAGTCCAGCCAAGGACCGTCTTTACGGCATATGGGCCGTTGTTCTGACTGTGAATGACTTTCCACGGCTCGAAAGCTTCATACACGTCATTTCCAATTAGGAGTCCTATCTCAGCAGCGATGCACGGCAGCTATACTTCCTGAAGGTGTGGCCATTTTTCAATATCTTTCTGAAGAGGAATATGGTCCTTTGTTACTGGGATGCTCTTTTGCGTGAACACCTTTTTTAAGCTGATAAACTTATCTTCTTTGATTCCACAGACCTCCAAATCTTTCAGAAGAGAACTTTTCACTTGTTTGGTTGAGCTCATTGTTGTTAGGACAAGCTGCGCTCCTTTTCCCTGCAGGTTTAGCTGCCTTGCTAAAGAGTCTGTGCAAAATGTTGCCGAGCTCCCAGGGTCCACGAAGGCGTAGATTTTCACAAGCTTGCTTCCTTTCTTTGCTTTGATGTAGACTGGAAGAATAGCAAGAACATATCTATCTCCGGCCCCTTCACAGGTAGTAGTCTCCTGGTTTAAGCTCACCAGTGCACTTGAAACTGCTGTGTTGTCTGACCTGGCCACCTTTTGGCTTTCTGCACATGCATAATTGGAAACATTGTCTTTTTTGTGAATGTGCAGCAAGCTTGGGTGTCTTTCTGAACATGTTTGGCATGTCATTCTCTTTTTGCAGTCTTTACTCACGTGCCCTTTAACTAGGCATCCAAAACATAGTCCAGATTTCCATATAAAATCCACCTTGTCTTTATGAGGTTTTTCTGCAATCTGATGGCACTCCAATAGTGTGTGGTCCTTTTTGCAGAACAAACATGGCTTCATGAAGGCAACATTACTTGACGTCCTGCTATTTACTGTCAGTGGTTTGCAATTATCTTCCTCTGTTGATGTGGCCACACTGGTTGCAAATATGCTTCCTTTAATCCTTTCACTCCTGGTATTTTTCTCCATTTGTAAAACGTTCCTGCTTTTCGCTTCGGCAGCAGATCCCTGCAGGTCACCAAAGAGAGGGTCAGCCAGGATTTTGGCTTGTTCATCCACAAAGTCGACCAAGTCTTTGAATCTCACTCTTCTCTGGCTCCTTTCTTGGATCTTGAATGCTAGCACCTTCCATCTTTCTATGAATTTATAGGGTAACTTCGAGACGATAACTCTCATATTTGTAGGGTTATCCAGCTCCTCCATATAATTCACATCCTCCAGGGCATTTCTGCAATTTAAAAGGAATAGGGAAAACTTGTTGAGTGCTTGTGAGTCCTCTGGTTTTATTTGCAGCCATTTTAGCACCTTTTCCATCAAAGCGGTGGCAATCTTCAGTGGGTTGCCGTAGCAGTCTTCCAACATGTCCATGGCTCTCTGAAAACCACGGTCGGGGGGCATATGCTGGCAGCTTTTTACAATGTCTTTGGGATCACCTCTTGTATACTGTTCCAGGAAGTACATCTTATCTGCAGCATTGTCTGTTCTGGAGCTGACTGTGTGTTGGAATGCCTTAAGAAAAGATCTGAAGTCGAGCAAGTCACCATAAAAAACAGGAATATCACGTTGTGGGAGAAGGGCGAGCTGCTGATGTTTCACAAGCATTTCTGTTATATCAGTCTGCTTCTTGATTACTTTGCATATGTCATTTTCATAGTCACTTTGTCGCTGATGTGCCCCACTGGCTAATGTACTTGAGTCCAGAGCCTTTGGTGCTTTAGGTCTAGCTCCAGGTGCTGAAATAGACTTAACTGATGGGTTTACATGACTGCTTGGGATTAGTGGATAGCTGTGTCCCGCTTGCTCTTGTGTGTCTTCTTTCTGCCGTGTGTTTGCATTGTCCAAATACGTGTTCATTGCATCACTCTTATCCTGTGCGTCATACTGTTCATACATTTTAATTTTAGCATTTGACACTGCTAAAGCTGTTTTCATTTTCAGCTCTTCTTTCTCAGCCCGAAGATGTGCCTTCTTAACTGCCAAGGCTTGACTTTGCTTTAGCGAGGCAGCCTTGGCTTCCAAAGCTGCACGCTTTACTTCCTCTCTTAAACGTGCTGAGGATGCTGTTGAAGCGGATGAAGCCCACAGATACACTGTCCAAATTAGAAACCTCATCAATGCAGGCTTGTGGTATTTCTTTGCAATGCTCCTCACAATTAATCCACACATCAGATTCTTTAATAAAGTCCTGAAACCTCTGAGATTTAGGCTCAAACCAGCTCTCTTGATCATGGCTCTTTTCTTCTTCGTCCATAAAAAGCACAACTGAGCAGTTACAGTCTTTAAACTCTTTAAAGATTACCTTGAAAAGTCTCATCTTTGAGATAACTTCCATCAAGTTACAGGTGTTACCAATTAAAAGCTCAACTTCATTCATGTTGGCAGTGAGTTGTCTTAATTTACCTCTCCTTGCATTGATGCAGAGCTGTAGCCGCTGCTCCATGGCCTTTTCTGTTGGTTTTGCTGCCCTCTTGTGGGCGTCGACCGTAAACGCACCCTCAGTGGCGCTGTCCTCCGACATTATTCAGCTGGTTTGGCTGAACAAAAGACAACAAGCTGTTTTACCAAGTGGCTCGAACTCCAACGGAAAGGCATGCAGAGTAGCGTGACAGCCTGTAGTCCATGTCCACACGGTAGAGGATAATCCAAATGGTCCTTTGCTCAAGCACGATCAGATACACTTCGTTTCTGCCGCGGCTCCAGTAGCGACGATCAGATCCACATCCGACAATTCCAGTGATTGTAAATTCCTACACGCTAGTAATCCTCACGACGTTGTCGGAAGTTTTTGACTTATGTAGTGGCCAATTGTCCAAAGAAATCCATGTTCAAAGGCCACGGCCTAGGAGGCGAGCTCGAGTATTGACTCGCGTATATTCAAAAAATCAGATACCTTGCTCGTTCCATTCTGGTGCTTTATTGAGAGGTTCAATAGATCAGCTGGCGGCCCACTGCCGACGTGCAACATTTGCACGGTATTTAAACAAATAAACAAACAAGATCCATTGGTCATACGGATGTGTGCAGTCAAAAACTTTTTCCAACCTGCCTCTCTAGACTTCCTGCTGTGTCATGCAGGCAGCGTCATTTATACCTGAGCACGCCCCTACTATTGCTTTGTATAAATAATAACAACACATAAACTAGAGCTGTCCATAAGCAAGATGACACGTTACAAAAACAGTATAATAATAATTCATAGTTAATCAGCTCGTTTAAGTTAAATTAAAGAATATTCAATTGGCTCACAAAACCATAATTAATTACCAAAATAAATGTGCCTAAATGGCTCTTACAGGTAGTGTAGTGTCTTCGGCCATCCTAAACTCAGAAATGTTGACAATCGCAATGATGCTCGAAATGTCCCTTATGGGACAGGCCTACGTCTGTTTCCGGTTATTTTTTTATTTTGAAATTCAGTTCCTGACAGACACCAAAAAAGCCCGAGATTATGGAATTAAACCAATAAATAAAAGCAAGGATAATTGTGTGTTATTGGTGAGTAAATAACAGTGTGTTATTTCGAAAAGAATAACAAATTAGAAGGAAAGAAATATTTAAAAATACAGATTTCAGTAAAAGCAATAATTGTGGCTTGATATTGAGTAAGAACATGTTTTTATGAACCACACAGCTTCCGGTCTTCCACGACCCGACCGGAGAAAAAGACGTGCTGCAGCTGAAAAGCTGAAAAGCTTGTCCACGCCTTTGTCTCCTCCAGGCTGGACTACTGTAACGCACTTCTCATTGGGATTCCTAGCAAGAACATCCAGAAGCTGCAATACATCCAAAACACAGCTGCTAGGATCCTGATGAGAGTGCGGAAGTACGAACACATCACACCCATCCTCAAATCACTGCACTGGCTCCCGGTCTCACTCAGGATTGACTACAAAATCACCCTCTTCACTCATCAGTGCATATATGGAAATGCTCCCTCCTACATCAAGGAATTGCTCACCCCACAAACCTCCACGAGGAACCTACGTTCAGTAAAGGCAAACCTCCTCATCCCACCAAGGACAAAACTGAAGACCATGGGAGACCGAGCCTTCTGCTCCGCTTCTCCGAGATTGTGGAATGCCCTCCCAAGCCAGCTGAGGACACCACAGACTGTGGAGGCTTTCAAAAAAGGCCTAAAAACGCATCTTTTTAGAATAGCCTTTAACTAGATTTTTAAATCCCCCACATTATGCCATGCGGGCATGAATGTCACAGCTTTTATTATGTTGTTTTAATTGTTTTGTTTTTTTTATTGTTGTTTTGTTTCACCCTTTTTAATTTTTAATTTTGTAGCACTTTGAGTTTTGTTTACGCAAATGAAAAGTGCGCTTATAAATAAAATATATTATTATTATTATTATTATTGCAGCCTGCAGGCACGAAACACGTTATCAGTAGAAATACATTGCTTTTAAAATCGTGATGTACAACACGAAAAAAAAAGGGGCAAATCGTGATGGTGAACACGAAATGCCGTGAGACTGAAGAAGAAGAAGAAGAAGAAGAAGAAGAAGAAGAAGAAGAAGAAGAAGAAGAAGAAGAAGAAGAAGAAGAAGAAGAAGAAGAAGAAGAAGAAGAAGAAGAAGAAGAAGAAGAATTGTGGAGCAGAGTTTCCGTTAGCAGGTAATTACCGGACTATGACCGGATATGGCTAATAACACGGGAGTAACGGATCCTCTCTTTTCCTCTCTCCCTCCCTCTCTCCTGACAGCCCGTCAGTTTCTCATGCAGTTTGCTAAAACATCACTCGCGTTTATGTCCATATCGATCAGATCCAGTTCTCCTGATCGGCCTTTATAGAGAGCACCGATCAAACTATTAAGAGTGAATATCGGCCGATAATGACCGGCGGGGCGTGTTCACTGTCTAGCACTGGCTTCGTAATGCACTGATCGATTAGGCTAAGCTAACCTGTAGCTGCTCCCTCCACACTCACAGCAACTTCATACAGACATAAATAAAGCAGCTGTATTCGCCATACAGGAAACACACATTTAAAACGGTTTTGCCTGCCGTTTTTGTGTACACAAGCATTCATTAATGGTTCGGAAAGTGGCACTGTACCTTAATAATATAAAGGCTTGTTTTTGCGTGCATTTCCTGTTCGGAAAGTGGCAATGTACTGAGAGTGGAGGTGTCCTGAGATTAGCGCCTGCAGACAGGCTCCATGGACCTGTCAGCTCCGGACAGCGCAAAATGCGTACATGAAGCGCTACGTCATGAACGCAATAAATCTACCCTCCTGGGGGCGCGCTCATGTGATTGGCTTAGAATTGAGGAGACATCTGATTGGCTATAGATAGAAAAACTTACAAGTACGAATCGGGTGACCGTCAGGGGAGTCTCAAAAAACCCACACACAAATGCACAGCGATCCGTGCACAGAAAGCGGTTTGTGTTTGTAGGTGCAGAGGTTTTAAACGGAAAACAAATATGTGAGGATCAAAAATACATAGGCCTATGTAAAACTTTTTTCTGTATTTGGATTTTATTTACATGTATATGAAACGGAACACATTTGTGTGTGCATTGACAAACACAAGTGTGGATCCGGAAATACAAGTGTGAATCCTTCTGTGTGCATGTGTGTATTATGAGACTGTTCTGAAGTTCTGCCATGGTCTGTGTTTAAGTGGATGTCATTGAAGACCTCAACAAGAGCAGTCTCAGTCCTGTGTTGCAGACGAAAGCCTGTCTGGAACACATCGAAACAGTCATTACTGAAGTGTCTATAGGTTATTATTTTTAAAGAGCGGTTTAATGACTGCAGTTTTCAGGGCCTGAGGAAATACACCAAAGTGAAGAGACTTGTTTACTGAAGTAGATCTGAGAGGCCATGCAATGAAAAACATTTGTGAAAAAGCCTGTTGTTATAATATCAAGGCAGTAGGGGGAGGATTTCAGATGTCGTATAATATCCTCTAGGTTTGTATCATTAATCAGATGAAATTGTGTCATGGTGTTCGATTGATTTTAAGTGGACGCAGGGAGAGAGAAAACTCAGTAAAACTGACACATATCTTGAGACGACAATAAGCATAACTAAAAATAGGGAGGACTGGACATTATGCAACTATTTACAACCTACTGTATGTGCAAGAGCCTAAATAGCACATTGCAAAATAGCTAAATATGAATCAAAGAAAATGCAGAAATTAGTGTGCCATTGTTATTATTAACCAGTTTAGCCCTGAGCCTGATTTTCAGGTCTCAGGCTCGAAAATGACATTCCCAGAACAAATGACCATAGCCTATATTCCCTTCTAAAAGGGTTAAATTAATAATATTTGTTCTCAAAGTAATGATAAACCTGTGAGTTGGATGTAGAAAAGTCAGAATCAATATCGATGTTTTTTATTTTAAAGAAAATTCAGATTGAAAATAGTAAAAAAACTGTAAATTATAGTGTCCGTCCAAAAATTATTTTGTATTTATAGTGAAACTACCCTTGGATGATGGTAAGGTAGACTAAGTACCCTGTATCAACATTGATGCAAAACAAGTGACATTTGACATTTTTAGAGAGGTTTAGCAAAAATACTCCACCTCTGAGGTGATTTGGGTGGAAATGGGGGTTGTTTTTATCGTTTTAATGCCATTGAAGACCACTTTTGACCAGACTACGACACAGGTGAGCCATGTTAGTGTTTTTAGCTACCTAGCGCCATATGTTTTGATGTCTGTTCTTGTTATTATCTCCGAGAGTTCGTATAATTGAGTGATAATGAGGATACCCCTCGATTCTGTGTCACCTGACGATTTGAAACGATGGGTTGGATGTGCAGCAAAGACAAATAATAAGGTTTTGTGAGTGAATTTCGGTGCAGTCATCTGTTAGCATTTTTCGCTCGTTGCTAATTCAGAGGCTCAGCGTTAGCATTGTGTTTTTTTTTGTTGAAAATAAATAAAAATGATCAGTTAGATGAGTTTCTGCCCGTTACATGGATATAAAACATTCATAGTTTATTAAATGAACATGCCCTCAGACACTGTTTCCTGCAAGATGTTGCAGGAGGGCCCCGGTACCGGGGTCTCTCTGGCTTAACAGGTTGGCAATACAGGTTTAAATAAAAAAAGAGCAAATTAGAACAAGCTTTTTATGAATAAACATTTAATAGTGCATTCATGACAATGTATGCCTTCAGTTGTTTGCATATAAAACACATATACATTTTCAAAAAACGTAATTCATTCAAATGTAATTTATGAAAACAAATATGCAGGATATGGACATATTTGTCAACTAAAAGCTAAAGGCTATTGATTGGAAAACCTCTTCAAAAAAACGGGACTTGTTATTCAAAAAGAAATGTACAATAACCACATTCTTCATTACAAGGACACTCTCTCTACGGCTAAATCCACATACATCATTTGTTTTGTGTGCCATTTGGTAAAGCACTTTCAGTTGCACCTGCTCTATGAAAAGCGATATATGAATAAAGCTTTATTATTATTATTATTATAACATAAACATAACATAAAATAAATCTTTTATAACAATAGTTCATTTCAATCTTCTCTTGTTACTCCTGCTAAATTCTGTCATTACATTCCCAGAAGCAGAATAAAAGGTTGCACTCACTAGCCAATGTATTAGTTACACCTGTTCAACTGCTTTGTAACACAAATATCTAATCAGACAATTACAAAGCAGCAGCTCAAAGCATTTGGGATGTAGACATGGTCAAGACGACCTGTTGAAGTTCAAACAGATCATCAGAATGGGGAGGAAAGGTGATTTAAGTGACTTTGAATGTGGTATGGTTGCTGCCATTAGTATTTCAAAAACTGCTGATCTACTGGGATTTTCACGCAAATCAATCTGTATGGTTTACAGAGAATGGTCCGGGAAAAAAAAAATCCAGTTCCCTGGGCGAAAATATGCCTTGTTGATGCCAGAGGTCAGAGGAGAATGGCCCAGCTGGTTAAAGATGATGGAAAGCCAACAGTAACTCAAATAACTACTCGTTACAACCAAGGTATGCTGAAGACCATCTCTGAGCGCACAACACGTCGAACCTTGATGCAGATGGGCGACAGCAGCAGAAGACAACACTGGGTGCCACTCCTGTCAGCAAGGGACAGGAAACTTAGGCTACACACATTTAAGAGACGGATCACGTTATGTTCAGTCGGATAATCTCCACATGTCTACCCTACTTTTATAATTTTTGAATCATAAATCTATCGATTTGATTTTTGATAAAAAAAACGTTGAACTGAACAAAACGTGATCCGTCTCTTAAATGTGTGTCAACCACAGACCTTATTTCGAGCTATTGTCCAAAATGCTATGAAGAAACTGCATTGCTTTTTTGTCGAGGGAACCGGAAGGTACCCATGCGCAGCTTACTTCCGGGTTTTACAACGCGTCACTGCACCACTCTATTCTGAAATACTTTTATAACATACTATACTGCAACTTCTTACATTCTTATGGGAATTTCCACAAACTTAAGTTGGACTTATGACCTTTGGTGCTCTTTTTTCTATTATTATGATTGGTATGATTATTAATTAGGTTTAATTTGTTATGTTAGCTTTTTATATACGTTCACTTGCATCTCTTTTACTACCTTCTTATTTTTTTATTATCTTTGCATTATATTTCAGTTTTTATTCATACGAACCATGTTCTAAAGCACTTTGTTCTGCATGCTTTACTGATTACTGACTCTGATTATTTTTTAAATGTTGTCATGGCATACAAAACAAATACTTTTGAAGGCATTATATAGATGACAATGACTTTGTAGAACATACTATATCATGAGTTTTAAAAATATAAGTTTTTAAATATACCATACAATGCCTTTGTGACATAGTATATAAGGACTTTTTGAGACAACTTTCACCCCTGTTTTAAAAGCAAAAAGTACATTTTGTTGGGTAAGTGAAGCTTCCTGTTTTAATGCATCTGCCGATATGTGCAAAACATGAACTCACCACATCAGTAACTACAGGGTTGCATGTCTCCGCCTTTCCCTTGTCCGAGGAAGAGATGACTTTTCCTTTCCTAAAAGTAACACACACAACAATATCGAGTCATTTATTATAATTTTATATTAAAGTCTTTCATTTCATGGTGATATTTAGCAATGTTCTGAGGTGGCCATGGCTGCACTGATTAAATGTTCTGCCAGCCTGGTCACCAGTGAAGTTACACCCCTGATGACACCCTCAAAATGTGTTTACAATTTTTTTAAACAAGCTTTGAAAGAAAAGGTTGTCTCTCACCGGTAGTAGATTATCAGCAGCGGTACACACACCAGCAGCATCCCCAGAGCTGCCACTACAAAACCGATCCCAAAAGACAACGAGTGGAAGCCTGAAAAGTCCCCACAAAACACATTGATCATTAAAACCAGAGAGGCAGACTATGCAGAAAAACCAAAGGAATACAAATTCACCATCTCGCAATTCCTCTACCTTGCTCAGTTTTTCTAAGCGACATGTTAAATGCAAAACTGTCAAAGCCCAGTGAGTTGATGCTGAGGCAGACTAGAGAGAGCGTGTCTTCGTCCAGATCGTACAGGGTGATGATGCTCTTCATGCCCACGTTCCCCAGGGACTCTTCCCTGATTGGGATGGCAGCAGAGTGATTGACAGGCTCTCCGGCCAACTTCCAAACCAGGGAGGGAGGCGGGTTCCCCTGGCTGTAGCAGGAACATCGGATCATGGATGAAATCTTGATGCAACGGGAAGAAGACAGGATCTCTGGAGGAACTGAGACAAAGAAATAATTTGATTTTGTTTAATGGAAACCAAGGATTGCCTCTAATTAAAAAAGTGTATCAATCTCACATGTGACGTCAAAGCTGACACGCTCTGAGGTGCCAGGTCCGTGGACATTCAGAGCTTCACAGTAATACTGATCTTCTGAGAGTTTAGTCACATTGAAGGTGAGGTCTCTCTCAGAGCCCATCACCTTCTCCTCTCTTCTAGCCGCTCTGAACCAGGTGAAGTTCACTGCTGCTGGATTGGCAATGCTTGTGCAGGTCAGAGTTACAGAGCTGCCGTCCTGCACCGGACCAGAGGGGGTCAACAGACACCGAGGTGTTCTTAGGGAGATCTGAAAAGGATAGTGTGTAGCTGATGTTACTAGTTCATGCTATGTCAGTCACTTCAAAATAACAAATAATGTCTTGGTTTTAAGTTAAGGATTTAGGCCCGTTGGCGTGCAACTGTCTTGCTTACCACCAATGCTTCAAGAATCACAGCATCCTCACTTGATTTAAAGCTCACCCGTAATGCAATATTTGAAAAATATATTATGGGGCCTATTTCAACCCTGTTGCAAAAGTGCTGATTCTGGGTCTGGCCCTTTAAATGTAACCGAGCAGCTCTGGCCACGCCCCTTCCGAGCGTCTGCATGCAAGCGGTGAACTCTGTGAAGAGAAGGCTGTGTAACCGCAGAAACTCAGCTGAACGCTGCCTCGATTAAATGCCATATTATGTTCCAAACTACATTAGGCAATATTTCTGAAACAGTATGGAGCTCAAACGCTTTCTCTCTTGCGTGTTTACCTCAAGGACGGTACCTTTTATATCCGGCTTCTTTACACATATTCTCTCCAGTACAGCATTAGCTCTGAGTGTTATTTTGTTATTGGGCGATGCTTGCTAATGTAAACACAGACCATATTACTGTACTTCCAAAATACGTCACACATTTGAACTTTCTGATGTATACAGCACATAGCTTGACATGTTCTTTATTCAGTGTTTACCGCTAGAACAGTGCCCAATATATATATAACAACTTTACTCTAAGTCCCTCCCGTAGACATCCTGCTGAATACACAGACACACAGCAAGCCGACTGTATATGGGGAATGTAGGTTGGGACGTAGGCGGGACGTTGCCAGGAGTTCAATATAAAGCCAGCCCACATTTCAGTCTCCTTACACACCGGGGAAACATATTTATGTATAAAAGACATTAAAAAGTGCATTTTGCATAATAGGTGACCTTTAACACACAGGAACACGTGGGTGATCAACAGAACTCACTCATGTGTCATGACGGATGACTAACATAGAAATTATTTTGAGGTTGTCACGTAATGTGACAATGTGTTACTGTCCACAGTCCAGACACTGTGGTGTTGCCCTGTGACTGTCACTCTTGGCCTCAGAGACCATGTTTGGGTGACCACAGCTGGATATACAGTAGAGCCATATTCAGTCTGTTGAACTTGACAGTGTAAATCAATGTCTTTACTGTGAAAATCAACTTACACTGAATGTCCAGCCGAATCAGTGTTGAATTTTGGTCCCCATGCTCATTTTTTGCTGCACAGTAGTAGTCACCACTGCTGCTTGGTTCGACATTGTTTAAAACCAAACTTGATCCAGCCTCCTTTTCCTCTTCATCATCTTTGTACCAGGTGTAGTTGGTCACAGGTGGGTTGGCCCGGCTTTTGCAAAGCAGGGAAACCGAGCTGCCCTCCAAAAGTGGACCTTTATGCTGAGTGATTATTGTAGTTTCCTTGGGAGGAACTAAGTAAAACAAAAATAAATATCTTTTAAAATGTTGCCAGTCAATATTTATCCTCTGTGTGACTGTTTTTCAATCAGACTTACATTGTACGTCTATCTGAGTGATGGATGAGTTCTGGGTCCCGTATCTGTTACTGACTTTACAGTAAAATTGTTTGTCAACTTCTGACACAGTGGTTGAAAACCTTTTCCCCGAACCCACATCGGTCACCTGACCTCCATTCACTTTGTACCAAGTGTACACAGCTGGATTGGCATTGCCGTCGCAGGTCAGATTCAACAAGCTGCCCTCTTGCACTGTAGCAGAGTAGCTGACTGATGTGTTCTTTGGAGGATCTGGAAGAGATGACTGAAAATCTAGTAAGCTGTTTTTGTTACCGTTAGACAGAGCCAGGCTAGTTTTCCCACTTGTTGCCAGTCTTTGTGCTGTGCTACGCTAACCAGCTTCTGGCTGTAGTTACATTTTTCACAGACAAATGTGGAAGTGAAAGTAATGTTCTCATATAGCACTTGTCAAAAAAGATATACTGCATGCCAATGTACAAAACACCCTATTGTGTGCACTACCAAGGTTGTTCATATTAAAGCATTATGATGGCTTCATGAATCAATACAAGTCTTACCAACTTTTGGGAGAATGTGGAAAACCTCTTTAGAGGTCTCCTATTATACTATGTTAAGCATATATATTATTTGTCTCATAAAAAACATGTCTATGAAGTGTTTTGCTCAAAATACCAAACAGATCACCCATTCTAGCCATACCCCTCTATGTCAGCCCTGTTAGAGAAGTGCTGATTCTGAGTCCTTGAATAAAATAAAAAACCTGCTCTCTCTCTGTCTCTCTCTCTCTCCTTCTCTCTCTCTCTCTCTGATGTATTTTATACATAAATATCTCATCCCGGGCATATCAGGGAACTCACAAAGTGTCAGAAAATAAAACCCTCTCTCTTTTCCTCCGTGTGCAGATCTCTGAAAAACGGAGCTACTGTACAATGAGCTGATCTAGACTTGCCATCAGGTATGACGTTATTTAACCCTATCAGAAAGTTGCTTTCAGAATCAAAAGGAACTCACCTTGTGGTAAACCAGCAAGAGAGAAAGCCTTATCCTTGTCTATAATGTTTCAGAAATAATCCTTGATGTGGTTTTGGCGTTTCATCAACGCGGCATTTATTTTAGACAGTATCTGCCGGGTCCTGCATGAGCAGGCATAAGCTCTGCCCCCTCTTTTTTTTTAGTAACAGGAAGTGAAATAGAGGGATATGAGGCATGGCTGCCGTCCTGCAACGGACCAGAGGGGTCAACAGACACCGAGGTGTTCTTAGGGAGATCTGAAAAGGATAGTGTGTAGCTGATGTTACTAGTTCATGCTATGTCAGTCACTTCAAAATAACAAATAATGTCTTGGTTTTAAGTTAAGGATTTAGGCCCGTTGGCGTGCAACTGTCTTGCTTACCACCAATGCTTCAAGAATCACAGCATCCTCACTTGATTTAAAGCTCACCCGTAATGCAATATTTGAAAAATATATTATGGGGCCTATTTCAACCCTGTTGCAAAAGTGCTGATTCTGGGTCTGGCCCTTTAAATGTAACCGAGCAGCTCTGGCCACGCCCCTTCGGAGCGTCTGCATGCAAGCGGTGAGCTCTGTGAAGAGAAGGCCGTGTAACCGCAGAAACTCAGCTGAACGCTGCCTTGATTAAACGCCATATTATGTTCCAAACTACATTAGGCAATATTTCTGAAACAGTATGGAGCTCAAACGCTTTCTCTCTTGCGCGTTTACCTCAAGGACGGTACCTTTTATATCCGGCTTCTTTACACATATTCTCTCCAGTACAGCATTAGCTCTGAGTGTTATTTTGTTATTGGGCGATGCTTGCTAATGTAAACACAGATCATATTACTGTACTTCCAAAATACGTCACACATTTTAACTTTCTGATGTATACAGCACATAGCTTGACATGTTCTTTATTCAGTGTTTACCGCTAGAACAGTGCCCAATATATATATATTAGGGCTCTCAGTCGATTAAAATATTTAATCGCGATTAATCGCATGATTGTCCATAGTTAATCGCGATTAATCGCAAGTTAATCGCACATTTTTGATCTGTTCTAAATGTACCTTAGAGGAATATTTTTCAAGTTTTTAATACTCTTATCAACATATGAGTGGACAAATATGCTTTATGCTAATGTGTATTATCATTTGAACAATGACAAATATTCTCATGAATATTAAACACAACAACCTCTGAACATTACAAATATTCGCCTCAATTCAACCTGGAACCTCTCTCATACAATACAAATGGTGCGTGTGTGTGTGTGTGCGTGTGTGTGTTGGATCGTTGGAGCTCTGTGCAACTCAAGGCATATGCTCGAACGGGAGCTGCCTGGACGCTGCAATCATGTTGCTGCAATCATGAGTGTGCTGACTTCTCCTACAATGTCCCGCTGTCTGGCTTCCTGCATAAAGTCAAGTGCTCGGCGCAGTTGTGTGGATAGAGCGCTCCTCTGTTTTCATTTAAACAGCTCCTTATATCCGTTAGCGCAGCTAGCTAGCACCAGATGCTAACAACAACAATGCACGTAAGGTCTCTCTCTCGCTCGCTCGGGCCACACATACACACACCCTCCCGGTCCTCCCGATGGCCAGTCGGTGCCTGCCGGTGAGCGTGGAAGTGTGGTCTGCCACAAGCGGGCAGCAGGAGCGGGGCTGTCAGCAGCATCAGCTTGTAGATGGTATTTTAAACTCGATGCGCTCTGAAACTACGGGGCGGCCGAGGACAAAAAATACACATGCGTTAATCGCGTTAAAATAATTAGTGGCGTTAATTTTTTTTTGCGTTAACGCGTTATTAACGTGTTAACTTGACAGCCCTAATATATATATATATATATATATATATAACAACTTTACTCTAAGTCCCTCCCGTAGACATCCTGCTGAATACACAGACACACAGCAAGCCGACTGTATATGGGGAATGTAGGTTGGGACGTAGGCGGGACGTTGCCAGGAGTTCAATATAAAGCCAGCCCACATTTCAGTCTCCTTACACACCGGGGAAACATATTTATGTATAAAAGACATTAAAAAGTGCATTTTGCATAATAGGTGACCTTTAACACACAGGAACACGTGGGTGATCAACAGAACTCACTCATGTGTCATGACGGATGACTAACATAGAAATTATTTTGAGGTTGTCACGTAATGTGACAATGTGTTACTGTCCACAGTCCAGACACTGTGGTGTTGCCCTGTGACTGTCACTCTTGGCCTCAGAGACCATGTTTGGGTGACCACAGCTGGATATACAGTAGAGCCATATTCAGTCTGTTGAACTTGACAGTGTAAATCAATGTCTTTACTGTGAAAATCAACTTACACTGAATGTCCAGCCGAATCAGTGTTGAATTTTGGTCCCCATGCTCATTTTTTGCTGCACAGTAGTAGTCACCACTGCTGCTTGGTTCGACATTGTTTAAAACCAAACTTGATCCAGCCTCCTTTTCCTCTTCAATCATCTTTGTACCAGGTGTAGTTGGTCACAGGTGGGTTGGCCCGGCTTTTGCAAAGCAGGGAAACCGAGCTGCCCTCCAAAAGTGGACCTTTATGCTGAGTGATTATTGTAGTTTCCTTGGGAGGAACTAAGTAAAACAAAAATAAATATCTTTTAAAATGTTGCCAGTCAATATTTATCCTCTGTGTGACTGTTTTTCAATCAGACTTACATTGTACGTCTATCTGAGTTATGGATGAGTTCTGGGTCCCGTATCTGTTACTGATTTTACAGTAAAATTGTTTGTCAACTTCTGACACAGTGGTTGAAAACCTTTTCCCCGAACCCACATCGGTCACCTGACCTCCATTCACTTTGTACCAAGTGTACACAGCTGGATTGGCATTGCCGTCGCAGGTCAGATTCAACAAGCTGCCCTCTTGCACTGTAGCAGAGTAGCTGACTGATGTGTTCTTTGGAGGATCTGGAAGAGATGACTGAAAATCTAGTAAGCTGTTTTGTGTTACCGTTAGACAGAGCCAGGCTAGTTTTCCCACTTGTTGCCAGTCTTTGTGCTGTGCTACGCTAACCAGCTTCTGGCTGTAGTTACATTTTTCACAGACAAATGTGGAAGTGAAAGTAATGTTCTCATATAGCACTTGTCAAAAAAGATATACTGCATGCCAATGTACAAAACACCCTATTGTGTGCACTACCAAGGTTGTTCATATTAAAGCATTATGATGGCTTCATGAATCAATACAAGTCTTACCAACTTTTGGGAGAATGTGGAAAACCTCTTTAGAGGTCTCCTATTATACTATGTTAAGCATATATATTATTTGTCTCATAAAAAACATGTCTATGAAGTGTTTTGCTCAAAATACCAAACAGATCACCCATTCTAGCCATACCCCTCTATGTCAGCCCTGTTAGAGAAGTGCTGATTCTGAGTCCTTGAATAAAATAAAAAACCTGCTCTCTCTCTCTGTCTCTCTCTCTCTCCTTCTCTCTCTCTCTCTCTCTGATGTATTTTATACATAAATATCTCATCCCGGGCATATCAGGGAACTCACAAAGTGTCAGAAAATAAAACCCTCTCTCTTTTCCTCCGTGTGCAGATCTCTGAAAAACGGAGCTACTGTACAATGAGCTGATCTAGACTTGCCATCAGGTATGACGTTATTTAACCCTATCAGAAAGTTGCTTTCAGAATCAAAAGGAACTCACCTTGTGGTAAACCAGCAAGAGAGAAAGCCTTATCCTTGTCTATAATGTTTCAGAAATAATCCTTGATGTGGTTTTGGCGTTTCATCAACGCGGCATTTATTTTAGAAAGTATCTGCCGGGTCCCGCATGAGCAGGCATAAGCTATGCCCCCTCTTTTTCTTTAGTAACAGGAAGTGAAATAGAGGGATATGAGGCATGGCTAGCATGGGTGATCTGTTTGGTATTTTAGACATGTTTGTTATATCTGAGACCTATGCTATTGCCTAAATATTGCATGGTGACCTATAAAGACATATGAAAGTGCTTTTTGCATGATATGTGACCTTTAAATAATAAAAATAAAAATAAACTCAAGTCAGCACATAAATGACTTTGGTTTAGTGTCCCCTTTTTTCCCACTAGATAATCAAGTCTGCCGTTTTAGTAAACACACCTTGATCCAAATACTCTGCAGAGTCCCAAGAGGAACATTTCATAACATCACATTATATCAAATGAAGGGAATGATTAAATGTGAACTAAATCAACATCCTACTCAGCAACAAGAAAAGGCCTGAAACATACTCACACAGAACATGGAGGGTCATAAACTTTTCAAACCGAGGGTCGGTGTTGCCAGCTTGTGGTTTGTAGAGAGCGGTGCACGAAAAATTCTGTCCATTGTGGAGGTAAGAAGAGGTGAAGTTCATAACTGAGACCATGGATTCAGATTCCTGTTTCTCCTCAATGTCACCTATCCTGGGGGTCCAAGTCAGATCTGGGGGAAGGATGGGACACGGAGCTACAGCCGTGCAGTTCAGCGTCACCAGAGCCCCCTCTTCTACCTCCAGTGTAGGTGGAGTTATGGTAGGTTGGTCCAGTGAAACTGAGGAGTAAAAAAAAAAAGTACATGACAAGAGGGAAACCAAAAGATGTGTAAAGTGATGATCATGTTATAATATGAAACTTTAATTCACAGTTTTACATTTATTACCATAAATTGTAACTTCAACTGCCCAATTCAGTTGTGACATTTAAAATCTCCCGATAGAATTTAGAAGCATTTCCTCATAAATGACCGGTGATAATAAAAGGCACATTCCAACTTTCATTCAACAAATCAGTTCATTTTCTCATTTCGACATTCGTATACTTCAACTAGTCCCGCATGAATTCGGAGGACCTTTCCTCACAGGTGGCAGCGTACTAACTTTCAACAAACATCAATTCATTCCACAAAGAAATTCACTCAGCTTTCAACAAAGAAATTCGAGAGATATTTACCAAGTTTGAGAGAACCTTACCGAGAGCAAAAACCCAGCTCTCCAAGGAGAGAGTATACCAGGGGAACCTCCCCCCCCCCCTCTCTCTCGTTTGCTGCCTCTCCGCCAGTGTCTTTATGCTCAAAAAACAGGATATAAAAACCTAAAGACACCTCCTCCATACCCATATTTGTGGAAACTGGGCATGGCCTCTGATGTACAGGACTGAACATGACCATAAGACACACCTTCCCAGACTTATGTAACAAAAGTTCATGACCTCGAGTGTGCAGGACTTGCAAAATATTATTCTCGGCTATGACATAACCACCTTTTTGGGGCCTCAGTGTGTTTCTCCTTAAGTCAGAAGCCCGCCTCCCTGTGTACTGCTGTGAGGGAAGAAACTGTCTCTTCTCTTATCAGTGACACCCATAAACCATTACAGGCCTTACACTCAACTTAACAAACCACGTTGTTTACACTGTAAATATAGAAAATCATAACATATGAAACATTTTCATATGACTATTTAAATGCTGTCCACATGAGGCGTAATAATGGCCCCCGTGGGCTCATTACGACCGTGAGTAGGAGGTACGTCTGAGACAGATTGAATAGTGGGCCCTGCTGTTTATTATAGTAAAAAAAAAAACAGCCGGCTTAAGCAGCGAGCCATGCTGCCAAGTAACCAATAGGCTATTGGCAGCCGGCTTAACCGGGGAGCCTTGCTGCATATAATCTTCCATCGAACACACGCACCGCCACTCAGCGCGCGAACCTGCTCTGGATGTGCTGTGGTTGTCATGGTGACGAGCCACGGCAGAGCCCTCCAGACACTGCATTTCACACAGGCTCTCATTATGTCGCGTTTAGGAGAAGGCTCATAAACAGGACCTTGAGGTGCGTTCAAGCTCAACACCCCTGAGGGATGAACGGAGGTGTGTGCAGTGCTGTCCACACTGTAATAATGGCACTCATGGGCTCATTACGACCGTTCGTAGGAGGTAGGTCTGGGACAGAGGAGAAAAACCGAGCTGCCTAAAAACCAATATGTTTTAAAGACAGCCGGTTTAACCAACAGGTTAGGGGCAACCGGGTTACCCAGTGGGCCTTGCTGCTTATTATTATTATCCATCTGTCCATCGAATACGCGCATCGCCACTCTGAGTAATACTCTGAGAGCGCGTGACATGCTCTGGATGTGCTGTGGTTGTCATGGTGACGAGCCACGTCAGAGCCCTCGCCCGTGAAGCAGCCCAAGAGGGGCCCGGAACGAAAAAGCTCTCATCCTGTCTCTGTTTAGGAGAAGGCTCGTAAACTGGACATTGAGGCGCGCTCACGCTCAAACCTGCTGAGGAATGAGCGGAGGTGTGTGCAGTGCTATTCACACAGCGCGTAATAACAGCCCTGGGCTCATTACGACCGTGTGTAGTAGGAACATCTGTGACAGAGGAAAAAAACGTGCTGCCTGCTAACCGACAGGTTAGGAGCATCAGGTTTAAACGTCAAGCCCTGCTGTCTAATAACCGCCTGGTTAAATACAGCTGGCTTGTGCCGCAAGCCCTACTGCCTGCTAACTGACAGATTACAGCCGGCCCAAACGGCAGGCCCCGTTGTCTGTTAACCGACAGGTTAACCACAGCTGGCTTATGCACCTCCACACGCTGTATTGCACAGCGGCTCTCATCATGTCGCCGTTTAGGAGAAGGCTCGCAAACCGGACATTGATGTGCGTTCACGCTCAAACCTGCTTGAGAAATGAGCGGACTCCGGGGTGTGGCCTTCAGCACCATAGAGTTTTGAATCTCTTTTCACTACATTAATGCAAGTTCCATCAGTCATTTCTAAGGGATCCACATAACAATGTGAGGTCAAAGCCTTATACAGATTCTTATCTGTTACAAGAAATTCGCTCTAAAGGTGCCACGAATGGTTCAACTAAATATATATATATATATATATATCACAACCAATTATACAATTACGTTGTATCTGGTTTGTTCTTGTTCATGTTAAAACTACATCTTACAAGTGAAGATCATCTTAAGCACCAACTCACTAACAGGAAGGAAATTGTGTTCTGTGTCAATAAAGAACATTTTCTAACAGCCTATTACTGAAATGGCGTTGCGATTTGCACACTGCACTGCAAGGAAATATTGGAAGTCGTTAAAATACTTAACAAAAAAAACTGCGTAACTAATAAGTTACGCAGGTTTCAGGGATGTTGGAGTGTGTGTGTGTGCATGATTTGGTGCAAGTCGGGACCACTCACATATTTGTTGGAAATGAATAAAGATAGATATGTATTACATTTCAAATATGTATAGTGCTACAACAAATACTCCTGTAGGACATCAAGTTTATGAGTTTCTCTGAAAAAGGTAACATATATATATATATAAGATATTTGGTTATACGCATATATATTACAAGGATATACAAATATGGACACGACAAAGGACCAATGACTAGTAATTGTGAAAATATTGTTAAAACTGACACATATCTTGAGACGACAATAAGGACAACTAATAATAAGGACAACTGGAAGTTATGCAACTATTTACAACCTACTATATGTTTAATAACAACCTATGTGCAAAAGCCTAAACAGCACATTGCAATATAGCTAAATATGAATCAAAGGCTGCATGATGGGAAGAAAATTAAGATATTTTGTGTGCCATTGTTATTATTAAGTTGAACAAATTGCCAATTAGAACAAACTTTTTATGAATAAACATTTAATAGTGCATTCATGAGAGCGTATGCCTTCGTTTGTTTGCATATCAAATGTACATTTCCAACTGACTTAATTCATTAAAATGTAATTTATGAAAACAAATAGACAGGATATGGACATATGAAACAATCGAAGACTAAACAGAAATAGTGACTCAGCACACAGTCTAATCAAATATATGTATTGTTATATTGGATTGCATATCGGCAGGTGTTGCTCAGACCAGCAGGGGGAGCTCAGGCTCAAAGAGAAGCCTGGCAGTAACAGACTCCCAGCTGCAGGCTGATGTGTTAAACTACTGAAGGCGTGCAGCTGGTTCAGCAGCAAACCTGAGGCGCCACTCAAGCATCAAGTAACAGTTTCCCCCACTGCGTTCGTACACATCTGTTCAACATCTGGAGCCAGTGCACCTCCTCGTGTCATGCTTTATCTACAGAGTCATGGGTCCAGGTACAGAATATATATTTTTTTTAATTACTACTTTTAAGTTCTGTCATTACTTTCCCAGAAGCAGAAGAAAAGCTTTTGCCATATCCAGCTTAGTACATTACATTATTGGGGGCATTTTTGTTATGTCTAAAAATCTTATTCCAGTCACACAACTCGCGTGTTTCTTGATATGTTTATTAGAAGCAACCTATAGTTTAAGTTTGGCTTCTAGGCTCGGGCCTCATCATTGCACAGATTCACATAGAGAATTGAGTGATGAATAGATAACTATTCCCGAGCCAACAGGTGGAAGCTGGGGCAGGCGAGCAGGAGCAACATGATAGCAGTCGTAGCAGCAGCAGCATTAGCGAGGCAGAGGCAGGCAGATCTGGCAGCTTAAATAGAGCGGCATGTTTAGGAGAATGTGTTTGGTTGGTTGTAAGAGGGACGAGCCGCGTCACGTGTTAATGTATCATTGGCGAGTTGACTGCCTGAACTAGCTCGCAGGCTTCGCCCCATTTCAGTCAGATAACTCACTTGTTTCTTGATATGTTTATTAGAAGCAGCATACCATTTTAGTTTGGCGTCTAGGCTCGTGCCTCATTACTCCACAGATATACATAGAACATTGAGTGATGATTACATAACGATCCACCAACACTGCATGGAGATTGAATACCCATGCCCCAAAACTGTGTGAACTGAGAGCCTGACGCTGGTGATGTTAGTCTAATAAATTGAGGGCCAGGCGAAGCTGCCATGTGGCCATTCCCCTTAAACACCGTGGCTTTGAGGGGAATGTACTACCTAGTGAAACTGGCTGCTATGTGAAGGCCAGGGAACAGCCCCAAAAGCCATTCCCCTTAAACCCCGCAGCTTTGAGGGGGATATACTACAGTAGTGACTGCTATGTGTAGGTCTAGGAGAGACCAGTGCCAACCCAAGCACAGCGGTTTTGAATTCCGCTGTTGTATAACTGCCAACAAAAGTTCTTGTTTTTGTATTTTGAAGAAAAATATCTATACAAAAGTGTGACAAGCTATGTCCAGCTGCTTCTTTCAAATATTAAATATAGTAAAAGTCATGATTTCAAAGGAGGACATTCCAGGGTAACTACCTGCTATACAGTATGTATTCATTTTATAGTGATTTTGTTTTGCTATGGATCTTATGGTCACAAAAAAAGGGGTACAGTTACAAAAGTCCAGAACTAAACTTGAAGGAACAAGTGTGACTACATTTTAAATAGATTGCATGCAGAGCAGTTTCTACCACCGCTTCTGCAGTTTTATCTCAGCGGGGATCTGCTTGTATGGTGAAGTCCTGTAGCAGTTTGAAGCGAACATTGCTGTGTTTCACTAGTATTTCCCTTAAATGTCAGCCATAAACATTCACCTCAAGGTCTATGAGACTAAGGTGTCTTCTCTTGTTCCAATTGAGTGTCAAAAACGTTCTCTTCTTCCTCTGCATCTCCTCCAATGCTTCCTCTGGACTGCAGACGGATCTCAGCATACTCCGTCTTTGAGTCCAGGCCTCTAATCTCCCCTTCTCCAGGCTTACCCTTTGAATGGGCCTGCAGTTTAGCAAAGTCCACATTGACGTAATGGAGAGGTTCCTCCTCAACTACTTCTCTCTCTTCCAGAAAAGCTTTATTAGCATAAATCACATCCACTTTTGAAGAGTTGAACTACAGAAAACAAAAGAGTTGCTTTAGTGATTTAGAAAAGGAGGTAGTAGTGCACAATAAGGCCCATTGTTAAACAGAACACTTTGGGGAAATAAGCTTGTTTGAGAGTAAACCAACTGTTCATCGTTTCCTTTTTTTAAATGTCATTCAATGATGTTTCTGACATTCTATAGCCCACTTTTTTTTAAATGAAATGCCATTATGTGTGTCATACCAAATTATGAGATGTCTTTATAGCATAATATACTATGTTTTATTTTTACATATATATGGAAATACTATACGGTGAATTTATTTTAGAATAAAATACTATGACATTTTACACATTTTTCATGGCATACTATATTATCAATTAGACATTTTTCATGACACTTACTATACTATAATACTTTTATAAGGGCCGGAAGGTACCCATGCGCAGCTTACTTCCGGGTTTTAGGACGCATCCCAGCACCACTCTATTCTGAAATACTTTTATAACATACTATACTGCAACTTTTTACATTCTTATGGCATAACTGACGGACTTCTAAGGGCTTTTTTCCACAAATTAAAGTTGGACTTATGACCTTTGGTGTTCTTTTTTTGTAATATTATGGTTAGTATGTTTATTAATTAGGTATAATTTTTTCATCTCATGTTAGCTTTTTATATACTTTCACTTTTATCTATTGTGTTTTACTACCTTCTTATTTTTTATTATCTTTGCATTATATTTCAGTTTTTATTCATATGAACCATGTTCTAAAGCACTTTGTTCTGCATGCTTTACTGATTACTGACTCTGATTATTTTTGAAATGTTGTCATGGCATACAAAAGAAATACTTTTGAAGGCATTATATAGATGACAATGACTTTGTAGAACATACTACATCATGAGTTTTAAAAATATAAGTTTTTAAATATACCATACAATGCCTTTTTGACATAGTATATAATGACTTTTTGAGACTACTTTCACCGCTGTTTTAAAAGCAAAAAGTACATTTTGTTGGGTAAGTGAAGCTTCCTGTTTTAATGCATCTGCCGATATGTGCAAAACATGAACTCACCGCATCAGTCACTACAGGGTTGCATGTCTCCGCCTTTCCCTTGTTCGAGGAAGAGATGACTTTTCCTTTCCTAAAAGTAACACACACAACAATATCGAGTCATTTATTATAATTTTATATTAAAGTCTTTCATTTCATGGTGATATTTAGCAATGTTCTGAGGTGGCCATGGCTGCACTGATTAAATGTTCTGCCAGCCTGGTCACCAGTGAAGTTACACCTCTGATGACACCCTCAAAATGTGTTTTTTTAAACAAGCTTTGAAAAAAAGGTTGTCTCTCACCGGTAGTAGATTATCAGCAGCGGTACACACACCAGCAGCATCCCCAGAGCTGCCACTACAAAACCGATCCCAAAAGACAACGAGTGGAAGCCTGAAAAGTCCCCACAAAACACATTGATCATTAAAACCAGAGAGGCAGACTATGCAGAAAAACCAAAGGAATACAAATTCACCATCTCGCAATTCCTCTACCTTGCTCAGTTTTTCTAAGCGACATGTTAAATGCAAAACTGTCAAAGCCCAGTGAGTTGATGCTGAGGCAGACTAGAGAGAGCGTGTCTTCGTCCAGATCGTACAGGGTGATGATGCTCTTCATGCCCACGTTCCCCAGGGACTCTTCCCTGATTGGGATGGCAGCAGAGTGATTGACAGGCTCTCCGGCCAACTTCCAAACCAGGGAGGGAGGCGGGTTCCCCTGGCTGTAGCAGGAACATCGGATCATGGATGAAATCTTGATGCAACGGGAAGAAGACAGGATCTCTGGAGGAACTGAGACAAAGAAGTAATTTGATTTTGTTTAATGGAAACAAAGGATTACCTAAAATTAAAAAAGTGTATCAATCTCACATGTGACGTCAAAGCTGACACGCTCTGAGGTGCCAGGTCCGTGGACATTCAGAGCTTCACAGTAATACTGATCTTCTGAGAGTTTGGTCACATTGAAGGTGAGGTCTCTCTCAGAGCCCATCACCTTCTCCTCTCTTCCAGCCGCTCTGAACCAGGTGAAGTTCACTGCTGCTGGATTGGCAATGCTTGTGCAGGTCAGAGTTACAGAGCTGCCGTCCTGCACCGGACCAGAGGGGTCAACAGACACCGAGGTGTTCTTAGGGAGATCTGAAAAACATAGTGTTTAGCTGATGTTAATAGTTCATGCTATGTCAGTCACTTCAAAATAAAAAAGAATGTCTTGGTTTTAAGTTAAGGATTTAGGCCTGTTGGAGTTGCTTACCACCAATGGTACAAGAAGAACAGTTTGGGAATCACAGTCTATGTAAAACATATTTACATTTTGAGTTGCCTTTTTTTGGAAAACTGAGACAAAAACAACTTCATTCTCTGTGTTTGGAAATAACATCTTAATAATAAAACAAAACAAAAGAAACCAAACACAACATCCTCACATGATTTAAAGCTCACCTATTATGCAATATTATGGGGCCTATTTCAACCCTGTTGCAAAAGTGCTGATTCTGGGTCTGGCCCTTTAAATGTAACCGAGATGCTGCTGGCCACGCCCCTTCGGAGCGTCTGCATGCAAGCGGTGAGCTCTGTGAAGAGAAGACTTAATAGAAACTCTACTGAAAGCTGCCTTGATTGAACGCCATTTTATGTTCCAAACTACATTAGGCAATATTTCTGAAACAGTATGGAGCTCAAACGCTTTCTCTCTTGCGGGTTTACCTCAGGACAGTACCTTTTATATCCAGCTTCTTTACACATACTCTCCAGTACGGTGTTAGCTCTGAGTGTGCTTGCTAATGGAAACACAGACCATATTTCAGTGTTTACCGCTAGAACAGTGCCATTATATGCATTATATGTAACACAGTGGTGACTCGTCCTCAGGGGCAGGGCATTAGGCACAGCCCCACATACTGTCAGCAGAAATGAGTTAAAATAATAATAAATAAAATATATGTTAAAAAATATATTTAAAGATCATGTTTAGTCGTCTGATTCGTCTCTACATTGCTGTTTTATGTTTTAGTCTGCGTTCTTCTGATTAGTGTCTGTCGTGGCTTCCTTCCTTGTTTTTCCACCAAGCCACTAGACGCCTTAAACAGACAGTCCCAACTCGTTTCTTTCCTTTAAATTACTCACAGTTTGAAGTGTTGCTTGGCCTCCGGTGGTTTAGAAGATGTTGCGATGTGTTTGCTCATAATAAAATAACAAACTTTTGCACATGCAACAAAGAAAAATAGGCCTTTACAATATTCAAAAGAAATAGGCAAAACTCAAATAAAACAAACAACTTATTCTTTCTTTCGTGATAATGCTTATAACTTCACAACTTAATGGGTACTTGTACGGTTTGTATGTACGTGTACGGTACGAGTACGGTTAAAAACTGTTCCTCGACGGTGTCTCTCAACAGGTTGCCCATCACTGTGGCTTTAGAACAGGCGCAGTGGGAATTGTAGTCCTTTATAGTGCATTGACTACAGACGTCACAATTAGGTGGCCTTTCTTATCAAATCAAAATATTGTCTCTAACAGTGTCCACAGTGTGCCTTTTGCCGTGTTGAGCAATGTGGGGCAAGCTCTGGGCTGCCCCTCTCTCTCACTGTAGAAATGAACGCGTATTGTGAAAACTACACTGCGCATTCTCAGAGTCTTTTTGTATTCATTGTGTGCGGCAAAAAAATAATCACCAGTGGGGCAAAGTGCTGGCAACCTCACCAAAACGTCATCTCATAATTCAGAGCTGATTGGCTGTAAGTACGTGTGCTGCAAAAAGTGTAGTTGTGAAGAGGAGACGAGCGATTCAAATCAGTAAAAACGGAAAGAAAATGAATTTAGTTGACCATCTACTTCAGTGTTGGTAAGTTCATTTTATGTCAAATATTTAGTTGATCTTCTGTGTTTTGCCTATAGGCTTTCACTCTGCTGGATCGATTGGTATTGTGACCTCGTGATGAGTGTCTGTGCTTTCCTTATATTTACTGTCACTCTTGGCCTCAGAGACCATGTTTGGGTGCCCACAGCTGGATATGCAGTAGAGCCGTATCCAGTCTGTTGAACTTGACAGTGTAAATCAATGTCTTTACTGTGAAAATCAACTTACACTGAATGTCCAGCCGAATCAGTGTTGAATTTTGGTCCCCATGCTCATTTTTTGCTGCACAGTAGTAGTCACCACTGCTGCTTGGTTCGACATTGTTTAAAACCAAACTTGATCCAGCCTCCTTTTCCTCTTCATCATCTTTGTACCAGGTGTAGTTGGTCACAGGTGGGTTGGCCCGGCTTTTGCAAAGCAGGGAAACCGAGCTGCCCTCCAAAAGTGGACCTTTATGCTGAGTGATTATTGTAGTTTCCTTGGGAGGAACTAAGTAAAACAAAAATAAATATCTTTTAAAATGTTGCCAGTCAATATTTATCCTCTGTGTGACTGTTTTTCAATCAGACTTACATTGTACGTCTATCTGAGTTATGGATGAGTTCTGGGTCCCGTATCTGTTACTGATTTTACAGTAAAATTGTTTGTCAACTTCTGACACAGTGGTTGAAAACCTTTTCCCCGAACCCACATCGGTCACCTGACCTCCATTCACTTTGTACCAAGTGTACACAGCTGGATTGGCATTGCCGTCGCAGGTCAGATTCACAAGCTGCCCTCTTGCACTGTAGCAGAGTAGCTGACTGATGTGTTCTTTGGAGGATCTGGAAGAGATGACTGAAAATCTAGTAAGCTGTTTTTGTTACCGTTAGACAGAGCCAGGCTAGTTTTCCCACTTGTTGCCAGTCTTTGTGCTGTGCTACGCTAACCAGCTTCTGGCTGTAGTTACATTTTTCACAGACAAATGTGGAAGTGAAAGTAATGTTCTCATATAGCACTTGTCAAAAAAGATATACTGCATGCCAATGTACAAAACACCCTATTGTGTGCACTACCAAGGTTGTTCATATTAAAGCATTATGATGGCTTCATGAATCAATACAAGTCTTACCAACTTTTGGGAGAATGTGGAAAACCTCTTTAGAGGTCTCCTATTATACTATGTTAAGCATATATATTATTTGTCTCATAAAAAACATGTCTATGAAGTGTTTTGCTCAAAATACCAAACAGATCACCCATTCTAGCCATACCCCTCTATGTCAGCCCTGTTAGAGAAGTGCTGATTCTGAGTCCTTGAATAAAACTTTCAGAATCAAAAGGAACTCACCTTGTGGTAAACCAGCAAGAGAGAAAGCCTTATCCTTGTCTATAATGTTTCAGAAATAATCCTTGATGTGGTTTTGGCGTTTCATCAACGCAGCATTTATTTTAGAAAGTATCTGCCGGGTCCCGCATGAGCAGGCATAAGCTATGCCCCCTCTTTTTCTTTAGTAACAGGAAGTGAAATAGAGGGATATGAGGCATGGCTAGCATGGGTGATCTGTTTGGTATTTTAGACATGTTTGTTATATCTGAGACCTATGCTATTGCCTAAATATTGCATGGTGACCTATAAAGACATATGAAAGTGCTTTTTGCATGATATGTGACCTTTAAATAATAAAAATAAACTCAAGTCAGCACATAAATGACTTTGGTTTAGTGTCCCATTTTTTCCCACTAGATAATCAAGTCTGCCGTTTTAGTAAACACACCTTGATCCAAATACTCTGCAGAGTCCCAAGAGGAACATTTCATAACATCACATTATATCAAATGAAGGGAATGATTAAATGTGAACTAAATCAACATCCTACTCAGCAACAAGAAAAGGCCTGAAACATACTCACACAGAACATGGAGGGTCATAAACTTTTCAAACCGAGGGTCGGTGTTGCCAGCTTGTGGTTTGTAGAGAGCGGTGCACGAAAAATTCTGTCCATTGTGGAGGTAAGAAGAGGTGAAGTTCATAACTGAGACCATGGATTCAGATTCCTGTTTCTCCTCAATGTCACCTATCCTGGGGGTCCAAGTCAGATCTGGGGGAAGGATGGGACACGGAGCTACAGCCGTGCAGTTCAGCGTCACCAGAGCCCCCTCTTCTACCTCCAGTGTAGGTGGAGTTATGGTAGGTTGGTCCAGTGAAACTGAGGAGTAAAAAAAAAAAGTACATGACAAGAGGGAAACCAAAAGATGTGTAAAGTGAAACAATTAAAAGACACAATACAAACTTTGAGTGGTGATACGGACTCCTGTTGGATAGGTGCCTTTCAGCTTGTTTTCACACTGAATCCTGAAGTAGTAGTTGTCAGAATGGGACAGTGGCATGTTGTAGAAGATGGTGGTGCACTCCTTGTTCAGCAGGTTCCCTGTGAGGTTTCCGCTTGCCTGAACTCCAGTGAGGCTGGAATCAAACACAACTGTTCCGCCTGTGCCTCCTCTGATCCAAATTGCTTTGCAGGAATCATCCAGATCTCCATCAAACTTTGAGTTGAAGTCGAAAGTGCAGGGGACCTTCACACAGGATCCAGTTAGTCCATCTATACTCAGAGGCATGGTGATTTCAAACGTCACGCATAAGCTACCTGAGGTGAAATAAAAGCAATAAATAAAAAATCTGCCAAGTTTAAAGAAAAATTAAGTATTCAAACAAATACCAGACTCTGGGACAGTTTTATCCCACAGGCCATAAGACTGCTAAACACCTGAGCTCTGTTGAGTGCCTCGATAAACATTCATCTGTTTGTCATCTTGAAATCTACTTATTTATCTAAATAGTTATCACCGCAATAAACCGTATTTGTCTTCGTCTTAATGTACAATATTTAATTTCATATTCTGTTCTTGTATCATATTCTATTTACATAGACTTTTTGCACTATTTTTTAAATTGTATTTTATTATATATGTTTTATCGTTGGAGGAGCTCGGGTCATAAGATTTTCATTGTCATTTCTACACTGTAGCTCATCTTGAAAAAAAGAAAGAAAATTAAGCAGAAATGTAAACTGTCATAATTAAAAGAAAACAAACCCGTCCAAATTAACAGCACACACTCACAAAACCTTAACTTTAAACAAAAAAGCATATTTTGCACTTTTTGTGAGTAATCGAAAGACATCGAAAGGCATTACATTGTTGGAAACCCTACCTTGAAGGAGAAGGAGGAAAACCTTTAAAGCACCCGTCATGCTTTTCTGTCAGCTTGATATTCCTACAGAGGCACCAGACACACACAACATACATGAAATATATTCATTTGTATTTACTAGTTATCTACTACCATATGAATAGCCCCAGTAAAGAAGAATAGATATTGTATAGGGGGGATTATATTGACTTCACTTCATACTTCACAAAGTAAATATGATCAAATGTGACGTTTGATATTTGTTGCTGAAAGAATAACCCAGTTTGAGTAATTCCAAGCTTCACGCAGTAGAGAAGCAGTGCCTGCTTATTTAAAAAACATAATGAATACTACTGAAAAGTATTAGTTATTAAATACAATTCATACTTTTAAACTATTGCTTTAACTTGTACAATGTACTCTTACTGTTACTGGTGTCATCACTAAAAAGAGGAAATAATGTCGTCCTTTCAAAGATAATACAAGGGAGCCAGCAAGAAGACGTTAACTAATGATAACTATTTTAAATGGTTTGCATTTGTTTTGATGGAAATTTTGTAAAGGTATGCACAGTATTCTTACAAATAAAAATCAATATATGTTATATATATATATATATATATATATAACAAAATTACCAAATTAACTAACAAAATAAGCCTGACATTGTATTACTTGCAATCATTTAAGTTTTTTAAAACAATTATCTTAGCTTACAGCCAACAATGATGGTCAGCATACGATATGTTCTGTTTCTAGACAAGAAATAAATACATTATGTTTAAATAATACAAGTTCATTTAGTATATACAGTACCGATCTATGTTTCAGAAATTGATAAAGAAACAAATAAAGGTTTCACCAGCATGGAAGGGTCAGTGGTAATAGTCCAACAACTGAGTCATCTCTCAGTGGATGTCTGCTCATCATCTCAAGCTCAACCTTGACAAAACTGAACTGCTTTTCCTTCCGGGAAAAGATTGTCCCACTCTTGACCTAACAATCAACATTGGCACCTCTCTTGTTTCCCCGACCCAGACTGCAAGTAATCTGGGCGTGACCCTAATGTCAGACTGGTGTTGTGTGTTGATGGCTTTTGAAAGATGTGTCCGGGGTGTGGCCTTCAGCACCATAGAGTTTTGAATATCTTTTTACTACATTAATACAAGTCCCATCAGTCATTTATAAGGGATCCACATAACAATGTTTCAAACCAGAATTGTATAATGAAATATAAATGTGTTTTCAAAAGTGAGCTGTTGATTTACATATTCAACAAACAGAAAATGATCAAATATGACATTTGTTTCCACACTCAAGTACTCAACTGTTTCATCAGATCATGTTGTCATTTTGAAACAAAGAGGAAGTGAAGAGAAACAAAATGAAAGGCAATGCAGAAAGAGGGAAGAAACAACAATTCAATACTTTCCATGCATAAACAATATAAGTCATAAAGTGTCATAAACTAAACAGTCAATTTGAAGTAAATATAAGTGAAAACAAAGTGAAGTATAAAGACTTTACCAAACTAGTTGCCAGTGGGCATTGTGTGTGATGTTTTTGAACAAGAAGAAACTATTTCTGAACTTTACTGAGCAGCCAAATTTAGGAGCTACGCAGATATGAACACGATGAAGGAATAAATACTTGGTGTTTGACAAGTATTTATGCTGGAATTTTTCTAGAATCACACCAAGAACGTAATGTTACAAACTGTACGCTGCTTTTCAAACAGCACTGATGTCAGTTGGCTGTAAGAAAGACAGAAGTGGTTAAGCGTCTGAAACATGAGGTCAAAGCCTTATAGACTCTTCTTATCTGTTACAGTAAGCATCTCAAAAGAGCAGGACATTCGCTCTAAAGGTGCCACGACTGGTGCAAATAAATATATATATCACAACCAAATAAACAATTACATTGTATATGGTTTGTTCTTGTTCATGTTAAAACTGCATCTTAGTGAAGATCCTCTTAAGCACCAACTCTCTAACAGGAAGGAAATTGTGTTCTGCGTCAATAAAGACATTTATCTAGCAGCTTATTACTGTGTTGCTATTTGCACACTGCACTGCAAGGAAAAGGTGGTCGTCGTTAAAATACTTTACAAAAAAAACAGGTAATAAGTTACGCAGTTGTCAGGGATGTAGGAGTGTGTTTGTGCACGATTTGATGCAAGCCCACTCACATATTTCTTGTAAATAAATAAATATAGAAAATAACAGTGTTTTGTGAAATGTTATGTAAAGTGCTACACCAAATACTCCTGTAGGAGTATAATAACAACAAGGATATACAAATGTAAGGCACACGACACAGGACCAATGACTAGTAATTGTGAAAATATTGATAAAACAGACGCATATCTTGAGACGACAATAACCATAACTAAAAATAGGGACGACTGGACATTATGCAACTATTCACAACCTACGGTGTGTGCAAGAGGCTAAACAGCACATTGCAAAATAGCTAAATATTAATCAAAGACTCCATGATCAGAATATATTTGTGTGCCATTGTTATTTTTAAGTTGGCAATACAGATTTTGATTGAAAAAAAGACCAACATTTGTATGAATAAACATTTAATAGTGCATTCATAACAGTGCATGCCTTCATTTGTTTGCATATCAAACCCATATACACTTCCAAATAACTTAATTCATAAAAATGTAATTTCTGAAAAATATACAGGATATGGACATATTTGAGGAAACACCTGACCATATAAAACAATCCAAGACAAGACAGAAACAGTGACGCAGCACACAGTCTAATACAATGGTTGCATTGTTATATTAGATCGAGTTATATCGACAGGTGTTGCTAGTATTGTGTTCACACCCTGTTGTAGTTTTAGTGTACACCTGCGCTGTAATGCTGCGCTCACACCAGCAGGGGGAGCTCAGGCTCAAAGAGAAACCTGGCAGTAACAGACTCCCAGCTGCAGGCTGATGTGTTAAACTGCTGAAGGCTTGCAGCTGGTTCAGCGTTGAACCTCAGCCGCCACTCAAGCATCAAGTAACAGTTTCCCCCACTGCGTTCATGCACATCTGTTCAACATCTGGAGCCAGTGCACCTCCTCGTGTCATACTTTATCCACAGAGTTATGAGTCCAGGTACAGAATCAGCTGCTGAGGTGGATCTCAACAAACAAGAGACACACTCAGTGCATTGTTCGCTCAATAATCACTCGAGAGTTTCATAGTCAAGTATGAAGGAGGTCAATAACGGCTGTGCTCGTCTGTTGCTGTGACGATGACATCCATCCAAATCCGCATGGATACCGGATTGGAGGCCACCAGAAAGAAAAGACGGTCATACGTCTTCACGCAGAATGTCAGGCTGGGCCGTGGAGACTGAAGAGACAGAAACAGACCGAAATACTGTCATAAATCAGGGTGAAGAACAAGTATTTTGACTTTTTCGTACCTTAACATAGAGATTTAGCATTTTTCCATGTGAAACCCCAAGTTACTAAAAATAAATAACTTTTAAATAACTGTTCTAAGTCCGTCATAACTTTTCCCAGAAGTAGAACAACTGGGTGCTTCAGTTTGCATGGATTCTTTGTCTATTAAATTAGATGCAACTACAAACTTTTTTTAAGAACTTACTATAGCAGATATTCAACTATAGCGATTTTATTTTATTTGAGAAGACGAGGAAAGAAGATTATGATAAATAGATGTGTAATACTGTCAACCAACACTTCAACGTGTCTTTTTATAATTCTATGTCCTACTAGTATACATAGGTTTTCAGATATATTGCTTGAAACCTTTATTTGAGTCGGGGAAATTACAGATGTCGTATTCATATGTTTTTTTGCAAGTCATGACTGAGCCACATATTCTTTACAGAATCAAAGACCAGAGATTTTTCACAAGCCCTAAGCCACAAACTTTAACAGATCTTTCCGAGTCCGCTGGTGCGACGGTGTATAACTACTCACAGAATTGGCTGTTCGTAGATGGTCAAGGTAAACTTCTTCTATGGCCTGGAAGTAGATTACTCCCTTTAGCTTCCTCTCATCACAGTCTGCAGAAAACAGAAGAAACGTGGGGTGACAACAAACTCATTTTGTTTTAAAAATGCTTTCAAATTTTAGCGAAAACACAATACAAAGTACAGCATAATAAGTGTTGGATCAAGACGGAAAAGTGATGTTATATGAAATATTATTTGACAGCATGTTTGACATCTAGTACATGTATTCAAACAAGCAGTCATTATGTGCACACTCTCCACTGCCCCAGCCGGTCTAACCTGTATAGTAGGCTAGTCGTCTGTGGTCCATGTCAAACAGGAACCATCTCTTCTTCCAGGTCTTCACCCTCCCCCCTCGTTTGGTCAGGAAGCCAGCGCAGCGTCGCGGTGTCAGGCGCAGGTCCGTGCTGCCACTTACTCCATGACCCAGAGACTCCACATGGGCCCGGAGGTCAAAGTTCGGAGAGAGGAAGAGGGGCAGGCTGAGCGGCTCGAGGGCCTTCTGCCATCAGAAATAAAAACGTTTTCTCACATGTGCATTTGCCCTTAAAGAAAAAATGGGCTGCACTTTTCTTGTACATGTATTTAAATGTGTGTCTGCTTTTATTTACCTGGTCCCACACCCTGTACTCATGATGGTGATATAAGCAATATACTGTTCTGACATTTAATATTTCTGATGCTGTTTTAAAAAAAAATTCTAACTCTTGCTAAGGGTTGAAAGTTCAAACTCATAGTTTTACTACTATAGGATTTCAGTTTTATTTACTCAAAATCAATAATTCAATGCATAGACCAGTGTGAGAAAAAGTTTTTAGAGAGTACTTGTCCATGGACAAGTGAGTTTGGAAATGTACTTGTCCGAATACATTTTTCACTTGTCCAGAATGGCCAAAAATTGGGGCCACTGGAATCTTCTTCTTCGTCATCGTATTTTACATTTTCCCACGGTTTATACGACACCGCTCAACGTAAGTGAGCGGTAAGATTTTACTGCATCACACATAGGCTTGGGTATCGTTTGGATTTTAACGATTCCGGTTCCGGTTATTTTTGGTTCTCGATTCCGGTTCTTTGAGAGGGTCAAAATAAGTCCCATGACAAACTGGGAGAAAAATATATTTATGAAAACATTAAGTCAAATCTGTATTCCTATTTACAAATCACTTCATACTGTTGAATTTCTTACGGTTATTGAATACAATTATATAAAAATAATCTCTGCATTGTTTAGTTAGTTCTAAGTGGTGCAGTTTGAGAATGTACAGAGAGAGCGAGAGAGAGAGCGAGAGCGAGAGAGAGAGAGAGAGAGAGATGCAGTCCGCTGGGCTCGGCCTCGCCTCCTGTCCTCACAACTCTTATTAATCCCGGTACCGGTTATTTGTTCCTACTCGGAACAGAGTTTTGCTTCCCAACCCGGCCACTGTGCTACACTTCCCACCCCGCCCCGCCCCCGTCTAACTGTACAGAAAGCGGCGAGATGCATTTAGGAATCGACAAGCAGAACCGAAACTAACACTTCTAAACGAACAATGGCAGATACGTATAATTTGCGAATGAGTTCTGCCTTTTGTAAACTGAATGTATCAATAATTTGTCAATACATGAGGGCGAAAAACGCCACTTGTCCGCCGGACAAGTCAATTGAAAGATCTACTTGTCCGATATTGTAAATAACACGTCCCGGACGGTGGGACGTGTACTTTTTCGCACACTGAAGACTAAACTAAGACTATCTTTGGATCTGCTGCATAGATTTGATAATTGTATTTCTCACAGATCATTGCTCAGAATAAAAATGTTAATAATATGTTTCACACGACCTGATCCTTGTCATTTCATACATACCTCTGAAATGGCCTCTGGCTGCTCCTTCATTTCTGTCTCGAGCCGTTTTTGGTTCTCTGGCTCTGTAGGTTCTGTGGGCTCCGTTTTCAGAGACTTTAGCTCGTTCTGTTCTTTCTCCTCCAAAAACAACTGCCGTCGTTCTTCCTGAGTGCACAAATGTATAATTGAATTATTAGCCCAAAAATAAATAACACAATGATGATACTCTTTAACAGAGTAGTATTTACGATGGATTTCTTGACACGTGCATTCAAAAAAGAAATTTTCGTAGACTGAGGCTACACATTCCTCAGTCTTGGACTTTTACAATGCTGTAAACATGCATCACAAACATCCAGACATCTGCTGGCTTTTCCTCTTGGACCCTCATGTGCGAGCTGAGTGGGCGTCAGGGATCAGACAGCCGTGTCTAATGCCGTGTGTCGCGGGTGATTAGAGGTGTCAGCGAGCGTTTCTCACGGCAGGTGACTCACCCTCTCTCTGAGCAGCCTCTCTCTCTCTGCTCTGGCTTCCCTCAGTTTCTTCTCGATCTCAACTAGGTCCAACAGAGACGGGCTGTGAGAGGAAGAGGAGGATTAATGAAAGATATCACAACAGCTGCATCGGCCAAATACAGCAAAAGCTATGATCCAAACAACCCATACATGCAAAGAAGACTCCTCAAAATAAAAAAATCCTTTCCATCCTTCTCTTAAAATAGAAACAGGCCAATGAGATCAGTCCAAAATGAGTTTGATTCAACCAAAAAGAGATGGTATAACACTAACCACAACGAATTGTGAATCAGTAACAGACACAGTACAATGTAGGCAACATTTAAACAAAGAAACAGCATGCTTGAATTAGGTTGAATCCCAATCCAGAAGTTAATTAATTTCACTTGTAAGGCAAGGCAAGTTTATTTATATAGCACTTTTCAACACAAGGCAATTCAAAGTGCTTTACAAAAAATGAAAGACACTTTGTTCTACTATTACTTATATCTGACATTAGCATTAAAAAAGAAAAGCTAATAAAAAAAAGCACTATGTGACATTTTAATGCAACATGAGACAACTAACATAGCTGTAAGAGTCCAAATCATGTGTTTAAGTTTGACAGTATTTCATCACACTGCAAAGAACTTAGAAAGAGTATCTTCTCAATCATAGTGCAAAACATGTACCTGTATCTTAATATGAACTGTTCAACATGTGATCAATTGATCATCCGTTACATTGTTTGAAATGATACAGATGTACACCTGGCCTCATCTTATACTGCTGTGCAAACGTATACTGTGTTTATTATAAAATGCATTCTCTGAATAGATAGGTTTAATAAACTTGAGTTGAGTTTAAAGAAGAAAGCCTTCTTTTGTGGCAGGTCCATCGCTCTCTCTCCATCGAGCCTGGGAAAGAACACACCCATTTGTGTTTAAAGTAAGTTATGTTCATGTCTGAGTGTTTGTTGTTGTTTTGTAAGCATGATAAATTAAATAGCATGACAATCCAACTAACGAGCAAACTGAACTGCAACTGGCTTTACACCCTTCTCAACACATCACACTACAACAACAACAACAACAACAACAACAACTGTTGCTGCTGATGTGTGTTCGTTTTGTATATAGACAGCCCCACTCTGAGCGTCCGATCAAAATCCTGGTTAAGTAATTGATAATATTTGTTCCTTTGTCAAAACGCTTAAAGGTCCCATGACATGCTTTTCCGCTTATTACCCGTCCCCTTGTCCAAATGGACCAATTGGAGCCGTGACGTTACGTCCGCGGAGCCGCTACATTCCTCACACACTCAATCTTTTCTCAGCTGCAGCTCCGCGGATTCCTCAGCCTGAGACGGCGGGCGGTCGGCGAGACACAGCGAAACCCAGCCCGAAACCGGCCCGAGCACACACTGACGCGGCTGTGAGTCTGTGTGTGCTCACGCAGCATTCTCATCCGTTTGTCATTACTGGTGTCATTGTCTGGTTGCTATCAAACGCCATTGTAACACATAATCACTGATGTTCTGTGTAACAGTGGTGGACTCATCAGAACAGAGTGGGCGAGCTGACCAATCAGAGCACAGTGTGCTCATAGGGAGGGGGGGGGGGGCAGGAGCTCCAACAAGCCATTTAGGACAGAGAGTAAATACACATACTATCTATATACAGAGATGCTGTTTGAGAAACCAATGTGAGTTTGGAACATTGCACAATGTAAATCTATTCTAGTAAACCTCAACAATGGAATTATGATCAGTAGAAATGGCCATGACATGGGACCTTTAACATTCTTTAAACACTTATTGTAATTAGTCTAAAAAGTGTAGTTTCCGCCATCATTCCTGTCCGTCATTATAACACTGTGCAGTACGTCCCAGGATAAGATCTGGGAATGTGTAAAGAGTGCAGGAAAGACACCAAGTTAGGCAAGGAGAATGACCATACAGGCTTTTAAATAAAACGATGCAGTTATCCAAACTGTCCTTTGACTTACTTTGTTCTACTATTACTTATATCTGACACAGCCTGTGTGCACACCTTCAGTATTACTTCCAGATAAAGTGCTTTAGAAAATCTGGTTAAACGGTTGGCGTATTCCGTTTGTTAAACTTTGTAATAGCCTTGTCAACATGCTCCAACACATAACAATAACTTTGTTGAGTACTTGCCAAAACTATCTGGAATGATCTTCTTTTTTTTTTTCTTAACGGCACCTTTCATAAGAAGGGATCCTCCTCACAGTTAGTTGTTTGTCATAATCAACTAAAAAGCCCCTACTGTTGCATGTAAATGCTTAAGAAGTACAGACAGCCTTCTTAATTTCTCACTGCTCATCACACAAGCAGGATAGTATCTGACCTGGCAGCGCGGGAGCTTGTTGTGCTGTTGCACGGTGTGAGGAACCCGCCTCCGTTGCTGCTCCCAGGTCTGTGCCCGTTGCTGAGCCCGCTGCTGTGCCCGCTGCTGTGCCCACTGCTGTGCCCACTGCTGTGCCCGTTGCTGAGCCTATGGGAGGGGATGGGGGATGTAAAAGCCCCTGGGGACTGGCTGTCTGGAAGCATCCTCACCAACCCTGAGAGAGGGAAGAGACGTGCATTGTTCAGCGAGAATAACTTTATATAATATGTGGCATGAGAGAAAAATGGGGGTGGTGGATCATGCTGTACATTAGATCAAGACATTTAAGTTACAGCTTTCAAGAATGTATAATGTAGGAGAAGGACACCTGGCAAGACTTGACATGACCTTGTAGATCAGCCTACTGGGATTTGGAGACGGATAGGTGTGTGTGTAAAAACAAAAATCCTACTGGAGATCAAGTATACTGTATCGGCTCTTCTGTGGCTCATCCAGCCTATACAGGAAAATCCTGCTTTCTACCAACGTAATAACAGCCTGTCGACGCATTCGACACACCTTTGATTTGACTAAAAGGGAGGGAACTGAACAAGCAGTCAGACAAAATGAGAGCAGAGAGAGTGGGTATTGTTCTATAACATGGTGCCCTCAGCGTGAGCAATTAAAGAGCACAATAGAAAATAGAAAAAGGGGGATGGTATAGCTCACCCTGTACGGACTGCGGCCTGTCGTTGAGTCTGTTGTTGTTGCGATGCGAGCTCCGTCTTCTAGGCAAACTGGCAGACTCTTTGCTTTGTTCCTTCAAAATTAAATAAAAATAATGTAAGCTGAAGCGATGAGAAGACTTTAAAATGTTGAGGTTTTTATGCCATTCTGTAACATTAAATGATGTTAAAATCTCTTCGTTTTTGACAGCCGGTGTGACCATACAAAACCTTTTCTTTAAAGTTCCTGGGAAATTGTCAGACGTTTAATGACTAATGATTGACAGCTTTGTTGAGAAAATGAAAAAGGCACTTACTGAAACTAAACGTTAGTTGTAAACACATGCTGTCAGTAGTACACACATGCTGTTTCCATGGTGACATACCTGAGGAGGTGTGTGAACCACCAGAGGGGAAAGTGACATCATGCAGGGGGCTGAGCCGGTGATGTCCGACCAATCGGTGGGAGGCTTCTTCTCTTTGAGAACCTGTAGGACCAGAATATATTGAGTTTGAAATGTAGCAACGTATAAGTGAAACAACTAAAAGCGAAACAGTTTTAAATAAACCGAAGGGGCAGGGAAGATGACAAACACTGATTTACATTCGACATACCACATCTGGCTGAAAAGGAAAACACCACTTCCGAGAGGGATCGTAATGAGTTAAACAAAATTATCATTGACTCACTATCTTTCCCTCCCACCCTGCTTGACTCACAAACACATGAGTAATTCAGCCGCCACATGCAGTCAACTGTTTAACTCTTATCCGTCTCTTTCACTACTCTACACCCGTACAATGCCCACGGGCAATGTGCGGACAGGGAAGATTTGTGCAACTGATCCTCGGATATCATTTTCTTCAACATCTGCGTCTTGTTACAACTATGATATCCCATCAGATTAAATTCCCTTAAACTATCTACTGCACAAGTTCTTTTCTGGAGGACACAACAAGCCCTGAGCATTAACCCCACATGTCAGAAGCACATCCTGCTCACGGTCATATTGGAGTCACTTGGTCATGACACCGTCTTGCCCTCTCTCCTCCTTTGCCACTCCCTTGTATCCTCCCTCCAGCTGTTCCCCTTCTCTCTCCCAGATGAACTTAACGCATTAAGGCAGTTTCTGACAAACACAATTCAAACGCCTGTCAGCCACGAAGATCAATTTGAGTGTCTTTGGCTTACCGCTTGTTAAAATGATGTGGAACTTCTCCCAGCTTGCCTTCTCTCCCTGTCACACATCCACACACACATGTCCACACACACTCACATAAGCAGCACCCTCCCTCACAATGCTTACTCCTCCCTCTATCCCTTTCCTTCCCTCCCTCTCCCAACTCCCTCTTGCTCCCTCCCTCTGTTTCTCTCTTTCCATGTCTGATTTGCTTTTTCCTCGTCTAGATCTCCACTCCTCCTCCTCCTCCTCATTTTAACTGGTGCTGTCCTAATTCAAAAGACAAACCACTGGCGGTGTGATAAAGGCACAGCTCCGTTTAATTAGTGACTGAGTAAATCACATACATATTTAAATACATATTCATAACACACTGATAAAACATGGCAGGATGGTCTTTCCACGGTGACATGATATCAAATATACACAAAAAACCAACTTCCTCTAATCATAGTAAATACAGTAACTGTGGAGACTACAGCTGTGCAACTAAAAATCACTTTTTAAATCCTTTACCACACAAATGACTGTGGTTGTGCTAATATTGACACTTCTGAATCATTTTGCAGAGAAACTGATGTAGGAGGTGTGGACTCACTTAACAGTTCATTTAGCAATCTATGTTCAAACAAAACCACTATTCACTTGTAAGGTCAACATATGTGTTTGAATGCTATACTTCAGATTTGAAAAATTCAAAAGAAATTGGCAAACTAGGGAGGAAATAGGATTTCATTTCTTACACAGTTGCCATCTTTCGTTCTTTTAGCAAAATTCAAATGCTGTTTCCAATCAAGTAAAAAAACAAACGACAGAATGAATGAACTCTCAGATGTAGTAATGGTGGTTGGTAATAGTCAATAATATCATGTCTCTTACCGTTTGATTTGTGTGGACGAGGTCTCTCCTCTCCTTCCTCAAGGCGTTCATCTTCCTCTCCTTCTCCCACTCCATCTCCTTCAGCTGTCTCTGTAACTGCTGCACTCGCTCCTGAAAATTAGCAGCATAATTCCCATCAGTGTGGACAGCCACATGGTTTCTCCTCCTCAAAACAATTGGCGTGTGCTGTATCTGATACATCTGGCTGGCCCCTAGTGTAGTTCTTCTTTTCATTATGTTAAGGTGTAATGGTTTGTAAACATGGATTCTGTTTTGAGAGAAAACGCGGAGCCCCGAGCCGAGCTGATTTCCTGAGCCGAGACACAATGCAAATCACACATTTGCAAGTTAATGAGAGGCAGGAGAGGAACACGTGACAGCAGGAGTGAGAGTGGAACAAAATAAATGATGGGACGTTTTTAATCAGGACATTAGGGCAGCAAGTGTGACACAGTGAGAGAGAGACAGGCAGACAGACAGACAGACAGAGGGTGTAAGGATGAGCTGTCATTTGCAGCTGAGTCAACCACCGTCTCTCTCACACAATCCTCCTCTCACATACTTCAGCTAATTGAGGAACAATTTATATATTATCATCATCACAATCCAATCTATTGTCTGTATTCATGTGTTCTTGTGGAATCTGACTTGGGAATGGAACAACAGCCATTTTGAAACTTTCTGTCAGAATGTAAACAAAGATCTAACTCAAAAAGATTTTCCAGCTGCCTTCACTTTCTATCTTGCAGACATTTGGAAATAGTGGAGGTTTGCAAATATTTTGCAATGAGGAAATTCAAAACGTTTTTTTTACTCATTAAATGACAATAGAAAAGGTTTCAATTAACCTTCTTTTATCATTCATAACCCATGCTATGAAATTGATGGTTCATGGTCCCCTGAGGATGAATCCCTTTGAACTGTGGACTCAACTTTCATAACATTGTCAATACAAAATGGAAATATGTGGTTGCAAGAGATATGACAGCTATGGGAAGACGCAAATAAATGTTTTCTAACAATCATATATCCCTCAGGATCATTTGCAAAGACTTTAGTAATCTTCTGACTTTAGATAAAGCGCCATCATCAGCTGTAATTTGTGTTTTGTGCCAACTAGCAAATGTTAGCAATATGAACATTGTTAAGACAGTAAACAAGGTAGATATCATACCAGCTAAACATCAGCATGTTGCCATCATTATTGGTAGCACGTCTGCATGTTGGCGTTAACATTTAACTTAAAAACACTCCTGTGTTAAAGTACACCCTCACAGCGTGGCTGTAGAGTCCCTTTATAGTGCGTAAGACTGATGAAGCTGTCAAAGAAACAACAGATTGTTTCCTATTCACCTTCACATTTAAGAAAGTCGGAATCACCGTTGGAAAGAGCATGTCTCGGTCATTTAATAAGATATTGAAAACTCAACAGTTGACGCGTCACTGCAGTTATACATTTAGGATATCTCACGCAAGTGCCAAAATGTTCCAGGCCTCTTCAAATGATCGTGGAAATCCGAAACCTGAATAGTTTAGTCTCCCAATTTGCTCCTTTTGTTGACTCTCCCCATCACAAAGCTGCAGAATGAAGTGTTTGACAATGACAATCATCATCTTGGCTTCCACAGTAAATCAGATTCATTGTGTGGTACGTTGTCTCTTTTCATTAGATTTACTGGTGTGGGGTTTACAATCAAGCCTGGTCTATTCAAAACTGTCTGGCCAATCACAGGCCATTTGTATACACGCTGCTGCACAGAAACAGGTTGAAAGTTGAAGGTGAAGGCTTTGGAATATTTGAGTGCATGATCTGGGAACTATTGTTGTTATTGTCTATTACTGTTTTGTATTTCATCTCTGTTTGGGAATACACATTTATTTCATCCAATTTTTCTCACCATTTCAACATTTAAAATCAACTTGTAAAGGATCATGACTACTGCCAATTCTAAGTGTGATACAGCTATTGCATTCTTGAAACAAATAGTCATGATCCCAATGTTGAACAAAGATGATCCTGAATATCATTTAAGCCAGAACAATGCAGCCATGTTTCCAAATCCCCTCATGCATTTTATCTCTCGATCTTCAGCGCCGTTGTCACTGCTCTTCTTTCCTTCCTGCTCCTTGGATTTCTCTCTCAGGGTGGCCTCTGATGTAATTAAGCTTGCTGTCTGGAGTCATGTGACAGTGTCAGGGTGATGCTGGTGAGAGTGTAAAGGTTCACGCTCGTGTCACGATTTAACGGGTTGGAGAGGAAGGAGGACAAGTCTTAACCTGCAATGACAACCATGGACTGTGACTTGAGGACAGTGCATGTGCACACTGCTTTAAAGTGGTAGGGAGGCCTTTGGAGCAAATCAGCCAATAATGATGATTTTCACCGAGCTGGAGTGCAAAAAATAGAATCTGCAGATGTATAGCTTTGCTGATTAATGCAATCAACTCTGTGATTATTTTAGGAGGAGCTCAGATTTGTGGCTTTACAGTTCCCTTTCTGCTCTGAGCACTCCTTATTTTGACTCTGAAGAGAGAAGATTAATTTCAGATGCTCATAATTGGAGGATGCTGGAAAACCGTTCTGAGGTTAAAAAAGGAAAACAAGAAAGCCAACTTGGTGAAGTAAAGGATTGTGTATCATTTGTCTCACACAATCGTGAAGCCAATGTTTGCAGTAACAACAGCATTAAAGTCTATTCTATGTCGTGCATCGTTTAAATTGATATGAATATGTTTTTGTGATCTATTTCTCTACCAACACTGATGACACAAACATAATCAATAAATATGAGAAAACTATCAGAAATCAATGAAGAAAAGATAATTGGAAATTATTAACATGATAAATTAATGATAAACCCCTAAAATATGAAGTAAATTGTAGTAAGATATACGAGTAGTTGTTATAGGCATCACCTTCCTGTGTTGGCGTGCATTCACATGGACTTTGAGTTCCAGCGTTGTCATATTTGACAAATGTAGACGTCTCTGCCGGGCTACTGTGTTAGACTGATTGATTGTGGGGTGTTGTTTGTTTGTCCACCTGCTCTGTGCAGAAGTCTAATGTCACAACTCTGTATTACGAGTTCTGTGTGTGAAGGTTAATCCCATGTCAGCCAGCGGGGGTAACACTGATATGAAGCACATGACACACAGATAAGCCGTATCACACGTCAGGGGCAGTTGTGAAATTCTCGGAGAAAAATTCCTTCGACAAAACCTTGTTGTTTACCTGTCCACTGTTGATCGCATGCTGCTGACGCAGGATTTCCTTATCCATCTCCCCTTCACTCTCTTCCTCCCCATCTTCATCAACCGTGCTCTCATCATCCTCATCAAGTCCGCTCTCCTTCTCCAGAACACTAAACTCCCAGTCCTCAAACGCCCGGACCGCCGCTTCCATCGCCTCTCTCTCCTGCAATCAAGACGAATGATCGAGTCAAATACAACTCAGCCATTGTTTACATATCTATCTTTTTTGTATGCCAATAAATATCACAATAAAACTCTGATAGCTGATAAACAGCACTCAGATATTAAAGGTGGGGTAGGTAATTCACTTCAGAAACACTTTTTGTTATATTCCATGGAATGCTCTTAACATCCCAATAGCAATGAATACATTAAATGCTTTGACAATAAATACATACAAAAACGTCATCTGTGGAAGCCGTGGCGCTGTAAAAAGCACGGCCAATCATCTGAGTAAAGTAACTGGATGGCCTACCTGCCTGTCAGCCTTCCATCTGTGCACAAACTTATCTCGTGCCCTCATTGGTCATGTGCGTGTTTGTGTGAGGAGGGGCTCTGTAAGGAAGTCTGAAGGAAGGGGCAGATTTTTTTCCGGTTGTGTATTTTGAAATTCTAGCGCACTCGAGCTGGTTTCTCCATTCTTACCTACCCTACCTTTAAGGAACAACACTTGAGATGTTACTTGTTCTTTGTCATTTAACCTCTCTTCAAACTAATCTGTGAATAGATTGTTTACCTTAGAGACAGACTTTATTTAAAGCTACTAAAGTAAATTCATAATGTATAAGGGTTTTGTCATAAAGCAGTGCCATTTCCAATGTGCTAGACTTCCATTTGTGAAGCTGGTTCCTTTATTTTCTTATATTAAAAACAAAGTAAATTGCTTCAAAAAAATGATAATATTAGGGTTATACTAAGTTTATGGAAGGAAAAAAATATATAATATTTATACATGCTTTTATACTTCCATTTTTTATTTAACGACAAATGAGTTTGTCTGTTATATTTATATAGAAGACATCACATTTGACAAATTGTATTTATCAGAAAACAACTTCTGGGATTCTATATTTCTTGGCACGAGAATGCTATACTTCAGATTTGAAAATTCAAAAGAAATTGGCAAACTAGGGAGGAAATAGGATTTCATTTCTTACACAGTTGCCATCTTTCCTTCTTTTAGCAAAATTCAAATGCTGTATCCAATAAAGTAAAAAAACAGACAGAATGAATGAACTCTCAGATGTAGTAATGGTGGTTGGTAATACTCCATAATATCATTCCATAAAAGCACTTGTTTTAAGGCTGCATTACCAAAATGACTCAAACCATGTTCATTAGATAAAAGTGCAAGTGCTGGTGAAAGTAAAAACATGTGCATATTCATTGCCTCATAACCAAAATACCTGCTCTTCTTCCTATGCAGTGTGTATTGAAGTCCTGCGTGCATGCATGAGGTTTTTTCCTTTGGGGTATTTGTGACAAACCAGTTTCTAAAGCATCTTTCCAAATAAATCTGTTATGTCACAACATAAATTAAGGAACCTGCTGCTAGACTGCACTAACCCTGTCATTAAACACTGCTTTTGAAACAAGAAGGTCTCTCATCTGGTTTCTGCCACATTCACAAAGAAAAGTATACAGTTCTTGGTGTGTGTGTGTGTGTGTGTGTGTGTGTGTGTGTGTGTGTGTGTGTGTGTGTGTGTGTGTGTGTGTGTGTGTGTGTGTGTGTGTGTGTGTGTGTGTGTGTGTGTGTGTGTGTGTGTGTGTGTGTGAAACATTGACACAGCAGGTTGAACAGGTACTGAACAATCACACGTTGTGCAACCACACACACCATTATGTGTAGGAATCCGAACTGATGCTGACACAACCTGCATCTGAGACACACTGGCATGGACTAACCAGGATCAGTTTCAGTGTTATATAGTTTATATCAATTGGAAAGCTGCTAACATCATTTATTGGATGTTATTCACTTATACACATGCTTAGCAAGATTGGATGCACAGAGACAGAAGGGCAGTGATACTAAAAAGTTCCATAAATGAAAACCTTTTTGAGCTTTTTTAAGAGATTGCTGTCTGGTGAATTTTACGTAAAAAGTCACCAGGCTTATTTCTTCAAACCATATATATATATATATATATATATATATATATATATATATAAAATATATATATATATAAAATTACAATACTTTAAAGAGTTTCTGACATCTTATTTGCTGATTCCGTGGTTTAAAAGATTCTTTTGAATTCAAGAACCAGGTCGAAACCTGCATGCATCCAATATCAAAGTGCAGTTTAAGTCCTTGTTTGATCCAGCGAAGAAATAGGCTAATGCATTGCTTTTTATATATATATATATATATATATATATATATATACAGTTGCAAGAAAAAGTATGTGAACCCTTTGGATTCTCCACACATAGCGTTGTGTTTCATCTGTCCACAGAATATGTTGCCAGCAGTGCTGTGGAACATCCAGGTGCTCTTTTGCAAACTTCAAAACGTGCAGCAATGTTTTTTCTGGACAGCAGTGGCTTCCTCCGTGGTGTCCTCCCATGAACTCCATTCTTGTTCAGTGTTTTACGTATCGTAGATTCGTCAACAGAGATGTCAGCATGTGCCAGAGATTTCTTTAAGTCTCTATCTGACACTCTAGGACTCTTCTTCACCTCATTGAGCATTCTGCGCTGTGCTCTTGCAGTCATCTTTACAGGACGGCCACTCCTAGGGAGAGTAGCAACAGTGCTGAACTTTCTCCATGTATAGACAATTTGTCTCACCGTGGACTGATGAACATCAAGGCTTTCAGAGATACTTTTTCGTAGGTTTTCTGAGAGCTCTTTTGTGCGAGGCATGGTTCACATCTGGCAATGCTTCTTAAGAATAGCAAATTCAAAACTGGTGTATTTTTTATAGGGCAGGGCAGCTTTAACCAACACCTCCAATCTCGTCTCATTGATTGGACTCCAGGTCGGCTGACTCCTGACTCCAATTAGCTCTTGAACAAATCTTTAGCCTCGGGGTTCTCATACTTGTTCCACCCTGCACTGTGAATGTTTACATGGTGTGTTCAATAAAAACATGAACACATATAACTGTTTGTGTGGTATTAGTTTAAGCAGACTGTGTTTGTCTATTGTTGTGACTTAGGTGAAGATCAGAACACATGTTATGACCAACTTATGCAGAAATCCAGGTCATTCCAAAGGGTTCACTTTTTCTTGCAACTGTATATTCACATCTCATAAGCATTAAGGGGTGCAAGTCCAAAAGGGGTTCGTCTCAACAGGTTTATGAACATGACACAACGTCGCCTTTTCTTTGGGTTTCTTCATAGATGGAGAGCTGTAGCCACTGACCTGCTTCAGCTGCAGTGTGATCAGTTCTCTCTGGCTCTCTGGCTGACTGGGGATCAGTTTCTCCTTCTCCTCGAACCTCCCCTTCAGCTCTTTCACCCTCCGTCTTTCCTCCTCCAGACTCTCTCGCTCCTACAGGGAAGGGCAGTGAAGCAGGAGTAAAGTCATCACCTCAACTTTTCAAAGCAGAACAAAAAATATTTCAAAAGAGAAAAAATCAACACAATAACAAGTCAATTTCACGACCATGTCTACAGAGTTTGTTCTGCAGATCATTACTGAGCACACACATATGAACCACGACACAATCGGGAGGTAAAACATCACAAAAGCACAAAACACATACAAGTTTGTGACGAATTAAATATGTTTTTTTAGCTGTATTGCATGATACCTTTTGTCTGTCGATTTTTCGGTGCTTCCCCTTCCGTCGGACCTCCTGCTGTAGAGCCTGCAGCTTCTGTGTGTGTCTGTGTAGCTGAGAGTTCTCCGTCTGCAGCTCTCCCTGCAGCAGGGCGATCTCCAGCTGCAGCTGAAAGGACAGGAGACGCCGCTGAGCTGAATCGTATTGACCACGGCTTGAGCAAGTCACAGATATGCATTCCTTTACCGTCACTGTGTCGGAATTTGCTGAAGTCTGCACATTTAGATCTCCAAGTCAACACCATCGAAATTATTTTAGAGTTTCCTTTAACACTCAGTTTCAGTTGGTTATTTGATGCAGCAATTGTTTGCACTAGAACCCTTTACATATGTATGATGATTATATATTGATTCGTCTGCAAACTATGTTCTCAGAGATTCCTCTATTGTAAAAGTGTAAAAAATAGCAAAAAATGGAGGCAAGCCCAAGGACAGATCTTTACATTGCTTTTCTGCCCAACCAACTTCCCACAACATATTACACATTAGAGACAAAGACAACTCAATGCCAAAGTAGTGTCATTAAAACTTTAAAGAATAGCTATTCTTTATCATCATTTATTTTCAGTGATCTTTCATATATTTTTGGTTCAAGTATGCAAAAGTAAGCTTGGCTGTTCCATTTCAGGATTTCTTAAAATGCTTTAATGATAAAACTTTAGACAAATTATCCAATTGTTTCAGTTTGATATGAATAGGATGAGAAAAATAGATGTGTTGGTGCCTGTATTTGATTGGGCAACAATTATGTTAGATGCTCACTTCAATCTTTAGTTCCTCCTTCTGTTGGTCGATCTCTGTGATTCGCTGTCGGATCATTGAGGACGACGGCAGGAGCCTCAGTGAGCCCAGCTCCAGTTTTTTGACGCAAGACTGGCATTGGGGGGGGAAACAAAGTATGAAAGTGTCAACAGTAAACGGTTGGGTTTAGTAATGTGGCGTGATTCATTGGTTTTAAAGCATTCTTTCTTTTGACAAGCAGGATCTAGAGGGGGCTTTCATACTCCCCACATTGTTACAACATTAAAGGAGCAGATCACCTTCATCAACAACCTTTCACTCACTTACCCTCTCACTCTCCGTGCTGCTGCTCTCTGTGTCTGACTCCGCCCCCGAGGAGGCGGGGCTGTGGCCCTCAGCCACTCTGGTGATCCACGGTGGCCGCGGCCCCCGCTGCCACGGGCTCCTGGTGCTCTCCATGTTATGTTGGGGCATTTCTAAAGAGAAGACAAGGGGGAGGGCAGTTCATGAGAGCTACTCACTTTTGTGAATATTGTGGTAATCTAATCTGCTGCACGGTTGAAGGTGTATCAGGGATCAGATGACAGGTCTCAGTAGGGAATTTCACAGCTGACTGAGTAGGGCTGCTCAATTCATCGTATTTTAATTGCAATTGAGATTTTGGCTTGCAATGATTATGAAAACAACATAATCGAAATTTAAAAAAATGCCATAATCGAGCAGCCCTACAGCTGAGTAGTGAGGACGTTAAAACACAGAAATGCACCACCTGATCCAGAAACCTGTCACTGATGGAGTACACACCTTATCGTAGAGGAAACAATAGTGAAAGAGAGGGGAAGGTGCAGGGTGTGGCGATGTTTCAGGGTCCCTCCAAGGGACTCTGCTGTGTATGGACAATGGAGTGATAAATGACAGTTGGGAGGCTTTGATGTGCACCAGCAACGAGACGGTTTATGAATGGAACAATTAATGAAAAACTACAAGGAGTTCCACATATGTTGGAGCAAATAAGAATAGTCTTTGAAGTACTTTGATGTCATACTTTTTTGTTCTGTATTTAACATGCATGTCCATTAACAAGACAACATATCATTGTATAATGTTTACATTGTTCTACATCAAAGTGCTTCCCAACTTTTAGGAATACGTCAACCTAAAGACCTTTATTATCCTTGTCTCTTTATTTTATTTTGCCCTTTAATCCTCTACTACCGTGTGGTCTCTCTGTACACAAAACCACCAGAAGCATGCACACATGCACAGGCTAAAACCAACTTGTGGGAAAATACTTTTGATGCCTATATTGTCCAACCTTTTCCCACCATCTCCCCTCGCCCTCTGTGCCCTCCCTCTCTCCTTGGATCCAGACCTTATTAGGCTGCAGGGAATGCAGGCGAAGTGGAAGCCTAGACATAAATATACAGCAGAGATGTGAGTGAGGGTTTCCAAACAACGACTGACACACAGACACACCGAGAGAGAGATTGGAGAAGGGAGAGGCATGGGCAGAGAGAGAGGAAAGAGAAAAACAGCAGGAAGTGGAGTGTTAAATGTCAAAGGTCAGTTCCTGGCGATACTGCAAATATGCAACATGCAGTTTTATAGATGCGGATAAAGAATACAATAATGTTCACTAAAGAAAAATATAAATATTTCTTATCATGAGGATATTTCAAAGATGTGATTCCAGGCCGTTGGATAGCTCAGCGGTTAGAGCGTAAATCGCTGCCTAAGCTGGTTCGAATCCTGAGCCGGCAGAACATTAAGGCGATGACCTCCCTTCTGTCTCCCCGTTTTAACGCTATAAATCTCTATTAAATGCCTTCTCTGGCCCAAAAATAGCTTTAAAAAAAAGAGGTGATTCCAACTCTTTACCGGTTGATCCATGTATAGCCGCATGTCATCATTTCAGCGCTGGTTGTCTTGGTGGTGCCCAGCAAACAATGTGGGCTTCGTAAATAATTGGACAGCCTTCTGGGGAAAACCTGGTCTGATTAAGAGAGACGGCATTCACCCTACTTTGAAAGGTGCAGATCTCATTTCGGCAAACATTTCAGGGCTTTGTGGACGTAATCCATGACAAACTGGAGTTGAGACCAGGAGGCAGAGTCGCAGTCTTACACGCTTCTCTGCGCTCTCTCCTAGGCAGTCACCCATAGGAATCCCGAACCCAATAAAATATTAGCGGTGTGTGTGTCTGCCCAAGGACAATTTAAGGTAAAACCTAATAGAGGTGTCATACATAATAACCTAATAAAAGTAAATGTAACAACTACTACAGTGCAACAAAACAGGAAGATTAAATGTGGTCTCTTAAACATAAGATCTCTAGCATCTAAAGCAATATTGGTAAATGATTTAATATCAGATTATAATATTGATATATGCTGTCTCACTGAAACTTGGTTGAGACATGAAGAATATGTCAGCATAAATGAGGCCACTCCACCCAGCCATGTCAACACTCATATTGCTCGAGGCACGGGCCGAGGAGGTGGAGTTGCAGCAATCTTTGACTCAAGTTTACTTATCAATACTAAACCAAAATGTAATTATACCTCTTTTGAAAGCCTCGTTTTTAGTCTTACGCATCCGACCTGGAAAACTTTGCAGCCAATCTTATTTGTTACAGTGTATCGTGCACCAGGTCCTTATTCAGTTTTTATCAACTTTGGTTCTTAAAACAGACAAAGTAATTATCGTAGGTGACTTTAATATTCATGTTGACGATGATAAAAATAGCCTTACTGTTGCATTTAACTCTATATTAGATTCTGTTGGTTTCTGTCAGAGTGTAAATAAACCAACCCACTGTTATAATCACACTCTCGACCTTGTTCTGACTTATGGTATTGAAATTGAGCAACTATTAGTCGAACCGCATAATCCTGCTTTATCCGACCATTTCTTAGTAACTTTTGAAGTACTGTTACTAGACTACAAAGCATTAGTCAAAAGCTCTTGCAGCAGAAACCTATCTGTTAGTGCTATAGCCACATTTAAGGAAGAGATTCCACCAATACTTAACTCGATAGCATGTCTGCATGTAGGGGAGGAAACTTATACAAAATGTACACCACCCCAAATTGATCATGTTGTTGATAGTGCTATAGATGCGCTGCGAATAAAATTAGACTCTGTTGCTCCTTTGAAAAATAAGAAAATAAAACAACATAGATTAGCTCCATGGCATAATGCCGAAACCCGCAAAATAAAGCAAAAGTCTAGACAACTTGAAAGGATATGGCGTTCCACTAAACTTGAAGAATCTCGTTTAATTTGGCATATTACTCTCAATGAATATAAGAAAGCACTGCGTAAAGCGAGAGCAGCCTACTACTCTTCATTAATAGATGAGAATAAGAATAATGCAAGATTTCTTTTCAGCACTGTAGCCAGGCTGACAGAGAGCCACAGCTCCATTGAGCCTTCTATTCCCATAGCACTCAGTAGTAATGATTTTATGTGCTTTTTTAACGATAAAATTGTTACTCTTAGAAACAAAATTAATGACCTCTTGCCTTCGACCAGTATAGTGTTATCAACAGCTCCCGGAATCGTAAGTTCTAATATTACACTAGATAGTAAACTAGAATGCTTTTCAGCCATTAACCTTGAACAATTACATTCAATGATTCTCTCTTCTAAACCATCAACGTGCATGTTAGACCCAATTCCAACTAAGCTGTTGAAGGAAGTTTTTCCATTAATTAGCACTTCTTTATTAAATATTATGAATATGTCTTTATTATCAGGCTATGTTCCACAATCATTCAAAGTAGCAGTGATAAAACCGCTTCTTAAAAAGCACAACCTCGATCCAGAGGTTTTAGCCAACTATAGACCTATTTCTAATCTTCCGTTCCTCTCAAATTCTTGAGAAAGCGGTCGCAAAACAGTTGTGTGATTACTTAAAAAACAATGATTTATTTGAAGATTTTCAGTCTTGCTTTAGAACACATCATAGCACAGAGACAGCTCTGGTTAAAGTCACAAATGATATTCTAATAGCCTCAGACAAGGGACTTGTCTCTATTCTTGTTTTGCTCGATCTCAGTGCTGCATTTGATACTATCGACCATGATATCCTATTGCAAAGACTAGAGCACTTAGTTGGCATACAGGGAACTGCTTTAGGCTGGTTTAGGTCCTATCTATCTGAACGCTCTCAGTTTGTACGTGTTAACGATGAATCTTCCACGCAAACCAAAGTTAGCCATGGAGTGCCACAGGGCTCAGTGCTCGGACCTATTTTGTTCACATTATATATGCTTCCGTTAGGCAATATTATAAGGAATCATTCTGTAAACTTTCATTGTTATGCGGATGATACTCAACTATATTTATCAATCAAGCCTGATGAAATTAATCATCTAAATAAAATTCAAGACTGCCTTAAGGACTTAAAAACGTGGATGACCTTAAACTTTTTGATGTTAAACACGACCAAAACTGAAGTTATTGTACTTGGCCCGAAGAATCTACGAAACAAATTATCTAAAGACATACTAACTATGGATGGCATTAATTTGGCCTCCAGTGAGACTGTAAGGAATCTTGGTGTTATATTTGATCAGGATTTATCCTTTAACGCCCACATAAAATCAATTTCAAGGACCGCCTACTTCCATCTACGTAACATTGCAAATATCAGGCATATCTTGCCTCAAAACGATGCAGAGAAACTAGTCCATGCATTTGTTACTTCTAGGCTGGATTATTGTAACTCTTTATTATCAGGGAGTACCAAGAAGTCAATCAAGTCGCTTCAGCCGATTCAAAATGCTGCAGCTCGTGTACTAACCAGAGTTAGGAAAAGGGACCACATTACTCCTGTTCTGGCTGCCTTACACTGGCTCCCTATAGAACACAGGATAGAATTTAAAATTCTTCTTCTCGCCTACAAAGCCCTTAATGGGCAGGCGCCATCTTACCTTAAAGAACTCATTATACCCTACTGTCCTACTAGGGCATTGCGTTCCAAGAATGCAGGGTTGTTGGTTGTTCCTAGAATCTCTAAAAGTACAATGGGAGCCAGATCCTTTTCTTATCAAGCTCCACATTTGTGGAATCAGCTTCCAGTTTGTGTTCGGGCGGCAGACACCCTATCCGTTTTTAAGAGTGCGCTTAAGACCTTCCTTTTTGATAAAGCTTATAGTTAGGGCTGATTAGATTCAGCCCCTAGTTTTGCTGATATAGGCTTAGTTTGTCGGGGGACATCTTACTTCTTCCTTCTCTCTGTCTATACCCGTGTACACTCATGTTCCGATTAACGCAGCTTCCCCAAATGTCTTTCTTTTTGGTGTCTATATACGCTGGGATCCGGAGTCATGGATGATCCTGCGGTCCTGTGTCCTGGATGGCGAGCGCTGGATCTTGAGTCGTGGCTGTGGTCCTGGATCATAGGTCCTGGATGGATATCCTCGTGGATTCATCTTCCTATTATACACACATGCATTTCCAAACATTTGGACTACCTATGTTGCAAATGTATTATCTTTTCAATTTACACACGGCATCTATTGCACGTATGTCCGTCCTGGGAGAGGGATCCCTCCTCTGTTGCTCTCCCTGAGGTTTCTCCCATTTTTCCCTTTAAACTGGGTTTTCTTTGGAAGTTTTTCCTTGTACGATGTGAGGGTCTAAGGACAGAGGGTGTCGTATTGTCATACTGATATTCTGTACACACTGTGAAGACCACTGAGACAAATGTAACATTTGTGATATTGGGCTATATAAATAAACATTGATTGATTGATTGATTGATTGATTGATTGATTGATTGACTCTGATAAACAGTTGTTATACTGCAAAATTCAAGTTTCACTGATAGAAACGACCAACATAAAATGTTTTTAATTACTTCACAGTGAAACACACACATGTTAATGAAGTTGAACTGGCAGAAGGCCGAACACTTCAGCGGTCAAATGTCTGGAGTAAAAAAATATTCACAGTTTCAGTGCTGGTATTTCATTCCTATTTATATATTATGGATGAATGATATTAGACTTTGCCAACATTCCAATCTTTTTATTGTTGACCAATTGCTGAATCCAATATACACAAAACATGTCCACCTAATTGCAGAGAACACTCTTTGTATGCATACTGTTATTTTGTGCAGACATACATTCAATGCTTTTCAAAATGAACAAATTCAATGGGAACAATGACAAAAAAATAGTCTTTAACTTAGGTTCGATGTAAAACATGGTATATTCATTTTGACTATAATTATTATCCAACTACCAAATCGGAGGACATTTCCATTGTTGGCAATGCCATTTCTAAAGCCTTTCTCTGGCATCAAGACTGTGCATGAATACACTATTTGTCCGGCTACAAAATGATTCTCGTCTGCTTTCCAGTAAAAGCTGTCAATATCTGGGAAAACAAAGCCGACAGAGCTTCACACGAGTTTGATTATTATCCAAACAAATATCAGGGCAAGCGCATGCTTTCTGACCTCCAGCTAAAGTCCACTCAGATACAACACTGGGGGGCCGAAAGAGAGGCATTCAGGAGTAAAGTCCATGCTTTCATGTTAACAAAGTGGTCAAAAGCACCAGAAAACAGGCTAAACAAACACATTGCACCGGCAAAACAAGAGATAGTGAGACAGTAGGAGACAGTGATAAAAGCAACGACTATGGATACAAAATCAGCATGGGCAGAAAGAAAAAAGAAGAGGGAAAAGTTCAGCTCGAGTCAGATCAAAGAACAAAACAGACTTTTGTGTCCAAAATAATTAGTCTTTAATGCTGGGAGGGTGCGCCTCTGGAGGATAAGATAGCAGACAGGGAGTGAACAGAGTGGGCATGTGTTTGTTTATGTGTGTGTTATGTAATGAGTTCCCAGAGATATAAGACGCACGATATAACCCTAAACTCTCAAAGTGAAACCCCGTAGATCAGCAATAACCAGCAACATCTGACTCATAAGCACACAGTGAGACCAGTGAGAGAGTCAAGCATGTTCAACAACACAGCCGAATGATTCTCATGTCAAATTGTCTCACTACGTGCTCAAATCAGCAACATCTCTCTTTCCCTAGGTTTCAGACAAATTAAATGACCCAGATAATAGTCCTTCAATAAGCTATGTGTTAGTAAATCCAGTAAGAACAATCAAGACCTTCACGTCAATTATGCACACTTTTCAATGCTGCTGGGTCTGGGTCTCTTTAACCGTAGAGATCCCATGTTGTACGGAGACAGTGTTCACACAAATACACAGTGTATGATCTTACTGCAGGAGATTGAGGTGTGTTGTGCTTTTCGCTGCTATGACGCCTTGAGCCGCTACAACCTGACGATGTCATGTGGGTTATGTTCTCCAACTTCGTCCTGCTGAGCCACTGAAGACAAATGTACAAATCTAAGCGTTTTGAGCACCAGGAAAAGCGCTATATAAATAACATGTATTATTATTATTATTATTATTACAACAAGTGTTCGCTGGTGTTTGTAGTTCCCTTTGTACAGCTGCACTACTGTCTTAGCAACATCGTTTTATGTTAGGCCTAGACTTACTCACATATCTAAAGATTGACTACTGTGTTTCTGAAACTGAAAACATATCGTATACTGTAATTCCCAAATGATGAAGAACCACACAGTAGCATTCTGAAATGACTGCCTGTCAGGACCCCTCATTTGTGAGTGGCTGAAAGGAATAGTGGAGCTAAGCATTGTTTACACATAACCATAAAGCCAACAGTGGCAACGGCTATATTCCACCAGCAACACACAGGACAAAAGAGCTGTGACGGTGGCCTGCTAGGTGAGGAAGTGAATGCCGCCTACAGCCTGAGCATGTGAGCAACACTGCCCTGTTCAGAGGGGGGCTGTGCACAATGTTCAATTAATCCACAGAGGCCAGGCATGGAGGTCAATCCTCTCTTAATTCACTCAAATTGCTCGCTGAACTTATAATTTATTACATTTGAATGGATTTCTGTTGTAGAATTGAATTATACAGTCAGTTTGCAAGAGAGTGACACACATAGACCAAGCTGTAACAGGGTCAGGGTCTAAACTGTAGGTTAGAGTGCACTGTAGTGTAAACAGAAGGGGGGGGGGGGTAGTGGGTTTACTGAAAATTATAATTTTTTGGCTCAAAATAGAAAGATTGATCCTGTCATTAAAGTCCACTACATTTTGTTTTAATACTTTAACTTTATTTGCAACTTTTCATCTCGTGAAACTAATACTGTCTTCTATATGGATTACACAAGATAAAAGTTAACAGAGATTTAATATAGAAAGTGAATTTATCATCTGAAATGTCTGTCTGTCTGTCTGAAGGTTGTTGATGAACTGCTCTGTCAAAGCAGTGCAGTTATAACAAAATGTTGCACTGGCCAAAAACAAACCCTTTTCCAGTTGTAGACTTTTGAAAGGTGAACAAATAAAATATTAAAAATGTAATGTAAAACTGTACTTTAACCTCCTCCCAAGGGAAGTTTAGAGTCAAATATGTTCAGAGGATTAGTAAATTGTGAAATCAGTCACGCTCAACACAACATACACTGCATTGTACTGTTCTGTATGAGTGCTGCATCGCCTCCAACACTGAGTCATGACAGAGACCAGAGGGGCAAGCCAGATGACAAAATGCAGTCTCTCATCTCCAGAAGGCATAAGACCAAAACCAGCTATTAGGCCTTGAGAACAAGGAAGTCACATATTATGTGTATTGGTCACAATTACAGGCTGTAGTTTTAATCAAACAGAACAAAATCTACAGCCTTTAAAACAACTCCTTTTTTTCAATAGGCGGCCTGCTATGAAAACATTGACACCAGTGTGTTATGCACACAGTGATTCCAGGGAACATAAATCATTTATTTATTATTTTTGACAAAATTGAGACACGAGGGTCCCTTTAACACTGTCTTGCTCTGGTCCTGCTTAACGTTATGCTCTAAACAAAAGGACAACAGATAACTTCTCTCTCTCATTTTAGAAGAATATGGTTAGGTTTCAAAATATTTTGCTTTGAGTTACAGAAACATATTGCTTTCTGCTATTCTATTAAAAGTGGGAAATAATGGCTATACAGCTATGCCTCTTTATGTGTTACATATGTGTCATGATATTTGTATGGACCTGCTCCTACACTAGAGCAAAGAGCATGCTGTCATTTGACAGATTAAGTGCTGTGGATGACAGCGACCTCTGGACCTGCTTGTGTGGCTCCTTCTGGCCCGCCGCCGAGGACCAGGAAGCTGTCGTCATAGAACAAGCAGTGTGAGCAGGAAAAGCAGGTGAGAGGTGCGAGTTTTGGCTTTCACCCAGCTGTCACCGGGAGGAAAAAAGAGACAAACCGGACCTGACACTTGGAATGCTACGCATAAGAAACAAAACCAGTAACGCAGCTAGTTAAACTCAACTCGCACATGCAAGAAATACCATAAAAATGCACTTTTATTTCGTGTTTTTTAACATTCCTCTGGAAAATTAGCTGATAAGTTGATGTTGGTATGAACATCAACATTTCCCGCTTTAGGTGTTAAAGATTGTTCTGCAATCATTGGTTGTATTAATGTAAACCGGCTCAAGCTCCACGAGTGGAAATGGCTTGGCATTGTTTGGAAAAGGTAACATTAGTCGCAACACAATACCCACTTTTTGTAATTATTATTCATATTTTTTTAACTCCATGTTTAGCCGGATGTAAACTGTTGTTATTGTACAACAACAGGCCCACCTTCACTTTAGCAGCCGTATTAGAACTTTGCTTGAATAAAATGTCAATTGGAAAGAATTTAGGATTCAAATTAAGTACCATCAAATCAAATAAATAAAAAACATGAATCACTGTTAGATTCCAGTAGAGTTCTTGGATTCTCTGGGCTAATGACGAGTCACATTCTGGTTTAAACATGTTGAATTAAACAGTGCAAATCAACAGCTTTTGCCAAGATTTCAACAATTGATCTTCTTAAATAATAAGCAACAACATCAGCAGGTAAGTTGTAGGAAACTAGATGAAGAACACAGGGGAAAAGAATAATAAAACAGAGTGCAAGAAAACTCACTTTCACCAACTTACGAAGCATATGAAGTGCAGAAATGAGGGTATGTTGTAAGAAAATATCTCAGCACTTCAAATACTGCTACTGTGGGTGTGTGTCAGGACTGGTTCAACTGCACTGACGGATTCCTTTGGCCTGAGAAAATCTCTGGGAATTGTGATGCAATAAAAGAGTGATCCATTAATGACAGGCTGGGATGGAGGGCTCAGACACAGATCCCAAGGTGGGTGTGGTGGGTGTGCGTGCGTGCGTGTGTGTGTGTGTGTGTGTGTGGACACTAGACGGACACTAATTAAAGGCAGAGCTCTCCAGACAGCAAACCCTCCCAACACAATTCAATCTCCCCTCACAATCCTCCCTGAACCCACACTCCCACCCACTCTGTTTACCCTGTGTGTGCTGATGGAGGGATTAAATGTGAGATATCTCAGGGTCATTGTAAACAAAAGGGTAATTGTGAAAGTTATTGTCATGGGATGGGACAATGTTTGACAAAAAAAACAGCAGTCCAGCTGCAGTCCAGAGAAAGTTACTGTGGACATTGTCACAGATAAGGAATGGATGATATTAATTCATCAGCGCTCTGTTTAGGCCAGAGGGCAGGACATATCATAATTGAGTTTGAATCAATTGAGTTTTTTTGCAAGAACATCCAAATGATAAGTTTCAAACAAGAAGGTAGTTTTGCTTTTGATTGCAATTAACACCAGGAAGTTGTATTACATCCTATTGGGGACATAAGGAATTAAAAGAAGATATGATGGAGTCTCCTAACTTTCCCATGTAAGAATCACAACAATGTCTACTATTTGAGCACCTTGTATGGTCATTTACAACAGGAACTACAAGGGCTTTGTATTTGCTGTTTGGAGAAGTCCTTTTCGCTGACTTTATAAAAACAGACATTAAAGTAAACAACAGCACTTACCTGGGAAACGTGCTCCAGTTTAACGCCACGAGCTGTCGAACCTCCTAATCATAACAAAGCCGGAGGGAAATAAAAAAAAAATGAGACTCGAAAAAGTACCGAAACGTCACTTCAGCAAACTTTTAAGCGCTTTCACTTTCCGACACACAAGTCAGGCTCGCGTTGGGTTTACTGTAGCTCACCGACTTGGGTTGACAGCCACGTTATCTCCCCCTTGTCTACTCTTTTAAAACAAATCTTCACCTTGTTGTAATCCCTCCCAGGAAATAATGACAGAGCAGTTTGTGCTGCTGCCGGCGTCAACAGGTGAGAATGAAGTGAGCACGCGGAGGAGGGTGACGACGGAGGCGGGGGCCGGCTAATAAAACTGTTTTGTGTTGTATTGTAGGCATAAATGAAAAGCCCCATGAGCAGACTGCACCGCCGGTCCCTGCTGCACAGACAAACAGTCGCGTTCAAGTCCTGCACCCAAATGGGATTTCTATTCTGGGAACTGACGGGGCTTTCTCATTGTGGAGTGGCTCAGCTAAAGACTCATCCAGACCAGGCGTAATGCCAGTTCGCGTTGAAGTAAAAGGCCACTTAAATACTTTTCATGAGAAGCTCATATGGGAGGGTTTTAATATTAAAGTGATATAGTGAGGGGGGACTGATGGTCAGGGTCAGTTGCATCATTTATATTTATTTTTAACATGGTTTGGAGGACAAACTTCATTTGGTCCAATCCTGAGCTTACAACAAGTGGAGTAGGAAGGTCCATTTGACATGGTTTAAGTATCAGTGGGGTAATAAATAAATAAAAATAACAACCGAATTAGGAAAGGGTGATCATAAAACAATTAGAAATAGCACTTTCACATAAAAAAAAGCATAACAGGAATACCATGAAAATTACCAGGTACTAAAGTAAAAGTCATTAAGTGTGTTGACTTATGACAACTATTAGCCTTAAAAATAAAGTACCAAAAGTACTATGCAGAATTTCAGAATAAAATATTATAATATAGAATCATATGATATTAATGTTATTTATTTTATTTTGTATTATTAGAATTGGCAAATTAACTAGTAACTTTAGTTTTCAAATCATGTAGTGAAGTGGAAGTATACATAGCAGAATATAGAAATACTATAGTAAAGTAGGCTATGAACCTACATGCAGTACTAGAGTAAATGTACTCAGACACTCCTTCCGGCTGGTTCTTTCTTGTGACAACCTCAGAGTGAATGTTGAGAATATTTCTTGTTTTTCAGGACTTTCAGACCTTTTGCTCTGCAGTGAAAACTACTCTTTACAAAGCAGTAGTAAAGTAAAATTAAGGGTTTTATACATTTTCATTACATTACAGTGTAAGTCCTTACACACACATAGTTGGCGCAGGGATAAACTGTAAATGTGTCACCCTGCAAATACTATTGACACATGGATGGTCATAGCTGAGTAAGTATGAACTTCTGACTTCCAAGCTTTCCAGGTGCCAACTTAAACAAAAACCATGACCTACCATGACAAACTGATGTTTCTTAGGCAAGTGTACAAACAGTTCAACACTTTGTGAAGAGAAGATAACTCAGAGATTGTTTACAGCACCTACTAACCTAGGCAAAATATTTTGGCATCAAATTAAATGCAGAACAGGTTTTACTTGTAAATACAGGACAATATACTTTGTGTAGCCTTAAATACAATTTGTTTACCATTTACAATATGCACTTCCATTGTTGTGAGACCTCAGACAACTGCTTCTTCATGAAGTCAGAGTAGATGGACAAAAAACTAAAATCACCTCAGATGACCACAGGTGATTGTAAAGTGAAAAAAATGTATGGTTCTTCTTCAGAAATAAAAAAAACTTTTATATAAGTAAAAATATGTGAGTGTTGCTTCTTCTTGTCGTGCTTACAGGGAATTCGAGGGTTGGAGTGGTATATAAATAGCATAATATATAGCGTCAAGGCAGTGTGACTAACTACCATAACGAATCATGTGACCTGGATGACTGAGAGTATGTACACATAAGAGTACCAGTGTAAGTCTGTGCAACACTCTTATATTGATCCCAGTAGATTAAAATACCATAAAGCATTACACACTGTACTTACCATTGCATAACAAAGCAACGTGCATTCCTGTAACTAAAATGTTATTTGAGATATTTTGCCAACAACTCTACACTTTTTATTGACATTGTATGAGAACATTTTGTTTAATCAAGTACACGACTCAATACTTGTGGATATACAGTCCCTATAGGAGTTTTCTTTAGGGCCTGTTGTGAAGTATGTGCTTAGGGCTATATCTCCTTGACTGGCCTCTTTACTGCTCTTTCTGAATGGGCGGATCGTGTAATAGATTCTCTCCAGTGACATGTGGATGGTGTGAGAGAGAATGGGCAGCAGGTTCACGGTGGCACAGTGAAAGTGGGCTGAGGGAGGGACTGAAAGAGGGGTGGCAGATGGGTGACACAGACTTGGTGAAAGGACATCTGGCACCTTAACTTCCCAGCAGAAAAACAGGATCGAGAGAATAGGACCAATTCATGTAGAACCACATGTCTGTAAAACAACATATCTTCAGCTCGATGTTGACAACAGTCACATACCTTCTGTTTTGAATGAAAAAACAATGCATGTGTCTGTTGGCGAGGACACTTATAGGTGAGGCAGAGGCTAATGCATGTTGTTTATCTGAAGGGCTGACAGGGACAGCTGGGAGATATTTTGTGTGTGTGTGTGTGTGTGTGTGTGTGTGTGTGTGTGTGTGTGTGTGTGTGTGTGTGTGTGTGTGTGTGTGTGTGTGTGTGTGTGTGTGTGTGTGTGGACATTGACTTGCATGAGACCAGCCAACACCCACCCACCCAAAGATAACCTTTTCTGCAGCCTTCACATTATTTTATTCTTAAACAAACCTTTTATTCATAATTGAGTTGCCGTGTTTAAAGCCTTGCAGGCATTTCACTACCAAAACATCAAAGATATCCATGTAATAGCCCACCTTTATAACAATAAGCCTATAGCTGAAAGGAACTGCATTGAATACAGAGCAGACCAACATAGTGTGTGTGAGGACAGTATTGGCCTTTTATTTAAAAGGATGCACCAAAACAAAACTCCTCTTTTGATGCCAATACCTTAACTCTGCAGATACCACATCTGTGTTATACATACACCTCTTTCTATCTTACTGTGTGTGATGCCCCTGTGGGTCCATCAGTAGAGAGGGTGTGGCTGGTCTGTCTGTGCTGCATTGGCTGCATTGATTGCACTGATTGCAGTAACTCAGCGCACCTGGGTCTGGTGCTCTGCAGCTATTTTAAAGCCTCTCTGCTCCTGTCTGGGCTCTCTGCTTTTCCCTGCAGGCACTCCGGTTTTGTTAAGTATACTATGAGGTTCTTCAGTTGCTTTACTTTGTGCACTTCAACACTCTCACACACATACATGTCCATACAATCCTCACCCTGCATTTACATTACTGATACCACTGACAACCACACCTCATACTTTAATGGATTTGACTTAATTTGATTTGTTTATAAACATATTTTGTTAACCGTCAACATGGTGTGTCTCCTTTTTGTTGTGGCCTTTTGAGCCGGGTCATAACACTATGCAATACAGAAATACATATTTGCCCTGTTTTTTCTCAATTAAAAGCATGTCAAATTCCGCTTGTCTTTACTGGTCTATACAGTTGTTCAAAAGTAAATCCCTTTCTTCCTGTGCAAAGTAACAATAATATAACTTTTAGGACTTTAAGGGATGAATATTTCCCAATGTCTCAAACCAAACAAATAAAACTAGTTTAAACCTTACATCATGCTTCTATAGTCTAACACACGGGTAAGTGGATGTAATATGAGGTTAGCAATTACTGCTATTAAATCTGTTATTAAATGTTAAACGTCACAGAGGTGGTTGATTTTTTTACTGTAATTAATGAGGGTTCGTCACATCAAGAGTGCCTTTCACCCAAAAAGTGAATTGTTGAGCATATTTTAAATCCTTACAGGAGAAAAAAAAATTGCATTTGGAAACAGCTCAATTGAATATTTTTGGTGCTGGTCGTTAAAAGCTCATGATCCTTCATAGAACATACTTTCACAAATGTCTCTGGAAGAGGCATGTGGCTGGGTCAGAGGCCGACACTCCCAAACAAACCTGTCTTACTGGCCGATGAGCGGTTATGTGCAGAGTAGACTGAGAGCAGCACATACAGAACATCTGGAAACACAGACGCAGAATTCACTGTTGATACTTGGCATGGATGCTCTTCTTCACATCATGCTAAGATAAAGTTACACATGTCAATGAACACACTTGTGTATTAGATATCTAGAAGAGCAGAGCTCAAACCCATGGCAATCTGGCCCTCTGAATTATTCTGAATGCAAATAGTTTCAATTTCCTGCTAAGTAAAAAGGCTGTGCGTGTGTGTGTGTGTGTGTGTGTGTGTGTGTGTGTGTGTGTGTGTGTGTGTGTGTGTGTGTCCTCAGCTTAAGGAGTCCGGAATCACTGGGAAGGCCATGTGGAAGAACTCAATTGTCCCAGTTAAGCATTCATGAATACTAAACTCAACCTTGAATGGAACATTCCTATCTGAGCTTTCCATCTTGAAGATTTCCTCGTCGATTCATAATAGCACAGCTGAATAGGGTACGTTACATAGCTGTCTTTGTAAAAAAAAGTACTCGTGTTTGTCGGTTAAAATAGAGCCGATTGCATTTTTATTCTAAAACATTGTCATATTAACGTCAGCATCCAAATGGCCGTAACTTTTCAAATACACATCTTTAGATTAACATAAATATACACAATAAAGCACTTTATGTTAAACAATTATTGATTAACGTATCTGTTTAGATTCAAAAATGTAAATGTTAATCATTTGCCATGTGGAACATGCATTGTAATCCTTGCACAGACACTTTCTGATTTCATGATAGTATGATGGTTATGATAATGATTCCTTGGTTAAAGTAGTTCCTCCCTTTTGCAGGACATTCAGACTTCCTGTACTCCACAAACCAGATTAGCAGGCACTGAAACATCTGCAAAGTAATAGAAAAACAAAACTGCTTTAGAAACAGTAGAATGTATGGTGACAAGCAACATCTTTAAATATGGGTCTGTGCACCAACCTTGAAAATGATTGTTTTGGCCCAGGAATTAGAATGTATATCTTTACAGAACACAGGTTGAGGGTAAACTATAGAAAGAAATGTGTTGATACCTATTTTGCTAGGCTTGGGGAGATTCAGGTTGTTCATGATGTTTACAAACTCATCCACGCTTTTGGTCAAGCGCGGGTTGAACCTGCGCTCTTCACCGACCGTAGACGCCGTCTGACCTGATACAGAAAGACAAAAACCGCCCAATTCATCAGCATATTGAACCGTCGGATATTAGCTCATTAATCAGTATGCATTGAATATCATTTTTGAAATGAATATAATATACATAATACAACATATAAATCACCTATTCAATTATTATATATTTTCATAGGTTGGGCTATTTAGCTGTATTTAGAGTCACTAAAAGTAGCCTCCCCTTTACCAGGTGAAACATTAAAGTGATGTACTCTTGAAATGGGCTTTTCTATGATTAACTTTAATTGTTGTATTTGAAATAGATTGATATCAATACTTCTATACCTTTGAATTAAATGTATAGATGTTTTCAAGGGGAGTATTATGAGGTTGATGGAAGCCTGAGGAGCTATGGATTAGTACCTCATGGATTAGTACCACTGGCAAAAGCTTTGAAAAGTATGCAGGTTCTGCTGTAAATGTTCACAACCAGTGACTCTACAGCAGGGCTATTCAATTGGCGGCCCGCGGGCCAAATCCGGCCCCCGGGTGATATTTACTGGCCCTTTGAGTATAATGTTAAAAAAAAATGTTTTTTTAATTTTAAATAAAAATTCATTTCACTTTTTGGGCCAGTGCCTTTATTCCTGAGAGGGTGTTACATTGAGAGATAGAGGGGAAGACATTGCCTGAAAACTTTGGCGGGCTTGGGTTTCGAACCCACCTACTAGCAACTCCTGTCATTTATTGCGTCTCTGCGCGAGTCCTCGCGGCTCGCGCTGCCCTTCACTACAAGCTCGCGCACCTTCGACGGTTTCGGGCCAATGGTACGATTAATCAAACCTGGTCAGCATAGTTGGATATCAAAATGTCTCTTTCTACGTTAAAAAAACGAAAGGTTGACACCGAAAACCGGCAATTCAACAGCGAGTGGAAAGAGAAGTACTTGGGAGTAAATGTCAGTGGGAGGCCCGTGTGTTTAATCTGCAATGAGTGTTTATCGGTGTGTAAAGAGTACAACTTGAGAAGGCATTTTAGGACAGCTCACGCTAACTTTGACGCCACTTTTCCAGCGGGCTCTGATGCTCGCCGGCAGAAGATTTTGGGGCTAACTTCGTGCTATGACCAAAGACGTAGCTCCCTGTTTCGGGCTTGCACTGACCAAGAGAGAGCTACCGCAGCGTCCCTATGAGTGGCTTGGATATTAAGCAAAAAGAAAAGGCCTTTTACGGACGCAGAGACAGTCAAAGAGTGTATGCTTGCATCAATTGAGGAAGTGGTTGCAGATGAGAAAATCAGAAAAACCGTTATTGACTCAATTAAGAACATTCCGATTTCTGACACGTCAACATCAAGGAGAGTGGAGACCCTTGCATCGGACGTTTTTGAGATTCTCTTGGACAAACTGAGAAAGGCGGAGGTTATGTCGCTAGCTATTGATGAATCCACTGACAGCAGCGATGTTGCACAGCTGTGCATCTATGTTAGATTCTTTGATGGTGAGTGCTTTCGGGAGGATCTACTTGGATTAATTCCTTTGGATGGACACACGACCGGTGAGGTGATGTTCCACAAAGTGGTTTCGTTTTTCAAGGAGCACAAGTTGGGATTGGATCGTATTAACATGCTTGTAACGGATGGGGCCCCTGCGATGTTGGGCCGAACACAAGGACTGTCCACTAGGCTGGCAGATGTGGCTCCACAGCTGAGATCGCTTCATTGCCTCATCCAAAAAAACTATTATTCTCCAACCACTGACTATTCCCCATACTCAGTCCTTTGAGTGCCTTGCTTTTAAATGTTTTCCACCCAAATCCCTGACAGTTATACTAGTTGTACTAGTCTACCGTCCTCCAAAATCCAACTCAACCTTCATCCCAGAATTTTTTAACTTCATCACCTCAGTATGTCCCACTCTCTCCAACATTGTGATACTTGGCGATTTTAATATACACGTGGACTCCCCCAAATGCTCCATGGCTGCCGACTTCCTGTCCTACCTCGACTCACTAAATCTGACACAACATGTACATGGGTCCACCCACAATCATGGTCACACACTTGACCTCATCATCACCGGAAACATACCTGCATCAGACCTAAACATCTCTGATCTTGGAGTGTCTGACCATAAGGCTATCTCCCTAACGCTGACAATCCCATCCTCCAACCAGCCACCCCCCACTGAGAGAGTCATGAAGTACCGAAACATCAATAATTTGGACACTCCACTTTTTCTCAAAACCATAACAGCAAACCTTTCAACTGACCTCCGTTCGCTTTGCCCCGACGACATGATTGAGCTCTACAACGACACCATGACCACCACGCTCAACATCCTGGCTCCGGAAAAAAAGAGGAAAGCCACTTTCCAACGGTCCTCTCCCTGGTTCACGGACGCCCTCCGCCGCATGAAAACCTGCGGTCGACAGCTGGAGAGACTATGGAGGAAGCAGGCTCTCGCCGTCCACCTACTGGCCTTCAGAGAACACCAAAGTGCCTATGCTACTGCTCTAAAAAACGCCCGCTCTGCATACTACTCGTCAATAATAGACAACGGCAAAAGCAATCCGAGAACCTTATTCTCCACTATCAACCGCCTTCTCAACTCCACCAACACAGGCCCCCCAGCTGCCTCTCCAGAACTCTGCAATGACTTCTCTGCTTTCTTTAAAAACAAGATCGCAGATATCAGAGCAACCATTACAGCCTCAACAGTAGCTCGGACCCCACCCACCTGCTCTCCCTTCATCAACGGAATCACCCTCTGCAGCTTCAACGAGGTGACGTCATCTGCACTGCTAGCCATCATAGGCAAATCAAAGCCTACCAGCTGCTCCCTCGACCCCATACCCACCCCGCTGCTAAAAACCTGTTCGCCAACCCTGGTTAATTTCCTGACAACACTCATCAACAAGTCACTACAGACTGGTGAGGTGCCTGTCCATTTCAAAACAGCAGTTGTCACCCCACTTTTAAAAAAAACAAATATCGACCGAGAACTCCTCTCCAACTACAGACCTATCTCCAACCTCCCGTTCCTTGCCAAAGTACTTGAGAAGGTCGTGGCCGCACAGCTCCAGTCTCATCTGTCTGACAATGACATGTATGAGACCTTCCAATCAGGTTTCCGCCCTGCACACAGTACAGAAACAGCCCTAATAAAAGTAGCCAACGACCTACTGATGGCAGCCGACTCTGGGTCACCCAGCATCCTGGTCCTTCTTGACCTGAGTGCGGCTTTCGACACAGTGGACCATACCATCCTCCTCCACCGCCTCGAGACCTACACCAGGGTGACGGACCACGGCTCTGAAGTGGTTCTCAAGCTACCTCACCAACCGGAAGTACCACATGTCTCTGGGGGGTTCCAGGTCTGACGACACCACAGTGACATGCGGGGCCCCACAGGGCTCAGTGCTGGGGCCGATCCTGTTTTTAATCTATCTATTACCTCTGGGTCATATCATCAGACAACATAACATCAACTTCCACTGCTATGCCGACGACACTCAGGTCTACATCAAAACACAACCCAATACCACCACTATCCAAACACTAAACACCTGCCTGGAAGACATCCGCTCCTGGATGACCACCAACTACCTTCAGCTCAACAGCAGCAAGACGGAGGCAATCCTGATAGGCACCACCGACCAGCTTGCCAAGGCCGCCAACATCAGCCCCTCCCTTGATGGTCAGCTCATTCCTCTCTCCTCCGTTGTCACCAACCTCGGTGTAAGGTTTGACCCCACTCTGTCTTTCCAAGCCCACATCAAACATATCACCAAGACCTCCTTCTTTCACCTGAAAAACATTTCCCGACTGAAGCCCTCACTCTCAACTGATGACATCAAAAAACTGGTTCATGCACTCGTCTTCTCAAGACTAGACTATTGCAATGCACTCCTCTCCGGTCTCCCAGCCAAATCCATCAACCGCTTGCAACTTGTCCAGAACAGCACAGCCAGAGTTCTCACCGGTACAAAAAGGTCCGCACACATAACCTTGCAAAACTGCACTGGCTCCCAGTCCACTACAGGATCCAGTTTAAGGTTCTGCTCCTCACGTACAGAGCCCTGAATGGACAAAGCCCAAAATACCTCTGTGACCTCATTCATACCCAGACATCTACCCGCTCTCTCCGCTCCAGCCACGCTCCTCTTCTTTACATCCCCCGCACACGTCTCCGAACAATGGGAGACCGAGCCTCTGGAACTCCCTCCCAGATCAGCTGAGATCTGCCCCTTCCACCGAGGTCTTCAAAACCGGCCTTAAGACCCTCTTCTTTCGGCAGGCCTTCCAATAAACTTTGAGCATGGTACACCTGGAGTACTGCCATTTTTATCGCTATCTCCGACTTTTATTTTTGTACTCTATTTTATTTTTTGATTTCTTATTATTATTACAATTATTTGTTTAATCTCTCAAAGTGTATCAGTATCCCTTGTTGTGAAGCACTTCGAGATTTGTCTTGGCAGATGAGAAGCGCTATATAAATTAAATATATTATTATTATTATTATTATTATCCACCAAAGCCTCCTGTGCGCAAAACTGAGTGGTGAGTTAAAAAACACAATGGACTCTGTCATGTCGATTATTAACTTTATTCGTTGTAACTCCAGTTTACAGCACCGCCTTTTCCGCCAGATGTTGTCAGACATGTCAGCTCAATATAATGATTTGCTCATGCACAGTGCCATTAGATGGCTAAGCAAAGGAAACGTCTTGAAACGATGTTGTGAACTTAAGGAGGAGATCATGGCGTTTCTCCGCATTTCAAAACATAAAAAAGCCAATGCCTTTCTGTGTCTGATAGAGAATGATGAGTTTTACGCTGCTGTTTGCTTTTTGAGCGACATTTTCCAACATCTGAACCAACTCAATTTGGAGCTGCAGGGCAGAGATAAAATGGTTACACAACTTGTGGAGAGACTCCATGCATTTCAAAAAAAGCTCACTTTTTTTGCGGATTTATGTCCAGGCAAAATGCTCCATTTTCCAACACTGCGCACTGCAGGTTTACAAATCACTGAGGTGATGACTGTATTTATGGACGCATTGAAAACCAACTTTGCTGCGAGGTTTGAACATTTCAGTCTCCCGACTGAAGTGATGAGATTTGTGAAGAACCCTTTCTCTGTGAATGTAGAGGGGGAGTTTGCACTGAAAGCAAAGGAGCTGATTGTGACATTAAATGAGGCGTCTTTACAACTTGAACTCATTGACATTCAGTCATCATATGACCTGCGACAGTCATTTCAGCTGGCAGGTTCTGAAAAGTTCTGGACTCATGAAGTCAGCCACGAGAAATTCCCTCATTCAAGGGGTCTTGCACTTTTTGTCCTCACAATGTTTGGCTCGACTTACACGTGCGAATCGACATTCTCACACATGAATGCCATAAAAACTAATAATCGAGCATCCCTCACTGACCAGCATCTGCATCACTGTATGCGTATTGCCATGACAACGTATACTCCCGACTTACCTGCTCTTGCTAAATCGAAAAAATGCCATTTCTCTCATTAGATGGCACATATCTGCCAAGTTGGTTGCATACAGTTATCACTATGTTAATCAAAAAAGGTTTGAGTTTTAAAAGGCTGTGTGTTGTGGTTTGGTAATTAATACAAGTCTTTTGACAATTGTTTTTGCTTTTAATTAAGCAATTGATGTGGTATGGCTCACTTGTCTTTATTGTTATTATACCATAATATGCACTGTTGTTTGTGTATGGCCCTAAATTGCTATTTTGTGTGAATTATTAGATCATTTAATCTAAATCTAATGATGTTGATGGTTATATTAGCTTCACATGTACCGAGGTTCTGAACTTGCCATTTATAAAGGCCTTGGGGCTGCTATGTTTGATTTAATTAAACAAAAATATATGCACTCCAATGCTATTGTAGTCATTTCATTTAATTTCAAACCTTTATTTATGCAGGTGAATCCCATTGAGATCATTGATCTCTTTTTCAAGGGTGACCTGCTGTAGTATTTACTGTATCTGAAGCTCTTAATATGATTGCTCATATTTCAAGCAATTTTTTTCCCGGCCCCTTGCTTTGGATCATTTTCATCAACCGGCCCCATTACAAACTAATTGAATAGCCCTGCTCTACAGTATGAGATGTGATAAAAACTTCAGATGTGTTTTTCATCTAACCTAAGTAGTCATGTGCTGGGTAGACGAGGCACTGGTCTGGCAGAGTGAAGATCTTCTGATGGACCGATTCATAGAGCTTCTTCGCGCAGCCTGAATTAGAAACAACAATTTGCAAAGATAAAAGCAACTCCAAAATAAAACAGTCACAATACTGACCTCTTGTGTTCATCTATAAGTATTACAACAATAACTGCTTTCTCTTTAGACCAGTGTGCGGGGGAAACAATGTGTAAGTGTATGTCTACCCTGCTGAAAGTCTGTCCTGCCACAGCCTCTGATGAGCAGAGCATCTCCAGTAAAAGCCATGCTCTGATCGCCAGACACCAGCGACATGCAGCCATCAGTGTGTCCTGGTGTGTCTCTCACTGTCAGATACTACAGCGGGAGAAGAGACAAAGGCATGTGAATATTTGCTTACCAAGCCATTTTAAATTAAAAAGTCCAGTTCTTTACAGAGAAACAGACAATACATATCCAAAATATAATATCCAGAATACTGATACATATCAAATCAAGATACAAAAAAATGCAAAACACTAAAAGCAATCAATCCTCTTTCAATCTTTTTTTTATTAAGATTGTTTTGCACTGATTCCATGCAAGGAAAAAAGTAATACATTCTTCTCACATGTTTTCCAAAGGAGATCTTGTCTCCCTCTGACAGGAGCATGTCTGCTGAGGCACCACTGTATTTGGAGATTGCACTCTTCAGCCCAACCAATCTTTTCTTCATCAGCCCAGTGCTTGTGATGTGGTCCGCATGGCAGTGGGTGTTTACTATCGGAAAAAAGAAAATAGTAAATAAAATCATGGATACCTTGAATACAAGTCTGAGGTATACATTACTACCTTATAAGGAGGTTATGTTTTTAGGTTAATTTTGTAAACAGGATTACAGAAAGAAGCACTGTCCCGATGTTCATTAAACTTAGCAGAATGGTGATGCATGGGGAAATGAAAAATCCAATTTAATATGGGAGTGCATCCAATTTACAGTGCCGATGTTTTAACATGATCTACAGAGTACAAGGCGCCTGGCTTATCTGAGTTTACAGTTTTGGGAAAAGTGATGTTCACTTTGAGCATGCAGATTGTAGGTGAAGTTATTCCACGTGATAATAACCCTTTTCTTGAGCAAAGTTCCTCCTTACTTTGTGGAATAAGCAAAATTATCTAAAAAAACGTTCCCTCCAGCTTACTGCTCCAGTAAAAAGGTAGGGATCGGTATCGTTAAGGTTTTAACGGTACTACTACTATTATCGATACCGTTTATCGATCCGGTCTTTTAACGGTACTTTTATCGGTTCTTTTGGAGAAAAAAAAAGGTAAACTAACTAAACAAATTGTGAACAAAACTAACATTGCTTTTTATTTAAATGAAATACATAATATTTCACATCAAAAGAAACAACAATGTTTTAACAAATCGTATTCAATTTTCTGATGACAGAATTGTAAATAGAATAGCTGAAACTTTAACAAACTAAATAACTCAGTTACCTCTAATCATTAACCCATGTTTGTATAATTGAGTTGACTCCGTGTGTTGCTGCTTGCATACATAATACCTGACGTGGAAAAGTTACTCGTGGATGGGGCTACAGAGCTACAAGAAAGACAGTTGAACCCGGTGCATTTCTCCGTCTGAATGTGGTGCACTTTTGCTAAATGTTTAGACAAATAGTTTGTGTTACCGCCCTTACATGCTAAACTCTTATTGCACTATTGGTAACGAGCATTGTCCACATCGAGACGGGTAAAGTTTAACCATACCTCGGAGCGCGTTCTCTCCGCCATCTCCCCCGTGTGTGTGTTGCTGAATGTAGCAGCTGTGTGTGTGTAAACTGCCCCCTGCCCCTTATCCTTGAGTATATTGCTGCAACATACCTCATATGATTATGTTCAGTGTTAATGTATATATTTAAATAAATACATACTAAAAGAGAGGTTTTTTTTATGCTCAATGACAAGGTGGGACACCACATATTGAAAATGAGTTGGAATCTATGAAATAATACCATATCTCTTAGCCCAGCCTCAGAAAGTTTAGGTACCTGCCACTTTTAGATTGAGTCCCAGTTCATGTATGAGCTTCAGATCCCTGTTGATAGTCTCCAGTACAGGATCGATGAGGACTGCCTCCTTGGTCTCTGTGTCTGCCAGCAAGTAGGTGTAAGTGCTGCTCTCTAATTCAAACAACTAAACAGGAAAAGGGTAAGGTTAGGACACAGGAGTGACTCAGCAAATCTTTACAAAGAATGAGTGGTAATGAGGCACATTCTCCACGTAGTGTCTGCTTGTAGATGTGGGAGATAGCGAGAAAGAACTACAGGAAGAACAGATTATGATGCAAAGTGAGGTTTTAATGTAGTTGGAAAGTTAGAAGTATTGATAGATATATCATTAGTGTTTGGAACTAAATGACACATGTTGTATATTTAAAAAACTAAAAATATCAACTTGACAAAACAATCTTAAATTTGCTTGGTCCTGAATACTTTATTGTAGGCTACTCACGTTTGTACGGAGTATTTACATTTTATTTAACTTTTTTCTTTTAATCCACTACATTAAGAGATACTAAGAGAGAAATATTGTTCTTTTTGAATCCACTATCATCTATGTTTGTGATGAACTAAACCTTAATGGGTTGAGAAAATTATCATACTTGTTGGGCAACTATTTAAAAACCTTCTTGGATCAGCTTGAGAATGGTTTGTAACAAAGTTGAAAACTGCTCTTTTTTAAGCTCACGCAAAGTTTTCAGTATCTGACCATTTTATAGATCATTATGCTCAAATTAAACTACACAAAAGCATATAAAGAAGCACATTATCACAAAATCAACACATAACGCAGCAGTATTATTAATCATCATATAGAATGGTAAAACACTGACAGGTAACATTTTGCTGCCAAATATATCTATGTTCACTTTTCACACTTTAAGTGCATGTTAGTGATAATACTTCCATAACTTAGGTTTTGAAGGCAGGAATTTTACTTGTACAGGAATATTTCCATTGTGTGGTATTAGTATACACTAATGCAAGGATCTGAATACTTCTTTTAGCACTGTCTGGAGCTTTTGAACGTGTTTTTAGTCATTTTCAATTGAAATATAGATTTGATACAGAGGTGAGCTGCACAAAAAGTAGGTAAGAGGACATAAAGTTGAGATTGTTTTGTCAACTAGCTGCATACAAGGTAAATGATTAACAACTCCAAAGGTTATATCTGCTGTAACTCTCTCTGAATTAGGCTGGACAGCAGGCACACCTTCATGTCCACTGCGGTGTTATTATGTTAGAACCATTGCCGTTACATTACAGTACACTAGGATCAAGTTTGCAACGTTATTGCAACATTTTGAGCACATTAGAGAAGTCAAAGTGAGCTATGTCCCTACAACCCTCCACAGACATGATCGTATAGTTTGGCTCCATTTTAAATCACAACCCTGAATGCAAAAGGCAGTAGACTGTCAGCAAGATAATGGAGCTAACAGCGAGCTAACTCCAACTAGCTCCCTTCCTTTTGCTACAAAAACAAACATTGCATTTAAAACCCTTTAGGCCTAGGCTACTTGATAAAAAAACAATTTACTGAAGAACAACATTGCAAAGTTATATTTATAATACCGTACTTGTCTGAACAGCAGTCCTTCGGTCAACGCCATCCTGGAGCAGTATGATCTGCTGGTAGCTTTTAGCGGGTCGGTGACAGCCTTCAAGCCGGGACAGAAGCGCCTAATCTCGGCCGCTGCGTAACTCGAACCCTCGGTGGTCGCTCTGAAGCGGAGCGTGAGAGCCAGAGCCCGCTGGACTGGTTTCACTCTGCTTATTACCGAGCACATTGTTATTCGCCGGGGTTTTTTTCTGACAGCGTAACCCGATGATTATCTCAAGGAGAACATTCATGTATTTGAAATAATCCGATAGGCTGTAGCCGCTTTATCCTCGAGCTAATGTAAAATAATGTCCAATTTCTACCAAGAAAACTCACTGCTCAAAGTCGTTTGAAAGCTTGTCTCTCACCTTGGAAGTAACCCAGAGACAATATTGGTGCTGCATAGTCAACAACTTTTACAGCAGCTGTAACTGGGGCCATAACCAATGTTTGTTGTTACTGAGCAGTGTGGGTTAGGAGTTAGTCCACTACAGTCCAGCAAATCAACTTCCTCCTCCACACCCAGTTAAGATACAAATGACCTACAGTCTGCAAAGTCAGGTCATGTCGGTCTATTGCAGTGCACAATAATCAGCCATGCATGCTCACAAAGGACGCTCACACACGCCACATATAGTCGTCTGCAGCGGTGGCCTACGTGACTGTTGGCATACTTGTATCAGGAAGTCTCATAACCCAAAACAAAACTGGTTACGATCACTAGAGAGGCTTCTCAATACTCAAATTTCCCCTCCTGGACTCCTCGACTCCTCGGTCCTCCGGTAGTGACCCGGAAATGAATTTCAGTGCGCCATTTTGAAGGACGTCTCATTTCTCTAAATGCACACCGAGGACCGAGGATCGAGCGTCGAGGAGGCTCTCTGGAGGAGCTATAACCGAGGGTACACTGATGGTTCCTCCACGGCTCCTCCGCGGATGCATTTCCGGGATCGGTGGAGGCGTGACGCACGGCCGGACTTATCTCAGCCAATGACAGCTCTGCATGCATCCCCTGGATATTATTTTAGAACCTGCTCTCATCGCAACGCGATGTTTACAGTGAGAACAGCTGTGAGGTCCTGCAGAAAGCAGAGCAGTGTGTACAATATATATCACTCAGTATAACAGGCATACTCTCTATATTTGCTTTAGTTTAGTAGATATCTACAAACAAAGAGTCGATATTTTTCTAAAACCATTTAGTGCTTCACGTAATAAAATACACAACGGCTGTAGCCTGATTATGCTTTAGGAGCTGTAGGTGTGTGTGGTATAGTGTGTAGGTGTGTGTCACACACACCTACACCACACGCACCTATACACAACACGCACTGGTACAGTGTGTAGGTGCGTGTTGTACAGTGTGTGTGTGTATGTGTGTGTTGTACAGTGCGCAGATGCGGTGGACAGACAGGTCTCAGTTGGTTTGGTGTCCTTACTTTTAATACTTGCAAAAACAACTTTTGGCCCGTAATTTCAATTCCCCATTTCAGCGACCAGAGAGAGGGGGGGATATATATCCAGTCTCTGATTGTGTTACGTTATTATGAGAGTGCTCTCATACTTTAAATTGCATATATTTATATAAATATATTTGTGTGTGTGTCCACATCTGTAGCCTGTTATTGTCTCATTATACCGCACTCTCAATGAATTCAAAGTAAATATGTGGGGGAACAATGTTCAGCTGATCTAACAGAGATTATAAAATATGACGAAACACTCGACAGCTGATGCAGCTGTTGCCAGTAATAATGAACGGACGTCGCTTTAAAATGACCGCTCAGAGGAGAGGAGTTCTCATTTCTTTAAACGTCTGCTGCTTCCCCTCCTCTCTCCTCGGTTCCCCTCCTCGGTCCTCCGCTCGCATCTCCTGTGGGCGGGACTAAGTCTCGAGGAGGGGAGTCGAGGAGGGGAAATTTAAGAATTGAGAAGCCTCTCTAGTATCCAGGGGATGCATGCAGAGCTGTCATTGGCTGAGATAAGTCTGGCCGTGCGTCACGACTCTTTGAAGCATCTCTGTTGCCGGAAATGCATCCACGAAGGAGCCGTGGAGGACCCATCAGTGTATCCTCGGTTAGAGCTCCTCCAGAGAGCCTCCTCGATGCTCGATGCTAGGTCCTCGAAGTGCATTTAGAGAAATGAGATGTCCTTCAACATGGCGCGCTGAAATTCATTTCCGGGTCACTACCGGAGGACCGAGGAGTCCTGAGAGGCTTCTCAATACTCAAATTTCCCCTCCTCGACTCCCCTCCTCGAGACTTAGACCCGCCCACAGGAGATGCGAGCGGAGGACCGAGGAGGGGAACCGAGGAGAGAGGAGGGGAAGCAGCAGACGTTTAAAGAAATGAGAACTCCTCTCCTCTGAGCGGTCATATTAAAGCGACGTCCGTTCATTATTACTGGCAACAGCTGCATCAGCTGTCGAGTGTTTTGTCATATTTTATAATCTCTGTTAGATCAGCTGAACATTGTTCCCCCACATATTTTATTTGAATTCATTGAGAGTGCGGTATAATGAGACAATAACAGGCTACAGATGCGGGGACACACACACAAATATATTTATATAAATCTATACAATTTAAAGTATGAGAGCACTCTCATAATAACGTAACACAGTCAGAGACTGGATATATCCCCCCCCCTCTCTCTGGTCGCTGAAATGGGGAATTGAAATTACGGGCCAAAAGTTGTATTTGCAAGTATTAAAAGTAAGGACATCAAACCAACTGAGACCCGTCTGTCCGCGGCATCTGCGCACTGTACAACACACACCTACACACTGTACAACACACACACCTACACACTGTACAACACACGCACCTACACACTGTACAACACACGCACCTACACACTGTACAACACACGCACCTACACACTGTACAACACACACACCTACACACTGTACAACACACGCACCTACACACTGTACAACACACACCTACACACTGTACAACACACACCCTACACACTGTACAACACACACCTACATACTGTACCACACACACCTACAGCTGCTAAAGCAATCAGGCTACAGCCGTTGTGTATTTTATTATGTGAAGCACTAAATGGTTTTAGAAAAATATGGACTCTTTGTAGATATCTACTAAACTAAAGCAAATAAAGAGAGTAGGCCTGTTATACTGAGTGATATATATTTTACACACTGCTCTGCTTTCTGCAGGACCTCACAGCTGTTCTCACTGTAAACATCGCGTTGCGATGAGAGCAGGTTCTCAAATAATATCCAGGGGATGCATGCAGAGCTGTCATTGGCTGAGATAACTCCGGCCGTGCGTCACGCCTCCACCGTTCCCGGAAATGCATCCGCGGAGGAGCCGTGGAGGAACCATCAGTGTATCCTCGGTTATAGCTCCTCCAGAGAGCCTCCTCGATGCTCGATCCTCGGTCCTCGGTGTGCATTTAGAGAAATGAGACGTCCTTCAAAATGGCGCGCTGAAATTCATTTCCGGGTCACTACCGGAGGACCGAGGAGTCGAGGAGGGGAAATTTGAGTATTGAGAAGCCTCTCTGGAGTCGAGGAGGGGGATTTGATGAAATGAGAAAGGGCCATAGATATAGGTGTACTGGCCGCGGCCGCAAGCCCCGAGAGGGGTCTGCCTGCAGACCTCCACTCTCAGGACAGTTCCGGTGCAGACCTCCACTCTCAGGACACCTCCACTGTCAGTACAGGAAGTGCACGCTAAGAATTCCAAAATAAAATCACCACTATCAGTACAGTGCCACTTTCCAAATAGGAAATGCACGCAAATACAAAATAAAATCGGATCGTGACGGATAAGATAAGATGGACTTTTATTAATCCCTCGTGGGGAAATTATTTCTCTGCATTTGACCCATCCTAGTGTTAGGAGCAGTGTGCTGCCATTTTGAACGGCGCCCGGGGAGCAGTGTGGGGAACGGTGCCTTGCTCAGGGACACCTCGGTAGCACTTGGTCTTTCCGGGACTTGAACTGGTTACCTTCCAGTTCCCAAGCCAAGTCCCTATCGACTTCACCACCACCGCCCACATCGTGACACTTAATATAATACATATGTAGGCTATATATGTATATATATATATATATATATATATATATATACGGACATCTTGTATTGTAGTTACTATCAGTACAGCCGCAGCGCCACTTTCAGAACAGGAAATGCACGCAAATACAAAATAAAATCGTACTGACACTTATTATATACATAAAGTATATAGATATATATAAAAATAGGGACACCTTGTATTGTTTACTCTCAGTACAGCACCACTTTCCGAACAGGAAATGCACGCTAATACAACATAAAATAGCACTGACACTTATTATCTATATATATATCTATATAGATATATATATATTTATTTATATATATAAATACGACATCTTGTATTTTAGTTACACCCGCTAGACAACAGTGGAAGGTTCGAGAAACAACCGTGTTTGCCGGGTGCACCGCGGCGGAGGTGGAGAGGTTCCAGCTGGGAACCTCCACCCCGCTGCGGGACCCGTGGGACCCCTGGACGGTGCGTCTTGGTCACGCTTCATATCGGCCGGCGCGGAGGCCCTCCGACAGTGGGTCGCGTTTGCCATTCGATCAGTGAGAGGAGAGGAGAAAAATGCAACAACAATTGTCAAAATCCGTTAATATATGGATGAGTGTGGGGCTGGACACAGGCCGTGGGGCGACACCCGAGACCGGGCAATGTCCCCGGTAGAAACCGGGTGAAATAACCTAAAAAATAATAAAACCGGGGAAAAGTGGAAAAAAGTGTCCGAAAATAGGCACTCGTGAGGAGGGCAGAGTCCCCTGTCAACTCCCGTTACATATCTCCATGGTGTCATTTGAGCGAAAAACTTTTACGAGAACCAGGCTGGGGGGGTCAAAAGGGCTTGACCAAGGCCGACCCAAAGTGCACGGTGGTCGGACTCATCACCTCCGTGATGAGTCTCCATTGTGATTTGAAAACTTCCATCAAACGAGTCCTTCGGTGGGCGGGAAAAAAACGCGTCATAATCGTCACTTCCTGTACTGACAGTGGAGGTCATAGACATATAAAGAGTAGACGCCGCATCGACCGCTGCTGCCTATTGGCGCTGACGAGCCGTGGGGCCGCCATCTTGGACCGGTCACCCGCTCCACTCAGTGTAATCTGTCTGGCAGGCGCAATGAAGTGTCAGCGCATTTTATCAATCATAACTCGCTGAATACAAAACTGATTTTCACGGGGGGGGGGGGGTTCTGCAAACGTCATATATGTAGGCATGATACCGGACACATGATTCGGCGTATTTTAATATTCATAGTAGGCTTAACAGCAATAGAATATTCTGGTATTTGATAGCCTATGTTATGTATGATAGGTATTTTGCAAAAGACACACGATATATAATATATACACACACACACATAAAAAAACACTAATGGTCTATATATGATAGAGAAGCATATTGTGTAGGCCTATACTCAGCTATTTTAATAAGTTGAAAAATGAAGAAACAATAATACATTATACATAGACAGAAGTTATATATCAGTAAAAATGAATATCTATGTCATAAAAAATGAAAATGTACTTCTACATCTATATAAAAAATGTAAATGTTCAAGTTAAACACAAGAACATGACACCACCCCGCCCAAACCATATTTACACAAAGTTGCTCATGACACCCGAATGCCCCGTGCATGCGGCTCCTCCAAAGCATGACTGAGAACCTCTTTCTCATATCTTTGTCTTTGGGAAACCATCAAAATAAAAATGGGAGATTTGAGAGTCAACACAAAAGCATTTTAAGAAGGAGGTCAAGCTTATTTTCTTCCTTCTTCTTCCTAGATAGATTAGATTTTAGATTTAGATTAGGACCCTTTGTGTTTCAGGTGACAAAGACTTCGTCAGGTAATATGCAATGGGAGCCTTCCAATGTCCGTGTAGGCCAACCACCATGAACACAAGAGCCTCAGTAGCAGCATCGGTCTCATTGTTTCCATCACCCATGTCTACAAAAGCAGACATTGACTGGTTATGTGGATTATATTGCACATGTTTTCTGATGGCCATGTCATCCAACATGAGTGAAACACATCCATATTTAGCCTGGTCGTCCTGGCATCTTCTCTCCAGCATATCCAGCATCATCTTGTTCAGGCCAGGCTTTCCATCCACCGAACACAGCCACCTGTAAAAAAATTGAGAAGTAGCTATTTAACGTACTTGCAACCGTAATTTCCAAAAATGAAATTGAACAACATTAAGACTACCTTTTTGTTGTAGTCTCTCTGAGGTATTTGTATGCCTTTGGACCATGTAGATGGAGTGTGAGGGCACATTCTCTGTGGTCCTTGGAGTACTCATGGCCCTGCTTTGCCTTCAAGTCTATTTGAAGATCTGAAATTGTATGAGAAAAAATTAATAAGTCCCCTTCATATAATAACAAAGGAGTTTAATAAAGAGTGTAAGAGTAAGATGTACATGAATTTCAAAGTGCTAATTTCATCTTACCTGAGTAGAAATTAAGCCTCTTTGAGTTCTTCATTAATGAGGTTCTTTTCCCTCAAATCCCCCAAAAGAGTCCTCACTGTGGTCTCTGCCCTCTTTTCTCTAGCCATGGCATTCTTCCTCTCTCGCTCGAGACTCTCCACTCTTGCTAAAGCTTCATTGAGTCTGGCCTTAAGAGCAGTAGGAGAAGCAGGCGAGACATAGCTATGATCCTAGAAAGAGGGATGAACATGGTTTGAGTGATGTTTCACTTCACACACATCACTTTGACACAACTAGAGTATGGCCCACATTATTTCTTATAGTCATCACCTGTCAAAGCCACTGCCAGCATCATGCGTGTGTGTGTGTGTGTGTGTGTGTGTGTGTGTGTGTGTGTGTGTGTGTGTGTGTGTGTGTGTGTGTGTGTGTGTGTGTGTGTGTGCGCGTGTGTGAGTGTGCCAGGAATGCATGTTCAACATGTCTTCAATTGTGTGTGTATGTGTTTATTTGTGAGTGTGTTTAATATGAGTGGCAGCAAACAAGAGAGATTTTACTTTGTCTAGGACCATTATGAATGATGTTGAAAATAGAAATACTCACATCATTAGGCTGAGGTTGTGAGTGTGAGGTTGAAGCTTCTGGGTCGTCCTGAGGGGCCACAGACAGGCTCTCTTCAGCTTTTCTGGAAGTAGACGTAGTCCTGCCCTTTTCTGGCTAAAATGAAAAAGCAGAATACCACACACACACACACACACACACACACACACACACACACACACACACACACACACACACACACACACACACACACACACACACACACACACACACACACACACACACACACACACACACACACACACACACACACACACACACACACACACACACACAATCACCCTGCCCTGTTATTGATAATAGAATATTTACATTTATGAATGCTAATAACCTTATGATGATACACCTACTCTTTGGAGGTGAACCGGGAAGCTGAAGATGGAGGGAATAACACCATCTCTGAGTCGGACAATCTGTCCTGTCAAACTCGTCCTGCTTAAAATGCTCACTGCAAATCACGGATGACTCGCTTGCAGTGAACCCTTCCCTCCTCAAAGCAACTTCCCACTTCTTTCTCATATCTTTGTCTTTGGGAAACCTTCAAAATAAAAACGGGAGATTTGAGAGTCAACACAAAAACATTTTAAGAAGGAGGTCAAGCTTATTTTCTTCCTTCTTCTTCCTAGATAGATTAGATTAGATTTTACTTTATTCATCCCACAACGGGGAAATTCACTTGTTACAGCAGCGATTTATAAAGTCTCAGTTGGCCATGAACATAATGTTTGCTGGCTACGATTTCGCTGGCGGACATCAATACAGTACAATAATATTATATTTACAAAATACAACCAATTATAATGTTGAATCTTACTTGTGAAAAGTAATCCCCCGACCCCTGTTCGCAATCGTCCGCCGATTTGCACAGCAATATGCTGCTCTGGCATCTTGAAACCTCTGCTATGGGTAGAATGTCTGTACAATATGGGTAGGATGACCGGTCCAAGATGGCGGCCGTATTTCTTGCGCCCCAGCAGCCAATGCGGCGTCTACTCTTTATATGTCTATGGTGGAGGTGTCCTGAGAGTGGAGGTCTGCACCGGAACTGTCCTGAGAGTGGAGGTCTGCAGGCAGGCTCCCATGCAAGCCCCCAGGAAGTGCGCCGGACTCAGATGAAAATATTCGTGCTGGCCAAACGGCGGTACTACACCTCCGTTTGGTTGCCAGGCCCGGAATTTAATTTTTTCATTGACTTACATGGGGAAAGAGTGGTCTGTAAATTGTTTGATAATTTTTTTTAAACTAAATAAACTACCCAGTATGAACACTTGTATAGCCCTTATTAAAAACATTCGTTCCTCAAGTTGTAATAATGTGCTAATAACGTTATTCTGAGAGTTATTTCCCTCTGCATTATGAACGTGCATCCAACCCACGGGACCTTGCCGCCCGGCACGTTCATGTTACGTGTCCCGACCATAGACTGTATATGGTCCCGACCAATCAGAGCACACTGTGCTCACAGGAAGGGTGGGGGCTGGAGCTATTGGAGCTACAACGAGCCGGCCCGTTAAAGGCAGAGAGTGAAATTCAGTGAATACAATACACGTAGTTTACAGTGGCGTTTTCTCCCGGAGGCCAAGGGATGCCAGGCTTCCCCTGTTTTTTCAGATTGTAGTTATAATTTAAATAAAAACACTTTGTTTTGTTTCGATAATTCTCCTTTGCTGTGTGTTGCTGCCGGTGTAGGTACCAGATGTGTTCGGGGTACCAGATATGTTCGGGTGTATTTCCGTCGCATCTGTCATCCGTCATATCCGTCTACTCACCTCCCTCTGCTCCCAGCGCTCTGCTGCCACACACCGGCCGTCTGCGGAACTGCAGCCGGAGGAACTCGGGACAGCTTGTTATGTGTGTGTACTTGTGCACATAAATAATGTTTCTAATTATTTACAATTAAAAAATATATATATTCTGCGTTACTTCAGCCAACACTTTTATAAGGCCACTAGATTAGATAATTACGAAATGTGTAGATAGATCTTTCAGGTTGTTATTTTGTCATTGTTTAATGTTTTATTTACCTTTTATATATTTTTTTTTTTATTTATCCTTTATTTATCCAGGAATGTCCCATTGAGATACAAGATCTCTTCTTCCAGGGAGTCCTGACCAACACGGCACACAACAAGTTTCAACATAAAACAAAGGCATTAAACAAAAAAACATATATAGTTTATATATATATATAGTACTTTTTATATAGTATCTGAACTTTGGAGAGGAGTTGGGAGACACACGACACATCAAATCACATCTACAGATCAAGACGAAGCGACTGGAAGTACTCCTAGCGTGAACATGTTTGTGAAAACGTGTGCAAAGTCTCCGAAAATCCTAAAAATAAGCTCATATTTGAATTCCCCATAAAAAACACATCATTCAGTAAAAACAAGGCCCCACTGATCATCTGCTCTCTGATCTCTCTGCGAATTGAAAGTACTTATTGCCTGAGATTGCATGCTGTGGTTTTATTAAATGTGCCAAGTGCTAGGACTGTCTTATGGAAGAAAGCTTTTAGACGTGCAGCTCCACTAACTTGGAACAGTCTGCAAAAAGAATGGAAAATTACCAAACTAGTACCACTACATGTTTTTAAAGCTTGGTTGGATGCTACACAATCAGATGCTGTTGGTACCTGTACATGTGGATAGATATGTTGTTCTGTTGTTTATGTTTGTATGTCTTCATGTGGAACCTACTGCTGCAGGTCTCCCTTGAAAAAGATATCATTGATATCAATGGGATTTTAACTGGATAAATAAAGGCCATCCATCCATCCATCTTCTCCCGCTTATCCGTGGTCGGGTCGCGGGGGTAGCAGTTCCAGCAGAGAGCCCCAAACTTTCTTTTCCCTGGCGACATCAACCAGCTCTGACTGGGGGATCCCAAGGCGCTCCCAGGCCAGCGAAGAGATATAATCCCTCCACCTGGTCCTAGGTCTACCCCTTGGTCTCTTCCCAGCTGGACGTGCCTGGAACACCTCCCTAGGGAGGCGCCCAGGTGGCATCCTAACTAGGTGCCCGAACCACCTCAACTGGCTTCTTTCGACGCGAAGGAGGAGCGGCTCAACTCCGAGTCCCTCCCTGATGACCGAACTTCTCACCTTATCTCTAAGGGAGACACCATCCACCCGGCGGAGGAAACCCATCTCGGCCTCTTGTATCCGCGATCTCGTTCTTTCGGTCATGACCCATCCTTCATGACCATAGGTGAGGGTAGGAACGAAAATGGCCCGGTAGACAGAGAGCTTTGCCTTCTGGCTCAGCTCCCTTTTCGTCACAACGGTGCGGTAAAGCGACTGCAATACCGCTCCCGCTGCTCCGATTCTCCGGCCCATCTCACGCTCCATTGATCCCTCACTCGAGAACAAGACCCCGAGATACTTGAGCTCCTTCACTTGGGGTAAGGACTGTTAGGAGATTTAAATGTTAATTAGGCCGCATTTCCAAATCTCCTCGCGTCCCTACACAAGCCATTATCTTACAGGAAGGGAATCCAGATCATACAAGTAACCGTTTAACAATAATCCACTTTAATGGTAATATACAATGCAATACAATCAAGTACAATCAATACAGTACAAATTACATACAGTTCTGTGGGATCCCACATTTACCTGATACTCACGTGAGCCAGCCAGCCAGCCAGCCAGTCAGAGAAGAAAGAGGCCGAACACAGCGGGGTTTCTGTCTATATCCCTCGCTGACCCAAGGAGGAGTTATCTGCGCCTCCCTTCCAGACCAGTGATTGGCTGCCCAAATTATCATCAACACCCCACATCAGGGATGACTGTATGTTAACTCCTGACCTTCCCCCTCTTCCTGTGTCCTCTAAAAACCACATGTTAGCAGGCCCAAAACCAGCCCAGTTTTCTACACAAATCATTTTCAAGCTTCTTCACAGTTTGCATGAATACATACAAATATATCCTTACAATTCCCTCTTTTGCACTCTTAAAAAAGAGAGTGCAATTTATACAAGGCACTTGCAAAAAACTGCATCCTTGTCTGCTGAGTCTCCATACTTTTTATTCTCAGTGTCCACAGTGAAGGGCACTCCGTCCAGGCTCTCGTTGCAGATGACGCAGCGGAAGCAACCGGGGCGGTAAGACTTCCCCAGGGCCTGCATGTCCATGATTAGATGTCCACCTGCGTTGCACTTGTCTGCAGACTGCTGGAACCCAGAGTACAGAAAGTCCTCTTCACAGAAAACCCTTCCTGCGTCATAGTAGAACGCCTTCCCTCTCAGCCTTCGACTACAGGCGCTGCAGGTGAAGCAGCTGTCATGGTAGAGGCTGCCCATAGCTTGGCAGGCCTGGCTGGCTCCATACACCGTCTTGTTGCACTTAACACACACTCCTGTTTCAGCGGAGAGTGGAGTCCCCTGTGCCATCCTGGCTTGCCGTGTCTTTGTCCCCTCTGATCCGCTGACGGCGGCTTCCGAGTCGATGCTGAATAGATGTCCTCCCGATCTTCCTTCTCCGGTCCGATGATGATGCCTCCCGGGACGACTGCTGGATGGATGATGGATGTCCTCGAGGTCCTTCTCCTCCAATCCGCTGATGACAGCATCCGAGTCGACCTCCATGACGAGAGCCAGATCTGTCCTGATGTCGTCTAGGGTCCTCGCAGGTGTTTTCCCCGCCGCACACTGGCTCCCGTGGTACCAGTTGTCCCCCTTTCCTTGTAGGCGGACGGCATGGGATGTCCTCGGGGTCACTCGGTCGGGGCCGGAGAGCCTGGGGTTGACAGTCAGCCTCCTGCGTCTCGGGTCCCCCTTTTGGCATCCACAACCTGTGTGGAGAAATCTGATACAAATCCCTCAAGCCTACGCTCCGGGCTCTGGGGCCCTCGGCTGTTTAACCCACCAGTGCGTGGCAACTTGGAGCCTGTTGGTGGGGTGTCTTAAAACAACAGACGTGTGTGCACAGGTTTTCTAAATTAATTGTGCTGCTTCAGAATCTTGGACTGTGCCCACTAAATAAGAACCCCAACATCTTTAGGTAAACTAAATAACATATTTCAATAGCTCTGAATTTCTGACAAGCATCTGTATTTATTTTTAAATGAAATCCCTGAGATCCCATTAAAAATCTAAAAATATGATTTGAACTGCTAATGTTTCTGGTAAAGAAACACACTAATCTTATGGATTCAAAAACAACCAAAATCACAATACTAACAAAGTGAATGGCTTCCTGGTGATACTGCTTCTACCCGTCAGTGCTTAGATATTATCCCACTGAAAAAATGAATACAGAATTCCCACCAACTGTCATCAAATGTCTTTCTAAATGTAGATGAAATGTATATCCCCATAATGACCTAAACAATAAAGTCTATGGCTTTTACTTCTTTACCAGACTAGTTACATGATGTTGTCCAAATTACATTGTGTCTCATTACATTACTATGTTTTAGCTTAACTGTAAATATGTTCTTTCTACATTTCAAACCTCAGTTACTTTAATACCTGTTGAAACATTAGTTGACACATTACTCACCGGTCAGCCTCTCCAGTATTTCATTCTGGACTTACATCTCTCTGGTAGCCCCTTGGCCACTGATTCTCTACCTGTGTTACCTGCTATAACTCAATCAATACTACAGACATGTCAACATTCACCAAACAGCCTCCTATCCCCAAATATGGAGCAGGTCAATTCTAAAACTGTCAATCAATGGTCAGATTGAACAATGGAGTTGGGCAGCAGGTTCCTTTCAGTCCCTAAATGAAAAATGTACATTGTAAAGTTTACACTCCCCCTTTTTTACACATTCTCTCATGTGTAAACAAAAACCTGTATGGGAAGAAAACCTTCAGGTCATAATGGATTATAAGACAATACCAAACATTTTTCCCAGTAAACACTTGAGAGTGTTTCTCTCCATCATTCAGTCCTAAAAGAAACAGAATTCCAAATTTCATAGTTTGAGTTTCACATTCTGCAAACAGCCACCTCCTGTGGGAGTGAAATATCATGAAGCAGATTAGATACGGTTTCCCCTTTTGTGCAATGTTAGGAAACCTCTCATTTCACACATTATTATCACACAAAAATAATGTGTTAGTCCAAAACATGCTTGATTAGTCATCGTTTTAAATCATGCAGTTGCACTGATCAGGTGCAGACATACACTCACTCACACTTACACTGTCAGGTTGTAAAGTCAGGTTTGGTCAGGTTCACCGCAGAGTCAGTCATTGACAGTGCCTTCCCAAGTTACCCTGTCGGTCAGTTGGTCTCAGCCTTTTTGGCCATGTGTCGTGCCCTGCAGAGATGTTCCAGCACAGGCCAGCATCCTCCGTCTATACAAATCTGTATATATGGAGCGCCATCATTTATTAATTCACAATTACAACTATAATGTTCAAGATATCTCTGTTTTCCCAAATTCCCTGAAAAGTGTTAGCCAAAAAATGTCACTCCCTTATTGTACTACTACTGCAGTTCATTTACACCTAATTAGTATTAAAATGACTAATAGATCTATTTCAGAAACATGTGTACATCACTATCTTGTGTCAAAACATTACTAGGATCTGTAAAGCTCTGCTATTTATTCCATAACTCATTCTATAAATGTATCTTCAATTCTGGTGCACTTAAAGAACAATGTTACCCTCTTTCACAGTGCGTGGAACTCTGGGTGTCTGAACATGAAACCAGTACCTCAAATTGAAATACTATATTTTGTTTAGAACCAGCTTTCCCTTCAACATGACCTATATAAATAAATATTTATCTGATCTTATAGAGCTGTTACTAAAACTCTCCCTTTGAACTGATCAATACTGTAACAAATTAAAACACTACCAAATTCACACACGAATAAAAATCCAGTGCATACTTCCTTCATGCCCCCCCCCTTTTTTTTTTCAGTGTGTATTAGACTGATTTTCCACTTCCCTTTAATAGTTCCCCTCTTTTCCGCTATTTTTATTTACCACTTGACTAATTTATGGTCCATACATCTTCTTATCTTCACTTATTTATCAAGTCAATTCAAGTTCTTTACAATACATTAGTAGATACCTTGTGGAGTCTTCACAATAACTAATCCCCTCTAGGATATGAAATCCATTCATCTTCAAGCAGATACTATGTCCTTATTTATGTTTTGTTCACGATAACAATGGTATAACAACCACATGTCCTCAATTCTGGTCCACTTAAAAACCAATGTTAAACTCTTTAGCAGTGTGTGGAACCCTGGATGTCCGAACATGCAACCATTCCTCCCTCCTTTATCAAGGATTTAAAACAGAAGTCATTTCATATTTCCTATGGTAATAACTATGCTACAATGGTGAAATCAATTATTTAGATTGGAATACTATATCTGGCTTGGCACCAGCTCTCCCTTTAACATTATCCATACAGATAAAGATTTGTCTTATAGAGTGGTTCCTAAAACTATCCCACTACTTTATTCACACGTGAATAAAAATGTCAAAGAATATTTTGTTAACCTGATGAAAAGATTGAAGAATATGGTTGTATTCTGAACCCTCAGTTTGTTCTCATTTTACTCTAATAGTTTACTGCTATTTTTAATTTAATAAATCTTGCTGTCTTTACGTATTTATGCTTTAAATGTGCGTTTTGTGAATAAGTGTGTTTATGTGCAAACTCACTCATTCCCGTTTTCCTTTTCTCCTCCTCTGGTTTTCTCAAGCCGTGACCCCGGCCTCCTCACTTCTAATCGACCATGCCAACTCCTCTGATTCTGTGTTCTCTTCAGTCCATCAGCTGTAACTTCATCCGCTGTCAGCCATTGGCCCAGTTACATCTGCATGCGCCCTCATGCCAATGTACTTGCACTGCTTTACATTTCATCTCCTCCTTTACAGTCTCCCTGCTGTTTTTATGGAGGGCGGATTCTGCTCATCTCCCACACTTTGCTCTTGTGCTCAGCTTGGAACTTCATGGTCCCGTCTGAGGGACCAATGGGCGTAGATTTCTGCCCGTCAGCATGCTGTTTGGTTCTGGATGCCACAGGTGGAGATAGTTCTGGCTGCAGTCTTGTTGTTGTTGTTTCAGCTCTGGTTCTCTGTCTGTTCGATGGAGAAGGAGGAGTCTCCCGTTGGGTTAGGTCTTTTGTCTGCTTGGAGGGTCGGGATCGTAGCCTTTTCTAACTCAGAGGGGGAGTCCAGGTCTCGGGACGCATTACCTATAAAAAATCTAGCACACTGAGGTTAAATAAATCCAACCCTTTCCACTCTGACTCTTTGTAATCATACTATCTGTCTTAATTGTTAAATGCCATCTAAACAACCTAATTGATGTCTACAAATGATATTACAAAAACTCACTCTAAAAATTGTTTCATCCATTGCTACATATTTACCCAACATAACTCTTTCAGGAAACCATTTTCTCCTATACATTGAAAAACGTACATGTTTCCAGCATCACATATTCCACACACTACGAAAGAACATCTACATATTTTCTCCAATATTTTAAGCTAGTTTCTATAGCAAGATTATCATGTGTGACATAATAATCAGATGTCTTGTTTGCTAACCAAGAATATTAAACTTTAAAATGTCTTTTGGCCAGTTGAAGTCCTGCTTACTTCATCCTTAAACTCTTCTTTAATTTGAAACCAAAAAAGGTCTTCCTTCTCCACCATGATCCTATCTCTATATCAAAGTCCAGACAAACTGATGATTTATCTTCAGAAACCATGAGGAATGACTCATAAAACACTATTCTCCCTTACTTCAGTTCTAAATCAAATGAGCCAGACAGGAAACCCCCTTTAACCACTTGCTTATCCTATTATTTTGATCAAAGTTGTGTTACAAGCAGGTTAGATCTGTAATGAATTAAAATCAATATTTAAGGACGTAATATAAGTTAAATATATTGTTAAGCAAATTGCTGTTTTATTGTGAAGGCCTCTCTGGCGAACAGCGAGTCCGATTCCTAGAAACACGGCAAGTTGACAATCGTTCTAATGCATTAACTATAGTCGTGAAAGAGACAAGGAGGGGGAAGGCGTGTGGAAGCAAGCAATGAACTGAAAATGCCACCAATCCTGTTTTAACGTGATGGCGCACATTGAAAACCTAAACGCCCTGTCATAACTGACAAGTGTTCAAAAACCTTTCTGCTTATCCCTTAGGCCACTACTGTTTGTCTTATTCATAACCTAAAAATACAATTGTGATGAATAGCTTGCTTTTGTATCATTACATTTACCAACATAAAACAAGGTCTGTACTAATCAACAATGACAACCCACAGACAGCTCATTTAGTTAAATATACGCAATATATTGACTTCGCTTTTATTTATCTGACTTAATTAACGTGCTTCCCCCCCTTTCAGCCACTAGATGGCAGCAGCAGAGCACAAATGAGCTTCACTCTTCTGAGCGAATGTGTGATTATCACAGACAATCGGTCACACAGATTATTCAGGTAAAAATCACACAGATTTATTCCCCGTACAGTTTGTCTAGCTTGATAACGTGCTACATATGTCGTCACGCAGGACTCTCTGCCTACCTTGCGATCAACGTTATGTTTACGTCAGCCTTTCAAATTAATTTTTACAGACAAGGGAAACGGGAGCCGGTCTCGTCACAATGTAGGTGACGTTAGCGCTCTCTCCCAAGGATTTAACAGATAACAGTCCACTGACACTTTCGCTTATTCGGTCTCAGACTGCTATTTTACCCCCAGTTATAAACGGCACGAACTGCACCGCTCCTACGCCACTTCAGGACTAAACTACCTGAAGATCCACGCTAAACTGCTCTAATTTCTCGTTACGCAGGACTCTCTATACTTGGCGATCAACGTTCACGTGTTATATATAACTTTCCTAACATGGTAAAAAAATATGCATTGTATACTCCATTCAAACTTCAAAAACACTCTGAAACGCCTACAGACAATCCTACAGGGCCCTGCTATTGTCCGAGGCGTCTAAAAGTGCTTGTTCCCGACCCAGTGTGGTCCTCTGAATCCTTCCACAGCTCATGTTTATTCAGCGTCGAGTCACCATTTGTTAGGAGATTTAAATGTTAATTAGGCCGCATTTCCAAATCTCCTCGCGTCCCTACACAAGCCATTATCTTACAGGAAGGGAATCCAGATCATACAAGTAACCGTTTAACAATAATCCACTTTAATGGTAATATACAATGCAATACAATCAAGTGCAATCAATACAGTACAAATTACATACAGTTCTGTGGGATCCCACATTTACCTGATACTCACGTGAGCCAGCCAGCCAGCCAGCCAGCCAGCCAGCCAGCCAGAGGAGAAAGAGGCCGAACACAGCGGGGTTTCTGTCTATATCCCTCGCTGACCCAAGGAGGAGTTATCTGCGCCTCCCTTCCAGACCAGTGATTGGCTGCCCAAATTATCATCAACACCCCACATCAGGGATGACTGTATGTTAACTCCTGACCTTCCCCCTCTTCCTGTGTCCTCTAAAAACCACATGTTAGCAGGCTCAAACCAGCCCAGTTTTCTACACAAATCATTTTCAAGCTTCTTCACAGTTTGCATGAATACATACAAATATATCCTTACAGGACTCATTCCCTACTTGGAGTGGACAGTCCATCGGTTTCCTGCTGAGAACCATGGCCTCAGATTTGGAGGTGCTGATCCTCATCCCAGCCGCTTCACACTCGGTTGCGAACCGATCCAGTGAGTGCTGAAGGTCGCAGACCGATGAAGCCATCAGAACCACATCATCTGCAAAAAGCAGTGGTGCAATCCTTAGTCCACCGAACTGCAGACCCCCCCCCCACGACTACGCCTCGAAATCCGATCCATGTATATTACAAACAGGATTGGTGACAAAGCGCAGCCCTGGCGGAGGCCAACCCTCACCGGAAATGGGTCCGACTTACTGCCGAGGACCCGGACACAGCTCTCGCTTTGGGAGTACAGAGATTGGATGGCCCTGAGTAGAGACCCCCTCACCCCATACTCCCGCAGCACCTCCCACAGTAACTCCCTGGGAACCCGGTCATACGCCTTCTCCAAGTCTACAAAACACATGTAGACCGGATAAGCGTACTCCCAGGCCCCCTCCAGGATCCTTGCGAGAGTAAAAAGCTGATCTGTCGTTCCACGACCGGGACGGAATCCGCATTGTTCCTCCTCAATCTGAGGTTCGACAATCGGCCTGACCCTCCTTTCGAGTACCTTGGAGTAAACTTTCCCGGGGAGGCTGAGTAGTGTGATGCCTCTGATCCCCCTTTTTGAAAAGGGGGACCACCACCCCGGTCTGCCACTCCTTCGGTACTGTTTCCGACTTCCACACAACGTTGATGAGACGTGTCAACCATGACAGTCCCTCAACACCCAGAGCCTTCAGCATTTCCGGGCGGATCTCATCCACCCCCGGGGCTTTGCCACTGTGGAGTTGTTTGACGACCCCAGTGACCTCCCCCCGGGAGATTGGCGTTGATCCCCCGTCATAAATAAAGGCATTGAATTGAATGTCCAATGAAAACATATCCAAGTGTAACAAACATCCAGTATTAACCTTACTGTTTTTTTACTAACAGTAACCAACTAATAATTTTCATAAAGTGCATATTTATTCCAAACTCACAATATATATGTAATAAAACAATCTCAGAGAGATCAGGGAGCAGATGATCAGTGGTGCCTTGTTTTTACTGAATGATGTGTGTTTTTCATGGGGAATTCAAATATGAGCTTATTATTAGGATTTTCGGAGACTTTGCACACGTTTTCACAAACATGTTCACGCTAGGAGTACTTCCATTCGCTTTGTCTTGATCTGTAGATGTGATTTGATGTGTCGTGTGTCTCCCAACTCCTCTTCAAAGTTCAGATACTATATAAAAATACTAAAAGATAAATAAAACATTAAACAATGACAAAATAACAACCTGAAAGATATGTATTCTATCTACACATTTCGTAATTATCTAATCTCGTGGCCTTATAAAAGTGTTGGCTAAAGTAACGCAGAATATATATATTTTAATTGTAAATAATTAGAAACATTATTTATGTGCACAAGTACACACACATAACAAGCTGTCCCGAGTTCCTCCGGCTGCAGTTCCGCAGACGGCCGGTGTGTGGCAGCAGAGCGCTGGGAGCAGAGGGAGGTGAGTAGACGGATATGATGGATGACGGGAGCGACGGAAATACACCCGAACATATCTGGTACCCCGAACACATCTGGTACTGACACCGGCCCGTCTCTCCCATGAGAAAGCGTAGCTTCTCTCGAGGTGCTCGCTGCAAAAGTAGAGCAATGTTCTACTTTTGCCGCCTCGATGGAGGCGTCAGCCAATCAAATCCCTCGTATGTAAATCTGACAGTACAAGCACTAGCCAATCAAACCGGGTGTATGTTGGGAGCGCCAGACCGCAGTTATTTCCCATATGTCAACAAAAGGAGGAGAAAATGATCGTGGCGGTAGGGAATCACCCGGTACTCTATGACCAGTCCCTCTTTACATACAGGGATACAAACCGGAGGAGCCAGGCATGGGGGGAGGTGGCAAAGACAGTGGGGCAAACTGGTAGGTTTCCGCTTGTTTGGGGAGTTTATATCCAGTGTATTTCGTTTGAATGGACAGCTAGCAAGCATAGACAGTATATTTAGCCAGCATGGATGTAGCATGAATGCTTTGCTTTGTATGTCCGGGGCGGGACATTCATGTGGTTGGTTGTTGGTCGGGCTGCTCGCGTTGACTCCCCAAGCTCAAGACACGCCCACCGCCAAGCGGCAACGCACGCCGCTGTGTGTAGGGGCCGTTACAGGACCGCACTTGTAGAACCGCACACACAGGTCCCGCGTCACGGCGGCACGTTCACATGAATGTGAACGTCAAAGCAGACTGCATGCTTCTTAGTTATTGCATCTTTTGCTGTTACATGGATCTGTATGTAACTCTATATTTACTTGTTATCTACCACACTCCCTTCTACATCATACACCATCATTATACATGATGGTGTATATAGGATATATATATATTTGTATACATATCTGTAAATTGTATAATTGTATTTAAACGTCTTTTTGATCTCTCTGTCTATAAACACAAACTGAGTAAGATTGACAATAAAGTTGACTTTGAAAAATATATATATTCTTTATGAAAATAGTTGCCTGTTGGCGAAATGAATCCAAATTAAACGTTGGACTGAACTACAACTACGCCTTTAAATCTCTACGGACTGTTCTTCAGTGGGATGGCAAGTTCCTATCTTTAAACATTTATTAGTTTTTTCTCAACAGATTTGATTTTTTGAAGTTAATTTAACTTTGCCGACCATGTAAGGTCATTATTAAAAAGGTACAATCAATTTGTTTAGGGTTGAATAAAATAATGATAAACAATTCATTTGGATAATTTACTGACAGAATAAGAAACTCAATGATGCTCTACTCACCTGTTCCCTTTTTATAAAGTGAAACAGTTGAAATGATAGATTTTAGTAAACTTAAAAACAACCTTCTCCAAAAGCTATCAAGGAATATACCGAATACTTGTTTTAGAACTTTATTACATATTTTTATATAAATAGTTTGAATGATCCATAATTGACAGAAGCTTGTGTTTACACTGACCTGTTACTCATATATTAATGTCTTTGTAACTTCAGTAAACCACTACCTCACTCATTTCTTTCATTCATCACGGTTCAGTAAACTAAGTGATACATGAACCAGTTTAATAATTATAATAACGTAGGATTGCAACTCTTTGAAACTGTAGGTGGCTCTTAAAAGAGCCGTCGTGTTTGGGTGTGCTGGTCTCAGGTCAGTTTAAGCCCTCTCGCGGATGCATCGGGCCAGCTGGATGTCCTTAGGCATGATGGCGACCCTCTTTGCTTGGTTCATCTTACTGGGGGGCAGCTACATGGATGTCGGTGCAGTCCACAATCATTGTGCAGTTGAAGGCAGAATGGATGAAGGCAGATGAATTTATTATTGACTCCGAATGAAACACAACTTCCTGTCATACAATACATTGACTTTATTTGTAATTGTGTAAAAAAATATGAGCATTGATTAGCAAGCAGGACCTGCAGGAACAGAGCATGGTGATGGATGGAGCTGGGAAGAGAGAAGAATAAAGAAAACAGATCAACTTTATTATCGGATATTAAAAATTCAATTTCAAAACAAGTTGCCGCTCCTACAGTTTTCTAGTATGTAAAGATGATTTCACTTGACCTATGCACAATATCACACTTAATACATGTGTGTCTCTGGGGGGTGCATTGTGCCTTTGATGTATATAAATAATATACCATAACCAAATACTATTACGTACAGTGGAAATCAGGTTGCCAGAGCAGGTCAGTGGGCATGTTCCTCAGGGTCTCAGCAGTTACAGGTGAGGTAAAGAAAATAAAAGAGAAAAAGGTCAGTAACAACACTTTAAAGTAACAACACTTTGAATAATTATCTCTTTTAATAATGTTCCATCAGTAATCACTCAACTACTGTCTTTCCAACAAACAGATTGACTCACTATCATCACAATGAAACACGTCCAGAAGAATGGACCACAGATGGAAATGAGCTATTAGCTATAATCTGGCATATTGCATCTCTTCTCTTTGCTGAGATTAATGTTTTTGTATGCATGGTCCTTCTATAAATAAATCAATAAATAAATGTCATGCAAAGCTGCCTGCCTGCCTTCGACTCTCCCTGAACTGCCTGATCTTTTAATGTTCAATGTTAACCATTTGAGCAGATAGCATTAAGTAGAAAAGATCGCAGATGCTAATGTGCCGTTAGCCTACCTCCCGCCCCCTTAGCACCTGGTGGAGGGGGCGATAGGCTCCTCTTCAAATGTTTCACAAAATACTTACCATCATGACTACTCTTACTGTTTAACATTTGGGTTTATTTCATGTTAAGGCTAATACAAATGACAAGGCTAAGTAATGTGATGCTAACTAACGTGCTCGCTACTAGCTATGTAGCTAGCTTGACTGTGTTCCATGCAAAACATGTATATTACCTGATATGTCTGATCCAACGACTCCTGGTCCTTTCATCAGACGGGAAGTGATAAAACGAGCAAAGTGGTATGATCACTTATGTGATTACAACCTGGTACAAAGCACACAGGCATCTTGTAAAAGTGAATTTATTTGTAGCAATCTCTTATTTATTGGAGGGAATAAATCAGTTATGAGATCTTCTTCTTCTTCTTCGCTTTAATTACAAGTCGCAACCACTTGGAGCATTATCGCCTGTGACATCACTTACGCGAGCCAGAATGGGATTTGGGATTTGTAGTCTTTGTAGTCGCGTATTTTTTTTTATATTGCAACAGTTTTACGACAAAATGTGACTTTTTTGACATGGAACTTATTGTTTAAGATTGACAAACATCATATGTGTAGTTTGTGGCACAATTCAAACGGGATCAAAAGATACGTTTTCTCTCTCCATTGAATTCAATGTAAATTTTTCGCTTCCGGGGTCCCATGGGCCGGAAGTAGATGGGCGTGACTTCGCCTCTCTATTGAGAGGCACGGTAAATCTAAAAATCATATAGATTGTGCTGTGAAATTAAAGCTTTTTGGACGCGTCAGGATTGACGAGGCTCTGGATGTAGCAAGAACCATTAGCACAAAGAAGCACAATGAACAAGTCAAAAATAACCGGGATATTCTGAGGAAACTCATCATTGCTGCCCTGTACCTTGCACGTCAAGAGCAAGCATTCAGGGGACACAATGAGGCCGCTGGCAGCTCTAACAGGGGCAATTGTGTAGAGCTGGTACGTGCATTTGCAGAGTTTGACACTGCACTCGCGGAGCACTTGGGATCGTCAACAGTCTTCAGCGGTATGTCAAACACCATACAAAATGACATCATTGAGAGCATAGCTCGTTGTATCCAGGATGAGACTGATAAAGAAATACACATTTCTCCTTTCATTGCTGTACAAGTGGATGACACATCAGACATCTCCAATAAGTGCCAACTCACTATCATAATCAGATATGTGAATGAAAAAGGCAGTGTGTGTGAACGTTTCCTCGGCTTTTTTGATGTCAGCTTAGAAAGAGATGCAAAAGCTGTAACATCAGTTGTCATGAGAGCCATCGGGAACTACAGCCCAACAAACAAACTGATTTGTCAGACTTATGACGGAGCAAGCTGCATGAGTGGACAGCACGGTGGCGTTCAGGCTTTAGTGAAAGCACACTGCCCCAATGCGCTATTCATCCACTGTTATGCTCACAAATTAAATTTGGTTTTAGCACAAGGCACAAACAACATCCAAGCAGCCAAACTGTTTTTTGCCAATCTCGATGCCTTCCACAATTTTTTCTCACGTTCATGTAAGAGATCAGCACTACTGTCTGAAGTTGATCGAGCTGTGCGTGTACCAGGGGGTTCTGCTGTGAGGTGGAATTTTAAAAGCCGCGCAGTACACGCCATCCATGAAGGACGCGGGTCGCTCTGTATCGCTTTTGACAGGATAATGACAGAGCCGGGATGGGACAAAGAGACCATTGCACAGAGTGCTTCCTTGAAGCAAAAACTTGAGGATTTTGACTTCACCTTCCTGCTCGGGGTCTTTCAGTCCATTTTCGGCCTCACAGAACCACTCTTCCAGGTTCTGCAAAGCAAGACGGCGGACATCAAAAAATGCCAGGATCGGATCATGAGCACTCTCAGCGCTCTCAAAGCCACAAGGACAGATGAGACATTCAGTCGCATTTACGATGACACGGTCAAAGCAGTCGGCGATCCTGTGCCCCGACGTAAACGACGTCGCCGCGGCTGGGACGACCTGGAGCAGGGGTTTAACCAGCACCAAGAAGGAGACGAGGACACGGTTGTGTCTTTCCGGCGTCTTTACTTCCAGATTGTTGACGGCATAGTGTTGCACATGACCCAAAGATTTGCAGATATGGAGCACCTGCACTTTTTTCGGATACTGGAACACACATCATTCACATCGTTCTGCAACCCTGATGCATTTCCCAGCAGTGAGCTGGCTCAGCTGATCAACACGTATCCATTCTTTGATGAGCAGAAGTTAAGGAATGAGCTGCACACGCTGTACAACAACAGGCTGTTTCACAAGCCACCAGGAGAGCTGATACAGCTTCTTATTGAGGATGACCTACAGGGCACACTCTCCGAGGTCTACAAGCTGCTCCAGCTCATGCTCACGATACCAGCCACCAGCACATCAGCAGAGCGCTCCTTTTCCTGTCTAAAAAGGATCAAAACGTATCTGAGGAACACGTGTGGACAGGACAGACTTGTCAACCTAGCCACAATATCCATTGACTCTGTTGTTGTGGAGGACCTAAAGGCCGCTGGGAAGTTCTATGACATTGTTATTGACCACTTCGCTACCATGAAAGACAGGAGAATGGCCTTCCTCTTCAAATAGGGTGAGTGAAATGCACACCCCTTTCTTCTGTGCATACCTGTTGCCTGAACTGCCCGTGTAGCTATGTGTGCAATTTCTGATGTGGTTCTGTTGGTTATTGTGCATTGCTTGCCTGGATTTAGCTGCAGGTGTTCAGTCTGAAGTAGTTGTTTTATTGCAGTTGTTTAATTAGCACAGGGTGCTATCTGAAAATCAGCACCGCAGATAGCATGCCATATAGGGCCCGATCACCTGAATAGATGAGATTGTTTATATTGTTGTGTTACTTTTGGACTACGGACTGAACTAATTACAGAGACGAGGACTGTTGCTGCACTTGCCGTGTGTGTTAGTGTAACAGATGTAAATATGCAGTGGGGTTTATTTAATTTAATTTTGTATAATCACACACATTCTGTGTTTTATATTATTTTATTCTGTGTTCTTCATTTTATTGAATGTTAAATACCTGGCAAGGTCGGAGAGCTGTGCTCAGGAGTTTATTGTTGTGAGGACTTTCATTTCCTTTCTTTGTGATTTTACTTTTTGTATATATTGTGTCCCTCACGTTTCCTCTTCCCTTTTTGTAAACGTTCCAATGAGAGGAGTCACTGAGGGAAATGTATGTAAAACTGATCATTTTATCTGTTATCAGATTCAGACATTAAACAGAGATCGTCTCAACTTTACGCTGACTCGGCGGGTCTCGTCCATTATCAACACAACGCATACTGATACTTTGATGTGAACGTAAAACTTTAAAGGTCTCCTGATTTAGTTTGTGAATGAATGCTTCTTATTTATTAATTACCGAATCTGCACTGCGCATTGAGCGGCTGGTATTGCATTGGTGGGGGGAGGCTGGCATAAATTAATAAGAAAATGCTTAAATTAATAAGACGAGAGAGTTTCAGCTGGAGAGTGCGTGCGGATCTGTCGCTTAGATAACAGGCGTGTACAAGTCCTGCATCTGTATGATACACATGTGTGTAAAATGTTACCGGGCGCTGTAATCACTCATCTGGTTACGTTATTAACCCCCCCCCCACCCAAAAACATTGGCTTCCCCTACATTTTTCCCCACCCCACGCTACTGGCAGTGACGCGTCCTACAATCCGGAAGTAAGCTGCTCTCGGTTTCCCTCGACAAAAAAGCAATGGGATTTCTCCATAGGATTTAGGAAAATAGCTCGAAATAAGGTCAGTGGAAAACGAACCTGTTAGATAAATGCAAGTTTTGTTCAGTCGGATAATATCCACATGTCTACCCTACTTTTATAATTTTCGAATCATAAATCTAATCGATAGAAGATAGATACACTGCATCACTCTGACCGCCGTTAGAAAGTAGCAAGCAACTGGAGCAAGTGCAATTATGGAGGGTGGAGATTTGGAGTATTTCATCAAAAATAATTGTACTAAACTTCCGCTACAGCAGCAACAACAAATACAGGCCAATGCCCAAACTGGAGCTGTGTACAGCGAGGAAAAAAGGAGCGAATCGGACATAAAACGTTAAAGGTCTCCTGATTTAGTTTGTGAATAATAATAATAATAATAATAATGCATTACATTTTTTATTAGAGCGCTTTTACAGGTGCTCAAAGCGCTTTACAAGTACACATTACACACATGTAAGAGTCATTAATGCGGACAGGAGCAAATGCGGGTAAAGTGTCTTGCCCAAGGACACAACGGCCTGACGCAGTGGCGGCCGAGGCGGGATTCGAACTGGAGTTCACCAACACCCCTTGATCTGATGACCAACGCCAAAACCGCCCCATGAATGAATGAATGCTTAATCACTCATTTGGTTACGTTATTACATTAACCACCACACCCCGACCCAAAAGCAAGGATGTATTATTGGCTTCCGCTATTTTTTCCCCCACACCACGCTACTGGTAGTTTACAGAGATGCTGTTTGAGAAACCAATGTGAGTTGTGTTTATCTTTACCCATGGATGCACAATAAGAACGGACCCATATCGTCTTACTGCCATCCCAAGGAGCTGTAATAATGGATATATTGCACATGTTTGCTATAATTCATTATCATACTACATGGGCTGTATGATTACATCTTGTACCCTAAATGTTGTATTAAATAAAGTTAATATTACTTATTATTATAAGTATATATATATATATCAGGGTTTCCGTTAGCCGGTAATTACCGGTTTTTAGCTGGTAAAATGTATTAAAAAATGTATTAAAAATTCAAAACCTGCCGGTCAAAATGTCTGGTAATAATTAGGGAGGCTCCGATCGATCGGCCGCCGGTCATTATCAGCCGATATTCACTCTTAATAGTTTGATCGGTGCTCTCTATAAAGGCCGATCAGGAGAGCTGGATCTGATCGATATGGACATAAACGCGAGTGAAGTGTAACCGGACGCGAGAGAGAGATCAGATCAGCTGCTGAGTCTGACCGAAACACGCAGCTCTGCATAATCACCTGAAGCCCCGCCCTCTGTTTAGCGAGCTGCAGGAGCTGCATGAGAAACTGACGTGCTGTCAGGAGAGAGAGGGAGGGAGAGGGGAAAAGAGAGGATCCGTTTCTCCCGTGTTATTATTCAAATGTAATGTAAACTTTTGAATAATGTACGTTATCTACTACAAGTAGTTTGTTTGAATGTAATAATTATGTTGTTTGTTGTTTGTGGAATCATTTATTGAAAAATGAATCTGAATTTTTCGATCTGTTACGATTATAAACTGAAGCAATATAAAAATGAGCCCCGTGAACTGAGTTTTAAACTGAAGCATATCTGCTCATAGTCCGGTGATTATCTGCTAACGGAAACTCTGCTACACAACTCTTATTATTATTGAAATATGACCGGTAAGTTTCAAATTTGTCCGGTAAAATAAATTCTGCCCGGACATTTGACCGGCGAGAAAAAAATCCTAGCGGAAACCCTGATATATATATATATATACAGTGCAATCATTCTTTCATGCTAAATGAAGCTCTGTTGCTTGGATATCACTAAATCCTGTTACAGCGTAATATAAGTACATCACGATTGATGTGACATTAGCATAATGACTAGCTAGCCGCTAGCTGCTAACTGCCGCCTCGTTAATGATGTGAACGAGCATTTTGGTTAAAGTTGCGCATGCGCTATGAGCGCACATACGGTAATTCTCAGGCATGCCGGGTAATCTGTGACGTTTCGCTCACTCAAAAGTTGGGCCATTTTATCATCTTTTGTGTATGTACAGTTCTCAACATGGCCAGACTTGTAGTGATTTTCACCTCTTTTAATACTTTTCGCTTCATTCTGAAAGAAAGAGGTGAAATGTGCTAATGTTACGGCCATCTTGATGTTGGTGACGTATGCAAGAGCAGAGTTGTAGTTCATTGAGCGCTTCACACAAAAAAATGTGTTACTTCACAGTTTTATGGCACATTTTAATTTTTTTGACTTGCAAAATTATCTTTTAAATTGACAAACATCATATGTGTAATTCGTGGTACAATTAAAACGGGATCAAAAGATAATCTTTCTCTCGCCATTGACTTCAATACATGATTTTTCCAAAATAAGGTGCCATGGAGGTACACCGGAAAGGGAGGGACTTCGCCACTCTATACATGAGAATAACACATCTGGATCTGGATCTAGATTACTGAGTAGAACCCAGAGGTGTCACGCTCAGTGGGGGATGGATGATCCCCGCTAAATGTCTCTTAAAATTTGCCGGAAGCACTCCACGGTTTCTGCGATGACAGCTTCTTCTGGTAGCAAGTTCCACTCTCTGATTGTTCTCAGAAAGAAAGAGTATTTAAGAGTGTCACTAGTTGCGAAAATTCGCTTGAACTTCAAAGAGTTCAATCAATCAATCAATGTTTATTTATATAGCCCAATATCACAAATGTTACATTTGTCTCAGTGGTCTTCACAGTGTGTACAGAATATCAGTATGACAATACGACACCCTCTGTCCTTAGACCCTCACATCGTACAAGGAAAAACTTCCAAAGAAAACCCCACAGTTTAAAGGGGAAAATGGGAGAAACCTCAGGGAGAGCAACAGAGGAGGGATCCCTCTCCCAGGACGGACAGACGTGCAATAGATGCCGTGTGTAAAGAGTTGGCTTTGCGGGTTGCACTTCTTCTAACTGGCTCTAGGTACATTGATGCATCAATGGCTGAGATGTTATGGACAATCTTGAAGAAGAGAACCAAACGAGCCAATCGCCGCCTCTCACTCAATTCCACCCAGTTCAAACGCTTGAGCATTTCTGTGACACTGCTGTCCCATTCATAATCTCCAAAAATGAATCTTGCACCTCTTCTTTGTACTGTTTCCAGGGCATCACTGTCTTTATCAGTGTAGGGGTCCCAGAGCTGGCATACTCTAGTTTAGAACGTACTAGGGCCACAAAAGCGGTCTCCTTCAGTTTCTGGGGACAGCGTCGCAGGTTCCGGCGTAGGAAGCCGAGCGAACGGTTTGCCTGTGTTACAATTTGGCCAATGTTTTGGCCAAATTTCAGGTTGTTATGGATTTCTGCCCCAAGATAAGGCTGGTGGGTCACCTCTTTTAACACCAGGCCACATAGAGTATAGTTTTTAATGTGCGGGTTTGTTGATCTGCTTGTTCGTAGGACGTAGCACTTGCTAGTATTAAAGCACATTCCCCAAGTGTTAGCCCATTCCTGAAGTCTAGTCAGGTCACCCTGTAGGTCTTCTTGGTCACTTCCATTTTTAATAGACCTGTAGAGCAGGCAGTCATCCGCGAATAACCGCACTCTATGCTACATGTGACACATGCGTCACTTCTGGGCAAAAAGTACGGCTCCGCCCACTTTTGGGGGAATACAAAGCTGTCATTTGAATGGCAATCAATGCAAATTCTGAAGTTTTTGCCAATCCGATCAGAAATTTAAGAAAACCGTGGATTTTTGAATCTTCAAAGAGCCCCATTACAATGACCAAACAATGACCAGACAATTACATTAAATCATTGGAAATCAACGATCGGGCTAGATATATGGTTAAATATAGCAGTAGGCGATCGATGTCCATAGATGAGGGTGACATCTACGTCACTTTACGGCCCCGCCCACTTTTGGGGGAAACCAACACTGTCATTTGAATGGCGATCAAGCCTGAAGCCACAGAGCTCTTCTTTTACTGTCCTTTTTTCTTAGAGGAAGTACAGAAACACTGAACTCTGGATTTGTTTTAATGTTTGAGGTGCAATAAACGACACAGAAGCTTTTTGGCATGATAAAACAATTATTTTCCGCCTCGCTCATGAGAGTAATTACAGCCTTGCCTACTGATTTTAATTTAACCATATATCGAGCCTGATTGTCGATTTCAAATTATTTAATGTAATTGTTTGCCTGACTGGCCATCGTAATCGGGTTCTTTGAAGATCCAAAAATCCACGGTTTTCAAATTTCTCATCGGATTGGCAAAAACTTCAGAATTTGTATTGAGCGCCATTCAAATGACAGCGTTGTTTTCCCCCAAAAGTGGGCGGGGCCGTACTTTTCTTCTGGAAGTGACGTAGGTGTTACTCTCATCTATTATGCATGATCCACTTTTTCATGTATTTTATTTCATGTATTTTATACATGTAATTTGCTTTGGATAAAAGCGTCTAACAAGTTACATGTAATGTAATGTAATGAATGCACTTATTGTAAGTCGCTTTGGATAAAAGCGTCAGATAAATGCAATTTAATGTAATGTAATACATAAACTTGTGTCCCCTCTGTGTAAAGAGATTCTGAAACTTTCAGGAAAAAAGATTCTCTCACTTTTTGTCCTGATCTAAATATAAATATAAAAACCTGTCTGAAAATGAGCTGATCAGATTTTGGCCACTTTATGATGTCATAACGATGTTTTGGCTTGTGTAACCATTAGCCAATCACCAACCAAGGTAACCCCCCCGACCTTATCACCTGAGTCTCCTCCTAGAGCACCATTGAGTTCTTTTGAACCAATTATCTCTCAGAGGGGCGTGGGGAGGGGCTCCTTATTTTCATCTAAAGTGACAGACAGAGAATCAGCACTTTTGAAACAGGACTGAAACAGAGGGGATTATGGGATGCTGCAATGATCTGTTTGGTATTTGGAGGCCAAACACTTCAGAGACATGTTTTGTATATATCTGAGACCTATAATATATTGATGAAAAACAGTATAATAGGGGACCTTTAAAAAAGAACACGTTTTTATAAAGGCATATTCTCATCAACGAAGGCCTTTTAGTATACAGTGGTTTTTTTGTGCCAAATACCAGCATTACAATTTTAGAGTTGATCACTTAAACTGATAACATTTAGCTTTTCTTACTTTATCTGTATACACCTTTATGCAATTAGGACCTCCCAATAATGACCTCTCAGTATGCCTATACATTAACACTCCTGTTTACATTTAGTTTATTCATTTGAAATACTGTATACCACAAATGTATATTATATGTTATTTTAACAGAGGAATTTAATGAACAAGTAGAAAAAATGCTCAGACCTCATAGAATTAAAAACCTTTATGTGTGTGGAGATTTCAACGTTAATTTATTAAAATACAACTCGCTCCAACAGGCGAGACACTTTATGGATATGTTTTCTTCTCTCGGGCTTCTCCCTCTAATAACCAAACCAACCAGGTTAACTAGCACTACTGAAACGTTAATTGATAACATTTTCACTAACGTCCTTGAAACGGAACATCATAGTGGGGCCCTCATCACTGATGTCAGTGATCACCTGCCAATATTCACAATTTGCGGAAGAGAACCTGTAAATAATAAAGAACAAAAGACATACATAACTAAACGGACATTAAATGACAGTTCTCTAAATAAATTAAATATTAACTTAAAAAATGAAAAATGGCAAGAAGTATTTGAGATTAAAGATGTAAACAAATCCTATAATGAGTTTGTAAGGATTTTCATGCAAAACATGAATGAATGTTGTCCATATATTAAAATTAAGATTGGCAACAGGAATAATAATGACTCAAAACCCTGGTTCACTCGTGGACTGAAAAACGCTTGCTGTAAGAAAAATGCACTATATAGGACTTTTTTGAAAAGTAAAAGCACTGAAGATGAAAGCCGTTATAAATTGTATAAAAACAAATTGACTACAATCCTTAGAAACTGTGAAAAACGATACTTCTCTGAAAAATTAGAAAATGCCATAGGAGATATGAAAACCACTTGGAAGGTAATAAATAGCATAATTAAGAAGAAAAGAACTGACAACAGAAACGAATTCAAGAAATTCCAAACTGAAGGAAAAACCCCAACGGATGTTGCAAATAGCTTTAATGAGTTCTTTACTGAAATTGGCCGCAACCTGGCGAGTAAAATCAGCCCAACTTCATCTAAAGTGGATGATTTTCTGAAAAACTGCAACCAACAGAGTATGTTCCTGAACCCAATCACAGAAAATGAACTGCTTGATATTATTAATACTCAACATAGTAAACAGTCCAAAGATTATTTAGGACTTAGTATGAATATTGTTAAACAAGTTGCACCAAATATTGTAGCCCCCCTAGTAAATATATGCAATAAATCGTTTCAACAAGGTATTTTTCCCAATGAAATGAAAATCGCGAAGGTAATTCCGGTTTTCAAATCTGGTGATAAATCTAGTTTTAATAATTATAGACCGATTTCTTTACTACCACAATTCTCAAAAATCCTGGAAAAACTCTTTAACAACCGTCTGGAGTCATTCCTCAGCAAATTTAATATACTATGCCCCAGCCAATATGGATTTCAGAAAAATCACTCTACTTCTTCAGCAGTAATTGAATTGGTTGAAGAAATTACCAACAACATTGAAAAAAAAATGATTACAGCTGGTATATTCATTGACCTTAAAAAGGCTTTTGATACTGTGAACCATACCATACTGCTTCACAAATTAGAACATTATGGCATAAGGGGTCAAGCCAAAGAATGGGTCAAGAGTTATCTGATAAATAGGCTACAATATGTGGACATAGACGAGGCGAAATCAAACAATCTTCCTATAACATGTGGAGTCCCTCAAGGATCAATCTTAGGTCCAAAACTGTTCCTGATTTATATTAATGACATTATCAACACCTCAGACATGTTAAAATTCATTTTGTTTGCCGATGATACCACCATTCTCTGCTCCCATCATAATCTTGGTGATCTTGTTAAAATTGTTAATGCAGAATTGGAAATACTATGTAACTGGTTTGCAGTTAATAAATTATCCCTTAATGTGGCCAAAACAAATTACATGTTATTCAATACAAAGTCTGAGAGTAGAAATGACTGTATTATACGGATTTGCAATACTGAGATAGAGAAAGTTGGTGCATGTAAATTTTTAGGACTCATTGTTGATGAAAAACTCAACTGGAAGCATCATATAAATTATGTACAAACTAAACTGTCAAAAATAATAGGTATTTTGTATCGTACTAAGAACATTCTCGAGGAAAAAATACTCAGAACTCTTTATAACAGTCTATTTCTCCCTTACCTTTATTACTGCTCCGAAATATGGGGAAACACGTACGCAACAAATCTACAAAAAATAATAACATCCCAAAAAAAAGTATTACGAATAGTCTGTGGTGTTGGTAAATATGAACACACAACTCCCATATTCAAAAAACTCAATCTATTCAAATTTGTTGATATAGTAAAACTTAAAACAGTACTGATTATGCACAACATTTACCATAACAAAATGCCTACTAACATTCAAAAGCAGTTCCAAACCACAGTTAGGAAATACCCAACCAGGCATCCTAACTGGTTGTATAGCAAGCCCTGTAGAACAACCATCAAATCACACAGCTTATCCATAATCGGAGTTAGAACGTGGAATGGACTTCACTCAGACCTTTCAAGTATTACTAGTCATCAACAATTCAAAACTAAAGTAAAAACAATTATATTTGCAGATTACTCCAGCTAACAAGTATTTGATATTCCCAGTGTTGCTTATATATGCATTTACTTTTTTCTTGCCCTAACTGTTATTTTATTTATTTATTTTTTTTTCCAGTTTTCGTTAGTTTTCTTTATTTTTTTGTACTCCTTAATTTCTATACGTTTTTGACGAAATATGTGCCATTACTATATTGATGCTAATGATGATGCACGGGAGGGCTACTCCCCATAAGCTATGCTTCAGCCCTCCCGCTTCTACTAATTTTGTTCATTTGTGTGTATGAATTATACGTTTTTGTTTTTGTATGATTTTAGTAGAATAAATAAAAAAAAAAAAAAAATCATGTTTGTGTTTACATTTAAGCCCGATTAGGCCTTTGTCTATCTTTTTGCTTTTACTTGTATATTTTTTTCTGTAGATTATCATCATCATCATCATCATCATCATCATCATCATCATCATCATCATCATCATCCTCAAATCCAGGATTGTCATTGCATACAACTGTAATTGTTGTGAAAATGATAAATAAATTACTTGACCTTGACGCATAGTTGTGTGTTTTTTGTTGTTGTAAGGATCCCTTAAAGGTGTTGATTGTTTGTTAAAGCATTATGGAAAAGATCAGTACTGAGTGGGAAATGTTCTAAGCCTATTACCAGAATATCATTGTTTTGTTTGTAATTTTTATCATTCCAAATAATCAAAGTGATACAGGAGATTTGTTTTTTATTGCAAGTTATAAGAGTCCGGTTTCTATGAGGTGTCGGTAATGGCTGCTGTGGTCTCCTCCAATTCTTCTGGTTTGTCCTGTTGCAATAAATAGAGAAGTGAAAATGCATCAACCTAAAATATAGTTTTATATATTGCCATAAAGAAATTGTGTACCTTCTGCCTCTCTCTGTATATGCCTTACTGGGTGAATACATGTATTTACTGTTTGTTTATTGACAGTCTCATTATTTGTTACGAAGGAAACTTTTTTCTTTTGCCACTTGAGCATCAAACTATCATGGATGAGCACATAAAATATATGGTTTTATTGTTTAAATGACAATCCAAAGAGTTACGAGGTGATCCTGTTTGATCCCTTTTTCCTGCTTTATGGTAGTACAGATAATAAGCAATACATATTTAAATTGCTCTCCATCCTGACTTCATGGGTCAACATAAAACAATAAATGTTGCTTGTTAAACATTGTTTGCCAAGCTGATGTGCTTTTCATATGAAAACTGAGAGCCGCACATTAAAAATCAAATCTATTTGACACTTTAACTAAAATATACAATCATTTAACAAAGTCTGACTGACAGGATACATTTATACAGTGAGACATTACTTTACACAGTACCTCTATATGTCCTTTAACCCAGGGGATCAGTTGGGTTACTCTGCTGTAGACGCCTGGTTTGTTGCGTCGTCCGCAGCCCTCTCCCCAGCTCACCACGCCTGCCAGCCTCCAGTCCCCACTGGCTGTCTCACACACCAGGGGCCCACCACTGTCCCCCTTGAAACAGGACATAACCATTTATCCGACATTTTACGCTTACATTTGAACAATGCTTGCACACAGGGCCGTTTCTTCCTAAAGGCGGACTATGAGGGGGCATAGGGCCCCCGCGGCCACTAGGGGGCCCCCAAGCAGAACGTTTTTTTTTTTTTTGTATTCATCCGCAAAACAAAAAAAGTGTAATTCATACACACAAAGATGAACACAATTAGTAGAAGCGGGAGGGCTGAAGCATAGCTTGTGGAAAGTAGCCCTCCCGTGCATCATCCTAATACAGTGGCATTATTGCGTAAAAAACGTATAGAAATGAAGGAGTACAAAGAAATAAAGAAAACAGGAGAAAAATTAAGTAAAAGTTAGGGCAGGAAAACAATAAATGCATATATATATATATTAGGGCCGGGACTTTAACGCGTTAATTAAGATTAATTAATTACACAAAAATTAACGCGGTAAAAAAAATAACGCATTTTAATCGCACTTTAATCGCACTTATTTTTGCACAGCGGAACGTTTCTCACTGGATGAGTTTCAGGCGTACCGATTATACTGGAGCACCAACTAACGTTCATGACTTCAGCATGGGACTTCAAACAACAACAAACCACGGTGAACAATAGTCAAACATGAACGAACAAGCTGATGAGACCGCTTTGGTCGGCCCCGTGGATGGGAAATTTTGTTTTAAAAAATGGACGGATGGAAGCGTCGACAAAAGCACGGTTGTGTGCAAATTATGCAAAAAAATGTGCATATTACCGCAGCACATCAAGCCTAAAGTATCACCTAAATGCAAAGCATGTAGCAGCTAGCGTGGACGTTAGCCCGACTCCGAGTGCAAGGAACCACACCCTGACCCAACCCACACTCAACCAGATGACTGGTTTCAGGGCCAGGATAAGTAAGTCCACGTCTGAGAAAATAACCAACTCCCTGGCTCACTGGATTGCACTCGAGGGCTCGACATTAAGGACTGCCCGATGGCCCGGGGCCATCTAGTATTTAGCTCGGGCAATGAAGCCTCACCTGCTAGTTGCCCGATCGGGCAATCTATTATGCCAGTATCATGCAGCTCGCGGATCCAGTAATGAGTGACCCGACAGTAAAACTAAACATATCTATAACTAGTTTAGGTAGTTTGAGAGGTAATTAAAATAGCTACGTGTGATATTCTAACCTGAAGTGTGTGTTTTGTTCCGCTCACCGCTGCATGTGCTTATGCAGAGCTGCGTGTCGAGTCTCGACTCGTCAGCAGCAGCTGATCTCTCTCTCCCGTCAGATTAGACTTCACTCGCGTTTATGTCCATATCGATCAGATCCAGCTAGTTCTAGCTAATGATATGACTACCTGCTTATTAAAAGACAACTACACAATAAGTGTCGCTATGCAACTGGATGAGGCCACAAAGTATAGCGCAGCATTATGCATTTGTTTACATGCCCACCGGAACCCCGAGGCATTACCAACAGATCAACGCACAATCAACCCATACAGGACATCTCTTTCTCCACATTAAGTGTTAGACATTAGAGTTGACTATTCTTGTCTGTCACATACTCTTCTTGTCTGTCACATAAGTGGCGCAATTGAAGCGGTATTGCTCTAAAGGGAAATTATTTTGACCGAAGATATTTAGATTTGCCGGCTAACGGGAACTCTGACGTGTGCTTCGCGGATGCGCTCGGCTCCTCTTGACTGCTGCTCGGGTCTGCTCGGTCAGCTTCCGGATGAGGAGGCATTCGTTCGACCAACTTACAGTAGTTAACATTACAAACATTTTTAACAGGGGCCATAATAGTGTAAATAATGTTTGTTTTGGCAGTTATAACTGAATGTAATGTTTTCTACTTTTTTCCATCTGGGAAGGCATTTGCCTTCATCAGATGGAAAGTGTTTTGACCAACAACTTACAGATGTAGCACTCCAGATCAGACTCAAATGGGTGTGTCCCAGTCAAAAGCCCAGCGGATGCCAGTGGCTGGGGGTGTTGCCAAATTGCTAGAGGGCGTTGCCCAATTTCCCTATTTGTTCAATTACAGGATTTAACCATGAGATGGCACTTCATTCACAAAATACACAATGGGTGTTGTAGAAACATCAATATTTTAGATCAAATAAAGTATATAGTTTGCTTTATGCAGTATATTTCTTGTAATAGTGTACAGTAGATTGAAGTAAATCAACTTATACATTAAGATAAGATAAGATGGACCTTTATTAATCCCGTGGGGAAATTCAGTAGTTCAAACAGCAACAGGGTGAGAGTGAAAAACAGGACAGCACAGATTCACACAGATTAATAAAATCAAAAATAAGATGAGCGATAGAAATAATAATAATGAGAAACTATGAAATAAGAAATGAATAAAACTAAAATGTAATTATCATATCATATATTATAATGTATTGTATTATTAAGTAATATCATACATTAACCCCATTATAGCAGATGCCACATTGAATGGATGAACACATGTATGCATCAATAATTACAACAGAGTATTTCTAAATACAAGTTGTAAAAATACTTATATGTATTTAATATTAACCCTTTGGAGTCGACCGTCACGCCGGCGTGATCAGATCACATGACCTGTTCAAGCCGGTGCCGCATAAAAACAACAGTCCGGACAACATTGCCGTGTGTTTCTGTCGAAAGTACTGGCTTGAAACTGTATCCCAGTCTTTGTTTCATGCAAAAAGACCCAGTAAACACGGAGATACGGTGATATAAAGTTAATACAGATATATTTCAGAAGTATGAATAATGGAAGCACATATTTTAATATCTTCGCCGTATTTTATCATTTTACGAAACGGAAAATACTGGAAACTGTAGATCCTGCTCAACAGGATGTATTTGTGTATTTCTGTCGAAAGTACTGGCTTGAAACTATATGCCATAGGGGTGTAACGGTTCACAGAAGTCACGGTTCGGTTCGTACCTCGGTTTGGGGGTCACGGTTCGGTACGGTTCGGTACAACAAGAAAAAGCAAAAAAAAGTCCCAAATGCGTAATTCCAGGTTTGTTGTTATTTATTTTTGAACAGTAGTGCAAGTTTCAGTTTCAAAATAAGGAAGTCTGACATTTTGAATAATTAACTGTATTAATAAACAGTTAAAAACAAACCACAAACAGCACCACACACTCAGATGGCCATATTATCTATAATGGCTGATGTCAACCTAAAAGGTTTCATCAAGCTGTAAAACTAAAAAGAATGTCTTGAAAATATTACATCATAAATAATAAGAAAGTGTTTCAAGAGTGCAAAGTCGTTGAAAAACATTATGCCAAAAGCTTCCGTTATTTATTTTGGTTTCACGGCTTTCATGTCTATTGGCTTCTTAAAAACAGCGGGGATCAGCTGTTGAACAGCTGTTGTCTTTTGCCGGGCTCCGTGATTGGCAAATCTGGGTGATGCCTTCTGATATGATTTAGCATGTTTGGCATGTGTTACCATTAGCATACCGCACCGCTATCGAACAACGCCGACACACCGTCCTCTTCCGATCCACCACTCGCACACCTCATCGTTATTGTGGTCCACAGGGAACCCGAAATGTTCCCACACAGCTGATTTAAAAGAAGCAGATGGGTTCTAGCTCCTGTGTGTTATCTGAAATCGCCATACTAACTTTTTTTCTTCTTGTATTTAGTTCGTTTTGTTGTTGTGTTTCTTCTTGTTCTTCATTTGTTGTTTAAGGGCGGCTGGCAAACAGCTTTTAGGCGCAATACCGCCCCCTGGAGTATATCAACAGGATGTATTTACCAGGGAGGGGGTGAGGTAATCAGTTAAACGGAGTGATACGAAACGAGACGAAAAGAGACGAAGAGGGACGGCGGGAACCGAAGAGAGACGGCGGGAAATGGAGAGAGACGAAGATATACGAAGACAGGCGGCGGGAGACGAAGAGAGGCTGCGGGAGACTGCGATTGAAGTAAAGTGACAGACAAACATTGAGAATTTAGATATAGTTAGATAGATTTTGAGTTTTGAAGACTCAACTATGATGAAGAGAACTCTGAACGTGAGTCAAGCTTTAAGCTTGTTTTTTGACATGGAGGAGGAGGAATCTGTGATGTTGCCCTCTGTGTCGTAGTTGACAGAAACCACTTTGAAGCGTGGCACAGATAAAGACAGAAAAAACAGATTGTTGTACATAATGTGTATATATATATATTTGTATTATATTTATAATAACACTTTTGCCTTATCAGAATGAAATCCCATGCTACCTCAATCAAACTTTCACATTATCATAGTCACATCCCATGTATATATTTCCAGCTTTTAAATGGTTTCGTTGTGTATGTTTGTGTTATGAAAAATAAAATCATTTTCAAAATCTGTTTTTACGTTTTTTTTGTGATTTTGGGTCCATCATGTTCATATAGTAGAAGATCACTGCTCTAAACAAAGTCAAAAATCCTACATCCAAACGAAATAAATATAATTAATTATGATGAATACGTTAAGTCTTGTTCATTGTTTTTCACTTTTATTAAATGTTTGATATTTCCGGTGGAAATGGTGGACTATCGGACATTCAAAATGCAGCATATTTTCACTCTTACACACATATATTCTCATTTTACATACATACATTTTCACTCTTACACACGGATATTCTCCTTTTGCTCTCATGCGAAATCTACTAAAACAGGGGGGAGAGCTGGGGAGAGCTGTGGAATGTGACTCCACACATTCCGATGGCCAATTAGTTTTAAACAAAGGGTCCCAACATACATAGGACACATGGGGGGTTGGTTGACTCGGTTTGCATTCATAGAGAATGCACAAACGTGTTTAATCGTTAATGTCAGATATGTACTAAGTAAATAGCCTACATTAGTTCCTGCTCAAGATTAGATTCAACTTTATTGTTATTGCACAGATTACAGGTACTGAGACAACGAAATGCAGTTTAGCTTCTAACCAGGTGCAACAAGCAGTAAAGTGAAAAGTAATGTTCACAATCTACAGAATAAAATATATAATGAATTGAATGATGAATAAACAGTGAGGGGTATGAATACACTAGATATCAGCCTGTGAGCAGTATGAACAGTGTGTTAATCGTTTATGTCAGATATGTACTAAGTAAATAGCCTACATTAATTTCATGATGGATTAAAGCACATTTATTTCGTTAAAAATAAACAAAATGATTAAATGTAGGGTGAATTGCCCTAATGTGGAACATTTTTGCATTTCAGACTTCGGGAATATATTGCAACATGAAGCCGATACAATAAATCAAAATCCAGTAACATTCTGAAATCCCCAGGATGTGTCCTAATCAAACCAAAAGAGAACATGCAGATATTAAACTCATAAAAGAAATGGTAGACATATTAGTACTCTTAGTGCCAAGTTGTCTCAGACAATCTGTTTTCCTAATGTGGGACTGTTCTGTGCAAAATGTGGGACACTGAAAAGTCTATATTAAAAAGCCTCAGTCACCTTCATTCATGTAATAAAAAAATCTCAGGCCAGTAACACTCAAAGCTACAGTAAATGTGAAATACCATGCTATGTTACTATTTATAATGTTATTGTTGTTACAACAGAAGATGTTTTTATTTAAATTGAAGTTAAATGCATCAATCTGGTGCACTGAGGGCAAAATTAGTAGATTTGTGGATACAGCTCTCAACACTCATAGGAAACAGAACTGTTCTTACAATGTGTGTTGGAAGGTATTAAATTACTATACATATTTTATTGTGTAAACACACAGCTGATCACCTGAGAGCTGCCGTTTCATTCAGAGCGTTTAAAAAAAACGACGGTCTGATTTCAACAACTCAATGTGTGATTATTATAGCAGTAATATTAGACACTAATAATACAGTACACTATTAACACTGTACATATTATTGTTTGCCCGTGAGATTAGGGTGATCGGTAGTGAGAGCCGCTGCATTTTCCTCCGGTCGGATGTGATATAAAAACAAAGCGATTATTGTTGTTGTTGTAAACTCACGTGGATTACATTTAGTGCATTCATTTCAACTCGCGAACATATGATACATTAAATGAATGCGAGGATGACGATCGAACATCGTTTTTTTTGACCCTGGATGCATTTCCTGATCTAAAAACATAGCGATGGTTTTGTACTTACGCGGCGTAAGTTACGCCAACGTGAATTAAACATTATTTTGTTAAATAAAAACATGGTGATGTTTAGTAAATGATTACATGTCTCTTACTTAGCACAGAATATGATCCTATCCGTGACATATATGGATCTTAACAAATATCCGCTATATCAGATACCTGTAGATCAGCTGTTTATATCACATGAGTTTCAGTGTGGCAGCTTTTCACGGCTCCCCCTGGTGGATCCATGATCCATTGCAGCTGGTTTCATTATAATTAAATGTATCTATCAAGGGGGCGTTTCAAGTCCTGCGGGGGGGTTTTCCTTTTGAGCAGGGGCCCACCCCGTGCCGATCACGGACCCGCACGGGTAGGCGTCTGAAAGGAAGCGCTACATCTGTAAGTATTTCTTATAGCTATGCAGGGCATGCAAGCGAGCAAACACAAACAAGAACAAACAAACAAGTGAAATGAAGAATAAAATTGAAATTGTACAATATAATATTGTGGTGGTTCATCTTATAATTCAGTCTAGAGTCCAGACAGCATCTAAGACCTGCAAAAATCTAAATTTTCTAGGGGGACGGAGGCCCCCCAAACCCTTCGTGCCATTTCGTCCGCGTGCATTTTTCAGGGCAATCTCTATTGGGCTCAGGGCCACCTGTAAATTAGCTTAGATGGCCCACAGGGCCATCTCCCAAATTCCTTAATGTCATGCACTTGGACTGTAGACCACTTGGAGTAAAATCCATGTGAAAATTGCTTCTCACTGTTCTCTGGTCAAATATGTATATTTGATTAAAAATGCGATTAATTTCGATTAATTAACTACAAAGCCTCTAATTAATTAGATTAACTTTTTTAATCGAGTCCCAGCTCTAATATATATATATATATATATATTAGGGCTGTCAGTCGATTAAAATATTTAATCGCGATTAATCGCATGATTGTCCATAGTTAATCGGGATTAATCGCAAATTAATCGCACATTTTTTATCTGTTCTAAATGTACCTTAGAGGAATATTTTTCAAGTTTTTAATACTCTTCTCAACATATGAGTGGACAAATATGCTTTATGCTAATGTTTATTATCATTTGAACAATGACAAATATTTCTCATGAATATTAAACACAACAACCTCTGAACATTACAAATGTGTGTGTGTGTGTGTGTGTGTGTGTGTGTGTGTGTGTGTGTGTGTGTGTGTGTGTGTGTGTGTGTGTGTGTGTGTGTGTGTGTGTGTGTGTGTGTGTGTGTGTGTGTGTGTGTGTGTGTGCATGCGTGCGTGCGTGCGTGCGTGAATGTGATGGAGGATCGTTGGAGCTATGTGCAACTCAAGGCATATGCTCGAACGGGAGCTGCCTGGACGCTGTAATCATGTTGCTGCAATCATGAGTGTGCTGACTTTTCGTGCAATGTCCCCCTGTCTGGCTTCCTGCATAAAGTCAAGTGCTCGGCGCAGTTGTGTGGATAGAGCGCTCCTCTGTTTTCATTTAAACAGATCCTTATATCCGTTAGCGCAGCTAGCTAGCACCAGATGCTAACAACAACAATGCACGTAAGGTCTCTCTCTCGCTCGCTCGGGCCACACATACACACACCCTCCCGGTCCTCCCGATGGCCAGTCGGTGCCTGCCGGTGAGCGTGGAAGTGTGGTCTGCCACAAGCGGGCAGCAGGAGCGGGGCTGTCAGCAGCATCAGCTTGCAGATGGTATTTTAAACTCGATGCACTCTGAAACTACGGGGCGGCCGAGGAAAAAAATACACATGCGTTAATCGCGTTAAAATAATTAGTGGCGTTAATTTTTTTTTTAGTTAACGCGTTATTAACGCGTTATTAACGCGTTAACTTGACAGCCCTAATATATATATATATACGAAAACTAGATATCTGGTCATTTTCTGCTCATGTCAATAGCACTATCTTTTTTTGGAAATTAAAATACTATATATAAATATATACATAGGTACACATGTACTTGGCAAATGAATAATAATAATATATGCATAATTGCATATAAACATTGTGAACACTTATTTTCAAGTGACTTTTTTTACATTCATATGTTCACGCTGTGGTTTGGAACTGCTTTTGAATGTTATTAGGCATTTTCTTATGGAAAATGTTGTGCATAATCAGTACTGTTTTAAGCTGTACTATCTCAACACATTTTAATAGATTGAGTTTTTTTAAATATGGGAGTTGTGTGTTCATATTTACCAACACCACAGACTATTCGTAATTTTTTTTGGGACGTTATTATTTGTTGTAGATTTGATGAGTACGTGTTTCCCCATATTCCGGAGCAGTTGTAAAGGTAAGGGAGAAATAGACTGTTATAAAGAGTATTTTTCTTCAAGAATGTTCTTAGTATGATACAAAATACCTATTGTTTTTGACAGTTTAGTCTGTACATAATTTATATGGTGCTTCCAATTGAGTTTTTCGTCAACAAGCAGTCCTAAAAATGTACATGCACCAACTTTTTCTATCTCTGTATTGCAAATCCGTATAATGCAGTCATTTCTACTCTCAGACTTTGTATTGAATAACATGTAATTTGTTTTGGCCACATTAAGGGATAATTTATTAACTGCAAACCAGTTACATAGTATTTTTAATTCTGCATTCACAATTTTAACAAGATCGCCAAGATTATGATGGGAGCAGAGAATTCAAAGTTCAGGTTCAGCCTCAATATATTTGGGGAGAATTAAAATGAGCCGTCTTTATTTGTAGACAGCCAAGCCCCCTCCTGTGTTCGCAGTGGCGTTTTTATATGTACAAAAGTGGTGGGGCACAAAAAACGTAGATGTCTATATATAAGCTTCTGCAGTGAGGTTCATGGCTGGTGAGGCACTGGCACTGACTCTTCAGGTTTACAAATATTATATTTTGACCTAAATCAAAATATAATATTATTTTCAAAAGCTTTTTTTGTCTGATGCTTCGATTAATTTTAAACAGACAGTTCAACAAAAGGATACCCAAAAAATGTAATTTTATCATTTAAATATTGAATTGTTCTCTCTTAGTAAGATCCCATTTTCAATAAAATTGCGGTCTTACCTTGACTTGAAGATGAAGTCCATTTGCCTATCCTTCTGGACAAAAATCTCTATTACTTTTTTGTAAAAGTCCTCCTTATCTTCTTGTAGTTTCAAAAGTCTATCATAAATCTAATCGATAGATTTATGATTAGAAAATTATAAAAGTAGGGTAGACATGTGGATATTATCCGGCTGAACAAAACGTGCATTTATCTAACAGGTACGTTTCCCACAGATCTTATTTTGAGCTATTTTCTAAAATCCCATGGAGAAATATCATTGCTTTTTTGTGGAGGGAAGCCATGCGCAGCTTACTTCCTGGTTTTAGGACGCGTCTCTCTCCTCCTCTTCACACACCACACTTTTCGCGGCACACGTACTTACAGCCAATCAGCTCTGAATTATGTGAGATGACGTATGGTGGGGATGGCAGCTCAGTGCCCCTATGGTCATTATTTTTTTGCCACACACATTAAATAGGACAATACTCTGAGCATGCGCAGTGTAGTTTTTATAGTCACCGTTCACTTAGACAGTGAGAGGGAGGGGCATGATCGGGTTTTGTCCCACATGGCTCTAAACAGCTCAATAGGCACACACTGTAGACACTAATTAGAAGAACACAGACTAAAACAGCAATGTACAGACGAATCAGATGATTAACCATGATCTTAAAATATATTTTATATATTTTGTTATTTATTTTTTGCATTTTTTTGTAATCATTATTTGTAATACTTTCTGCTGACACTAGGTGGGGCTGTGCCCCTAATGACCAGTCGCCACTGTGTGTTCGGTGAAGCATTATATGCTTACAAATCCAATGTAGGATATAAACATGACTAAACTGCAATGATAGCAAAGCTGTGGCTTGGGTTTTTGGGGTAATAAAGTCCAAATCATTGACAGCCAATGAGTGACGTCCGAGGAAGATGAAAAATGTAAATTAAACATTGTTGAGAAAATGCTGCATATTTTGCATTTATTGACATAGAGGAGCCTTATTGTTTACCTTTTTAATATCATTTTTTGTAATTTTCAATGCAGGGTTGTTGGTTGTTCCTAGAGTCTCTAAAAGTACAATGGGAGCCAGAGCCTTTTCTTATCAAGCTCCACATTTGTGGAATCAGCTTCCAGTTTGTGTTCGGGCGGCAGACACCCTATCCGTTTTTAAGAGTGCGCTGAAGACCTTCCTTTTTGATAAAGCTTATAGTTAGGGCTGATTAGATTCAGCCCCTAGTTTTGCTGATATAGGCTTAGTTTGTCGGGGGACATCTTACTTATTCCTTCTCTCTGTCTGTACCTGTGTACTCTCATGTTCCGATTAACCCAGCTTCCCCAAATGTCTTTCTTTTTGGTGTCTATATACGCCGGGATCCGGAGACATGGATGATCCTGCGGTCCTGTGTCCTGCATCGCGAGCCCTGGATCTTGAGTCGTGGCTGTGGTCCTGGATCATCGGTCCTGGATGGATATCCTCGTGGATTCATCTTCCTATTATACACACATGCATTTCCAAACATTTGGACTACCTATGTTGCAAATGTATTATCTTTTCAATTTACACACGGCGTCTATTGCACGTCTGTCCGTCCTGGGAGAGGGATCCCTCCTCTGTTGCTCTCCCTGAGGTTTCTCCCATTTTTCCCTTTAAACTGTGGGTTTTCTTCAGAGGTTTTTCCTTGTACGATGTGAGGGTCTAAGGACAGAGGGTGTCGTATTGTCATACTGATATTCTGTACAAACTGTGAAGTCCACTGAGACAAATGTAACATTTGTGATATTGGGCTATATAAATAAACATTGATTGATTGATTGGTTTTCGTGAAATTAGCCTGTTTTCCTATTAAAGTGTAACAAATTGATGCATCTCCACAGATCCTCTTAAAGGCTTCGGAATCCCCCCCATTGTAGTCAAAACTAGGGCCCCCAAACAGCATCTTGCATAGGGCCCCCAAAAAGCTAGAAACAGCCCTGCTTGCACATTAAATGGCGTATGAAGTGGTGCAAGTTCGGGCGATCTATTGTAAAGTTAAAGATGTTCTTCATCAACCTGTTTCCTCTAGGTTTATATGGATATGTTATCCACAGGGTAAGTACCTGACAGGAGTCCACTCCTCCGTCCATGGTGCCAGCACAAATCATCCGAGGAGTTAGGTAATTACCATAGGCGCTCGGGTGGGAACAGACCGGTTGAGCTATGACTTTGACCTGGGCCTGCCTTAGCTTATCTGACACAAAGCCTGACAGAGAGCAGAAAGAAGAGAAATGGTTATTAAAAACTAGGCAGTGACTGTGATGTGAGTTTGTAAAACAAAGGGAGGCAAAGAAAATGTCTATTATTTCTGGATAATTATTCAAACAGACTGCCGCCAGCTAGCAGTGCGCTCCTTAACAAAGCTGCTTCAAGCGTTCAAATGCCAGAAGGAAATTGCAAGAATGAAGTATGCTTTTCTAATTATTATTCTCATCATTTAAATACAACTTTCTTCTCAAGAATATTTTTATCAAAACTTCTCGTCGCAAGAAGGAAACTGCATCTAAAGTGGCTTTTGACAACATTTCCCCCACATGGTACTTTTGTTTGCCCTGCTAACTAAAGATAACTAATTTAAGTCGTTGAGCTTCATCAGTGCCTACAACTTTCCCATAGGGTGTCAGTTGAGAGTATATTTTGATAGTAGTAAGTTATTACAGTGAAAATAAACAAAAAAGCACAACCACAATGTTCATGTCAGTGTCACACACCTCCCTCATGAATATATCCCCAGCCTGTGATCCAACAGGCCGCTCCAGGAGGAAAGGACTCACTCGGACTGGGTAAACAGACCGGTCGCACCCCAGCTGCAAACAACACACAGTTATCAGAGTGTTACATAATCTTAGATTTATAAGGAAACTAATAAAGATATAAAGGTTATCTCTTGTATGGCGGTTGTTGGCCCATATAATCTCAAGTCCCTGTAAAACGTCTCTTTATATATTTTAAAGTATGTCATATTATTACAGCAACTGTTTTAAACTGGGCTTATACTGTTAGTATTGCTAGCTGGACTGTACAATATTTTGTAACACAGAAATAGTGTTGCAAATTATAAACACAGATTGGTTGTATGTGTTTTAAATTCACTTTCATTTGAAACCTGTATAAAGATAGTTTGGGGAAGTTTAAATGTTCAATTTAACTAGTATCAAGATTCCTTTTGAAGAATTTCTACTTAAAAAAAACGGTGACAACAATTACTGTAAAATGTAATGTTGTATTTAGCTAGATGTATTGATGGTGAACAAAGTGATGTGAGCACAAGGTAGTGCACATGTTCAGGCCACATCCATTTAAAGGTGAAAACAATTAGCAAACAATAACATGAGTAGATAATTCCTTCAATGATAGACTTAACATACAGTATGTTTTTTATGGTATGGAAGATTATTTTAGAAGAAAATAAGCAACTAGCTATTTTAAGGAAGTTGGTGAGGTACTCTACCTTAATTGTAATTGTATTTATTTATGCGGGGGGGGGGAATAATGTTAATACCCAATACAGCATGCAATAAACTGTGTTTATATCAGTGTTAAAATTGACTCTTTAAGTGTTAAATTAACACTGAAAGGGTCAATTTCAACACTGAGAGCCAGTGAACATACAGTATGGTCCTTACAGTATCTACAATGTTAAATTAACACTCCGGATTTTACTGTGTACTCGGAGCCGTAAAGTCAGACTATTAAAGGATATAGCACTTCAGTAGCCTTAACTGCCTCATGTGGCTTATAACATAAATTCAAGACATTATATGAATTAAAACATTTCTTGCCAACAAGGCCTATTCTAGACATGTTGCCTACAGTATTTGAGAGATACAAACATGGTGTGTTTTTGCACTGCCTACATTAGAAGTCTTCTTCTCTCACCTCTCATGTCCATGTCAGTGATGGTGCGCAGCAGGCCCACGTCATAGTCGTTGTTCAATTTGTTGAACCGAGGGTGATAAAGAACCTGCAGAGCTCTGTAACGTTCCCCCAGAGAGACGTCTGCGATGCTGACTGTGTCCACCACCACCAGCCAGTCAGACGCTTCCAGCATGTTGTTCCTGCAGAAAAAGAACAAAGACATGGACGTTCTTAGTCTGAGGTCAAATAAAGTGTCCCCAGTGTGCAACGATCGATTTATGTCTTTATACTGGGAGAGTGTGCTGGTGCTGTTTTTCTCTGGTCTTGATACCACTGGTTGTTGTTGGCAGTTGGCCAATACCAACAACTGAAATCATCCCTTTCTTGTTGTTTGTGATATTGGCACACAGGGAGTGAGCCCAAAACACTATTATGTTTTTGTCATTCCTAATCTCTTTTAATGTTTCCATAAAAGAATTAAGGCAAATTAATTAATTACAGAAATAATTGGCCGAAAACTTGACAGTTGACAACTAATGATGGATGAATGAATTTTGCTTTAAATATTAATATATATGGGAATTACTTTGTATAACTGCCAATTACAGCCATGTTAATCAAAGTCGCTGTCCATTCTTTGCATTTGCTTCAGTACAAACATTTGAATGAACTACCAACGATTTGAACTTGAGCATGGATTTTCCCAATTAAATTAAATCCCCTGCAGAAAGCATTGTAATGATTAAACCACTCTATTCTTGGTGCAAATTGTGCAAAATTCACTGGTGGGGAATTGAAATGCCAGTCTCTTGCAAATGCGGTGTACTTGATTAGACGAGAACTTTCTAATTCAATTGGGCTTGACTAATTTGGTCTTGAATTGATCCCTCTCTACTGAGGACTGTATACGTGCAGACAGGATGTGTAGCACCACCTGGATACCTAACGCTGAGCTTCCCAATCTCTCCTACCACTGTCCCATGTCCACCTCTTACTCAACAAAGCAGTGAGCTGCAGTGATGACCCAGCGAGGGGAGACGATGGCCCCTCCACAGACGTGTTTTCCTCTCCATTGCATGCTGACCTGCCACACCCACTTTTCCTTGACCGCCAACGCCCCCCCAACAATACGCCGGCCATCACTGACCAGAACGGTGCAATCTAGGAAGAAAAGAATGGATGTATGCAATTTGAAAAGAGCCAAAGATGTAATGTTCTCAGTCTTCTTAACATACACTGAACAAAAATATAAACGCAACACTTTTGTTTTTGCTCCCATTTTTCATGAGATGAACTCAAAGATCTAAAACATTTTCTATACACAAAATAACCATTTCTCTCAAATATTGTTCACAATCTGAAAAAATCTGTGATAGTGAGCACTTCTCCTTTGCCGAGATAATCCATCCCACCTCACCGGTGTGGCATATCAAGATGCTGATTAGACAGCATGATTATTGCACAGGTGTGCCTTAGGCTGGCCACAATAAAAGGCCACTCTGAAACGTGCAGTTTTGCTTTATTGGGCGGGTCCGAAAACCAGTCAGTATCTGGTGTGAAGGGTAGGTAAGAAATAGAGGTGTCACACCATCTTGTGGTGACAGGGGAGAGCACGGGCACATGTTTCACATTTGATTTGTTTATGGATAAAACCAATGCTGCTAATCTTCTAGAAGTATAATTTAAACACATAAAGAGCTAATTAGAAGAAATAAAAACTAAGGAGGAGGAGGAGGAGGAGGAGGAGGAGGAGGAGGAGGAGGAGGAGGAGGAGGAGGAGGAGGAAAGGAAAGGGGTTGAAATAATACTAAGGTGTAGGAGAAAACTGGGGAGTGGTTGGGTTTAGGATAGGGAAAATAATTTAGAATAAGAAAATAAGGTTAGGGTTAGGATAAGGGTTAGGGACAATTTTATATATATAGGTGAGAGGGGAAGGAAAGGTTAGAGCCAAACTATTTGGCTACTCCTTGCTAGTTGGGGGGAGGGGGGGGGGCAGTCAGGGTCACCATTAACTAGAATGGCAGCCGCCGAAGGGGAGGTCCAACAATAGGTTGGGGGCAAGGCTGGGGGGAACCTGGGGAATTGTGCTGTGGGAGATTTAATTGCAAGAGCCCAAAAAAATCCGGGGAATACAGGGATTCTGGAGTCCAGGTGGAAGGGGAGGAGTAGGAGGAGGCAGAAGTATGGCTAAGAGCTATGCTTGTTACTCTGCCACGTTTAGTGGGTCCTGCCGGCGTAGAATGGCATTGGCTAAGGGGGGGGACAGGTAAAGTTAAAAGGAGGCCCACAGATCCAATGGTTGTTGGGGGGTGGATGTAACTAAAAGTGGGGGTCCACTGATCGACGGAGAGGCCCGTGTTGGGGGGATAGATGCAGTTAAGGGGGGGCAGGTAGATACCAAAATTGGCGGGGGGGTCCGTGTCCCATGAAGGGGGCTAGGGTTAAGGTTAGTGAGTTGGGGAGGGAGTGATAAAGAAGGAAAAGTAAGAGTATTGGGAAGACTATGGGGGGTGGTGGAGCGAGTTTTTCGAGAGGTTTGAAGTCTCTGTGGCAGTGGTAGGGGTGGAAAAGAGGTAGGGTTAGTGATGTCAAGAGGGGGGGTAGGTGGGTGGGGGTTTGAGGGGTTTAACAGGGATTCCAGGCAGAAATGGATTAGGGGGTGAGCTTGCTGTGGTAACGTTTCCGTGCCCAAATACTGGCCCTGTTAAAAGCCTCTCTATTGAAAGGGGCCAAGTCAAAACTGAGGTCCATGAGGAGGTCAGTATAATGGGTCTTGAGGATGTCCAAATTATGTTGCATCCAACCTCTCGTATTCTCTTCCAATAGGTTTAAAGTTTTATTATTGGGGGCTGCTGATTTAATAAAAGAGGTTAACAGTTGTGCTTTCCTCGTTATACCGTCATCCCCTCAGAGATTCCAAGTGATTTATGGGGGGCCATAGGTAGGAGGGGGGAAGCTAAACCATTAAACCGGTTATAATAAGACGAAGCAGCCATAAGGAAGGTCGGTTGGGAGAGGGGAGGGAAAAAGAATAACAGAGAAAAGGGCAATGCTATAGTAAACTAAGGTAAAATATAGGTCAAACAGGGAGAAATAAGTTAAGGTGCAAGGATGTACAACTGTAAGGGTTTACAGTAATATATTTATTTTAAATTAAAAGGGAGCAGTTCAAAGGAAACAGGCACAATAAATTGGTGAGAAAACAAACAATTTAAAAGACCTCGTTATAATGGCAAGCGTTGAAGGTGAGTCCGTAAAGTCCTGTGTGCAAACACTTTGCTGGTAGGTACTCACAATGAAGCAAAAGCCAGAAAAGAGGCCATCCAATTCCTTTTGACAGGAGGGCTAGCTTAATGGTTAGAGGAGGTTTAGCAGTAGCCAAGGTCCTTTTGTTTTCTGTAGTCCGGATGGATACGGAGGAAGTCCAGCAGGGCCGCGACGTCCGTAATACAGGAGCCAGAAACAGGCTATCCAACTGGGCCGGGAATCCGAAGGGTGGAGCTTGTCAGCTTTAGGGGGAACTAATGTTTCTCAAACCGTCCTGTAATCCAGTAACCTCGGTAAAAGGAGGAAGCCCGGTAGGGCCGCGACGTCCTTTAAAGGTCTAGAGGGTTAACCAGGTTAAGCGGAGGCTAAGCATGTGGGCTAGTCAGGTTGGGCCCGAAATGTTTGTTTAACCATGTGCCAGCATGAACAGATAAACTCTTCAAAACAAGGTATCAAAAAACTTTGAGTTTCAAAAAGATTAAAAGAATAAAACAATCATACAATAAGCTTAAAAGAGGCGAATTAGCATATACATCATCAAGGGGAAAGAGTTCCCAAAAATGAGGAACGCTTCACGAATAACCCTAACCGTGGTAATGTTGTGAATCGAGTGGCCTGTGTTCGTCGTCCATAACATATGCCTGCCCATACCATAACCCCACCACCACCATGGGCCACTCGATTCACAACATTACCCTAACCCTAACCCTACCCCTCACACCAGATACTGACTGGTTTTCGGACACCCCCCAGACACCCCCAATAAAGCAAAAATGCATGTTTCAGAGTGGCCTTTTATTGTGGCCAGCCTAAGGCACACCTGTTCAATAATCATGCTGTCTAATCAGCATCTTGATATGCCACACCTGTGTGATGGGATGGATTATCTCGGCAAAGGAGAAGTGCTCACTATCACAGATTTTTTCAGATTTGTGAACAATATTTGAGAGAAATGGTTATTTTGTGTATATAGAAAATGTTCTAGATCTTTGAGTTCATCTCATGAAAAATGGGAGCAAAAACAAAAGTGTTGCGTTTATATTTTTGTTCAGTGTAGTTGAATTCAGCAGAAGCATTAATCTTCTATAGTGAATTACTATAGTAATATTGCAGGAATGCCCCTTCCATAATAAGACTAATAAAACAATGGACATAAATGCCAAAAAGCTGACAAATGCGCAATTATCTCCTGTCCAAGATGTATTTGCAGAGGATAAAGAATGTTGTTAAAACTATAATCTCCACAGCATTTAATCAGTGTAATATATATTGTGTTGTACCTGCAGTGATGTTATCTGTCTGGTTCAGTGGATTATTAGACAGATAAGGCTGAGTTGGGACACTGCAGTTTCCTTTTAAGCCACAGAGAGGAGGCGGTTCGCTTAACACCAGGAACTTGACTGATTTCAAGAGAGGAGATCAACAGTGACATGATAAGAAAAGGTATCCTGGACATTATATCATTAAACTGTCCCAGAACTCCAATTATCAAAACTCCCATTAAATACATTCCCTGTCCACATTTTAAATTAGCTCGGAGTCTATAAATAAAGACACAATATATGGACTAAGGAGTTTTTTTCCACCCCACAATGACTTTTGATGGTTTTTCCAATAAATAATTTCAATTTTCAAGAGAGTGCTTCCAAGAGGACACATTAACTGGCACATTCAACCCATATGTTCTCATTATTTAATTTGAAGTACGTTACCTAAGAGAGCAGAGGTGATGACCAGTTTGATGATGATGATGATGATGGGGAAGATCACGATCAGTAGAAGCTCACGAGACGAACAGGCTTGAGGCGCTGAATCTGCAAAAAGATAAATGGACAAAGAGATACATCTTTAAAGGTCCCCTATTATACTCTTTTTCAACAATGTATTATAGGACATATCTCTGTAGTGTTTGGCTCGAAATACCAAACAGATCGTGCATTGTAGAATCCCATAATCCCATCTGTTTCAGCCCTGTTTCAAAAGTGCTGATTCTGTTTCTGTAGCTTTAAATGCAAATAAACTACACAAGCTTCAAGAAAACCATGTTAATTTTTTTATTTCTAAAACAAAGATTGTCAAGCAGAAACCATTTATCAAATTAAGGTTTTAATGGCACTATTTTGAGCATTTTTCTTTTATATGTTAAGTGTATTGTTTGTTACATTGTTAGAGGAGCCTGGGACTTGAGATTTTGATTGCCAAAACATGTCTGTTGCTATTCTGCAGATGACAAATAAAACCGTAGAATCCTTGAAAGATTTGTGCTCGTAACCTTGAAACTCTGGTAAAAGAAGGAGGAGTACTACCCAAAGACTTCTCTATTTATTTCCAAAAACATGCTGCTCAATCAAGGATGGGTTTTTGATTCAGAAATGTGTTTTGCAGCAATGAAATATCATTTATTGTCTCTACTAACTTCTAGAAGAAGTATCTGTTAAGTACATGTATTGATCAGACAGCTTAACAATGAGTTAACACTCCATAAAGCCAAGGGGAGAGGCAGAGTTTCCTAATTTTTGGTCAGTCATCATTCTCGGTCACAGCAATACAAAACTGGAACTCTCTACCCACTCAAATCAAAGACATACATACACATACCACCTTCACAGCTCACTTAAAAACATGGTTCACTGAGAACTACACCTGCACACACTAGTCTGTGTTAAGTATGGCGTGAGTGTTAAATGTTGTGTTACATGTTGTGATCATGGATGTTGCCCCTCGTTTCTGTGACATGTACTGTATATAGTAAAGTGTGTTGTTTATTGTTCTCTTTTATCCTCTTTCCTCCTTTTTATTTTACTTTATATATTTTCTTATAACTAATGCTGTTGATATATTGTAATTTTAAGGGTGTCTATTACCATCTGGCCGGGGACAACGGCGGGAAATTAGCCATGTCGGCTAAAGCTGCTCCATTTACTGTTTTTGTGATAGTTCATCGATGGGGACTGTCCACGACACTATAAATAAATAAACTAAACAAAATTAATTATAGGCACTTTAAATAATTGTGTAATTTGGAACAGTTCCTGCTAATAGAGGATTAACATTACTTATAAAGCTCACACAATGAACTGTATTAATAACAACAACACAGAGACAATGAAACACCTAATAGAAAAGGTGTGTTGTAAGTAACTTCTCAAAACAACAGACTGAGACATTTGATGAAAACATTTTTTAAAGAACAGACTGAGCCGATCAGTCCAGCCTTTAGACACAATCTTCCAAAGGGTCACAGTTAAAAGCTTGATCTTGAAAAGTCTTCGTCAAGAGGACGTGGTTGAATTGAGGACAGAGCATATCATAATATGAGGTAAAGCATGAGCTACATGCAACATAGGTGGAGTGTTGAAATCAATGTTATGCTTGACTGACAGCCCCCCTCGACAGCCCCCCTCGAGCATAAGAGCGTTCCCTCGAGCATAAGAGCGTTGGCGTAATGTACAAACTCCCACTAGATTAGGATAAAAGCGTCTCGGCAGCGGGTATGATGTTGTGACAAATGTTAAGGTGAGTCAATCGTGAACTCTGCGAGGTAATTATGCGTCTTCGACCATATATATTTTCCTTGTATAACTCTATCAGTTTGACGCTCCATCTAAACTGTGACACATTGTATAATATGAGTATAATAATATGTACTAAACTAAATAAAGGTAGACAAACACTAAGATAGAGGATAGGCTGATGAGCTATCCTTCACTTTGTGCCTCAAGCCGAGACAAATAAGAAACTATGTGATTAAAGCATTACATTCTTCCTTAAAAATCATGAAGCAATGAACAGATTGGATGAGAACAGAGTTTAAAGAAGAACACACATATGTTAAGAACTTTCTGCATGGTACTTTGCTTTAATGAATGGCATGTGTCCTTTCCTATCTAAAGGTATAATTGCAGGACAATTATTCTTGCATCGAGTGACTATTATTAGTTTTCAATAAATAGATCAAATTGTGGGGACATGTCATAGGAAAAAATGAACACTTATAAAGACATATGATTGGATACACCAGAGCGGGGTAATCAATATCACAGGTCAGGGAATGGACCTCTGGGAAATGATGCAACATTTTCACCAGCAGATAATCAAATGTGTTTTTTTTGTTGTAAAATGTAATCCGATCCAATCTAGGAGGGTTAAAAAAATGAGAGTCCTTTATACTGTGACCAATAATATCAAAGGACATTTTGAAGACGAATGGCAATACAATTGATTGCACACAAGCCTTCTCACACATTATGATGTTGTTACTGAGGCTATAAACAGCTCCCTCAGCACTGTTTTTGTGAACTCTGAGAAATGCTTTTGTATCTATCTCTTCTAAAAGCTGATGAGAAACCACTCTGAAAAAGAAAGGGGGAATTGGAGCCAGAAACATAGGTCAAGGGTGCATTCTTTGGAGTGGCTGAAAAACTTCTTAAAAGAAGAAATTGAAAATGTTTCCAGAAGGGAATGCACAATGGAAACAATGGGGAACCTAGCAATGATTTATCTTGCTTGTAAATCATGTAGTTTGTGAAAATAAAGCTTTTACAGGCGAAACTGTATCAATAGGATCGTAACAGAAAATAGAGCAAAAGTGTTTTTAACAACTTTGGAGAACTGGCAATGCAGATTAAGAGGGCGTGGGTGAATTGAGGACAGACAGTTGAATTATAGTAGGCTGTGAAGTCTTGCGCCAAATATTGAATTCACTTTTCAAAGGTTCAGGTTTTTTAAATGCTGGTTCGAAGCCATGTTAGGCCTCATAGGGACTCCACATTAAACTCTTGATTGTTAACATACCTTGCTCTTCATCAGTAAGATGTTTGGGTAAAATGAGTCCTAATGATCCCTCCTCCACTGGGCTTGCATCTGATGGCTTCCTCTGCTGAACTTCCTTGGAATTATCACTACAAGGAAGTGGTGAGGGCACGGTGTTCTGATCTGTGGCCTCTGAGGAACCAGACAGAGAAGATGAAGTTCCTGGAAGCTGAGGCTCTGATGTTACCTCATCAAAAGATGGAAGCTCTGGATATAAGTTTCCCCGAACTGGGGGCTCAAACTGAGGCAGGAGTGTGAGGACTGTAGAAGGGACCAGAGACGAAACACTCAATACTTCATGACTTGTCGGACTTTGAAAAGAAGTCGATGCCCAGAGCTCAAGGGGTAGATAGATGGAAGCAACAACAGGCTGCTGGGCTTCAGAAAAGCTGTTGCTGGTTGTTTGGACCTCAAAATCCATACTTGTGAAGTTGATGTTTGCTGTCATGAAATGCTCGGTCTGTTTAAAGTCCGGGTTCATGTTCTTTGGCGTGATAGTGTTTAGCTTGTGAGGTCGGATTAGCAGTTCACATGTGTCCGTATGGATAAGATCTGATGGATTTCAGACATGGGTGAGCTGAGGGGAGGGACACGGGAAGAAGACCTGAACCCTCCTCTCCTGTAGAAAACGGCAAGAAACACAAACAGATCATGATCTTTGAATAATGATTATGTGATTAACTTGATGATGAGAGCACTGATATTCTTTATTATAGACTAGGCCTTTTAATCCATATTATTATCTCGCATTAATCAAAACTTTTTTTCTGTTCAAGTATATGTCAGATAGATCTATGTGATTAAACTGGTTTAAATTGAGAGGCGTAATAAAGACTAAAGACAATACGAAAAGGTCCAAATGATAAAAAAAAAATCTATGAGGAAGACATTAATCTGAAAGCAAAGGAAGTGTAAAATAAGGCCACCAAAAGTACTCTCCTATGAATTATGAGATATATCACAAAGGCAGTTTTAACCTCCATCGATTCGAAATAACGCCAAGAAATGCACACAACTACACCTTCCATCACATCTGTACATCTGTGTATTATTAACATGTTTCAAGCGCTCTCACCTGAATGTCAGCCGTACAGATTTGCACGTGTCAACCTCATTAGTATGCGTTGGGTTTTTTAACCGAGTGTGTGTCCTCCACAGTTATTAAACTGGCCTTATATCATAGTAGGCATAAGAAATGCATCACTGCCACACCGTCAGTGACAAAACACAGAAGACGACTGCTTGCTCCGGTGCATCTTTTATCCAAAGATAAGTGCTCCGTTACAGTGAATCCATCATCTCCAGATAGCACAAGTTTCAGCAGTGTGGCACCTCTTTTCTTGTGATTCAACCGCTCTCCTCCTTCAGTTACCACTTAATCCCGTTTTTGTCACCCCCTTCATCATCTTCCTCTTCGAATCTACTCTTCTTCCCTCTCTCACTTAATCTTGCTCCTCTGGTCAGAGCAGGCGAGGCTAAAGCAGTCGGGTCAGTAACGGATACTTGCACTCTTGTCATCGGGGGTCTATGAAATATGCATGGGGATAATTGTGGGCTTGGTCAGAGTTTAATAACAGAGGGTAATGTACACCAGGCCAATGAGTTGTTTCCACTCACAAGCAGGCTACTGAGGGACATAATGGCAGCACGGACAGACACACATTCACAGAGTCAAGGAGTTGAATTTCTCAGTTGAAAGATATGTATCCAATAATCATGGCCCTATTATGAATCTAAGAAGGCGTAATTGAGTGTACGAGAGTGTGTGTGTGTGTGTGTGTGTGTGTGTGTGTGTGTGTGTGTGTGTGTGTGTGTGTGTGTGTGTGTGTGTGTGTGTGTGTGTGTGTGTGTGTGTGTGTGTGAGTGTGTGTGTGTGTGGGTGTGTGTGTGTGTGTGTGTGTGTGTGTGTGTGTGTGTGTGTGTGTGTGTGTGTGTGTGTGTGTGTGTGTGTGTGTGTGTGTGTGTGTGTGTGTGTGTGTGTGTGTGTGTGTGTGTGTGTGTGTGTGTGTGTGTGTGTGTGTGTGTGTGTGTGTGTGTGTGTGTGTGTGTGTGTGTGTGTGTGTGTCCAGTCCGGAGTATTTTGTTCGTTTTATCATGTTACAGCCTCAGTCAGTGTGAGGTACCGGCTGTAATAAGGAACCCAAGTCGTAGTGTTACTCAGCATCGTATTATAGGTAATAGGTTACACCAGGGTTGCCAACTTTGGGTACCTGGCTGGAGTGCGATTTTGGTATCATGGGTTTGATTAAACATATGCGCACGAAATGACTGCTATCGTGTCAGTAGCGGGACCTTAGCATATTTAAGAATATATATAGAATATATACAAATACACAATATTGGACACAGACTATAAAGGGCACACAGTTTCATTCACTAATGAAAGTCAAACACATGTTTGTTTCCACTGTTTTATTGTGTGCATAGGCCTGTCGCGATAAACAATTAATTGACTTATCGTACGATAAATAAAAATGAACTCGATAAAGTGCCATTTACATGAGGATGTGACTAGCAGTTTGAAAGAATGTACTTGAATTATTATTATATATTATCATTATGTCAGTGGTCTAAAATGGTCATACAACGGTGCCGACAATATTACGTTTATTGCAATAATTTCCGGGAAAATCTATCCAACAAAATTAATTATCGTGAGAGGCCTATACACGAAACACACATACACAAACAAATCTACAGACTTTCTCCAAACTGCCAAATATATTAATTAACACACTCTCACTCTCATATACTCTTTGACTCTATTTTGGCATAGTAGAACAATAAGCAGCAGACTTTTACTTTTTATCATTTCTACTAGATCTTAGATCTGCGCATGCGCAATACGGGTCGGCAGTGGCGGCTCCGGAGTATTTTTGTTGGGTAATCTATGGTAGGGCTAACCCATACAGTGGTGGGGCTCAAGTCAGTATTTGCAATGTAATTACATACACGCTATATCGCCTCCTTGACAGTGAAACGCCACGTGTGAGGTTTAGATTATTTCCCTGTCTCAATCCAAATTGAACTGTATGAAATAAAAAGGCACATTTGTCTTGTAGTAAATAAAAAGGGCGACCTGGAGCCAATCCTGCAATTTCTCCACAGGTGAAAGAGTTGACATGCTGAAAACCCAACCCCTGCAGGGGGTCTGGGGGCAGGGGCGGACTGACCATTGGGAATACCGGGAGTTTCCCCGGTGGGCCGGAGCTGTGTGTGGGCCGGTGGGCCAAACAAATACAAAAAGTTTATAAAAAAAAAAAAAAAATCTTTTTTTTTGCCTAAATCCTACCGGCCCACATTTGTAAGTGTTCCGGCCCAGCCCAGCCCAGTGGGGTGTGGCCAGGGTTGGGTTGTAACGGAATACATGTAACGGTGTTACGTAATCAGAATACAAAAATCAAGTAACTGTATTCAGCTCGCGTTACATTTGAAAAACGAGTAATCTGATTACAGTTACTTTCGTAAACCTGAAGTGAATACATTTTGGATTACTTATTGGAATTATTGGTGGAAAGATTTCCTCACAACATTTAATATTCATTACTAAAGGTACAGCCGAATCATCACAGCATACAAAACCGCGCAGATGGACCAAAAAGGGGAGCGTTTGAAGAAAATGTGCGGGTCCGCTCAGGGAAACAATAACAACGTAACATGGAGGAACAAAAGTCTGCATTTAAATCGTGTGTGTGTGTCGAGGTGTGTGTGGTTAAAACACATCAGCCACACCGCTCTTTAGCCTTTCTAATGATTCTGAAGGTAAACACAGTGAAAGGCGGTGCGTGAAAGGCGGTGCGTGAAAGGCGGTGCGTGAAAGGCGGTGCGTGAAAGGCACTGCGCGCTCGTCTTCTCAGAGGCTGAGTTAACCCTCCCGTTGCCTCCAGAAAAGGGGGAAGTGACGTCTGACTCAGAGGTCGCGCGGCTGTGGAGAAGAACGTGTTGCCCACATTCTGTTACTGAGTTTAGGCTAGTTAGCTAGCAGGTTTATTGTTTTGGGTGCAGTCCCTTTTGCCTCCACTTGCTGTTCAAATAAATGTTGAAAGAAAAAGTGAATCTGTTTACAGTTCTGTTTTATATGGGTGTTGAAGAAGAAGAAGAAGAAGAAGAAGAAGAAGAAGAAGAAGAAGAAGAAGAAGAAGAAGAAGAAGAAGAATTGGGAGGGATGAAACCCTCTTTAATGGTCACACATGCAGAGCACACAGCACACACAGTGAAATGTGTTCCCGGGGGAGCTTGCCCCCGGACCCCCCTAGAGGAGGTGAGGTCCACCACTTGCCCACACCCCCTGTTAAATTGTCTCACCCACATTGAGGATGCTTCCTACGCCCAAGTTTTATTCCATGTGTCAAGTCAGGCAAATTGGGTCAAAATGTTATTGCATCAAAGATCTGTTAACATTAAAATCACTAAATATATGCCGTAACTATTTTGCTCGAGGCAACTCAAGGGCTAAAGTAATGTGATTACTATATGAATAATGGTCCAAAATAACATTAAATGCATAGGGTTTTTGGTTAAGTAACATACTTTCGTCACCGGCCGGCCGATACATGCCGCGCATTAAGTGGGCCTGTCTGTCAATTAATCCCCGGGCCACTTTTTCCCCCCAGTCCGCCCCCTGATTCTCCTCCAGGAGATTTTTTGAAATACTAACATAAAATACACATTCTGGTACTCTCTTGAGAAGAAAAATAAATAAATCTATTAGGCTACTACACGACATATTTTAAAAAATGAATGCCATTTTAGTTTTGTGTTACTTTGTTCTGAAAGCTGAACCTGCTGCTCCTCACAGAGAGAAGAGGGAACAGGCTGTGTGCATTACTTTACAGTGTGGATAAGGGTGGATAGCCCCCATTGTTCTGTGTGTCAAAATGAAAGACAGCCCACACACCTATCAATCATCAAACCGTGGGGTCTTATTTCATTACGTGTTGATTTCTATCAACACGTAATGTTGTATCGATGTAGAGATGTACTCAACAAAAGTATTCTCCGTCGGGACTTCCTGCAACAACACCACGCCGTTATCTTGATTCTGATTGGCCAGAAGACATTATCAAAGATGTTCTATTGAGAGGACGATCACTACCTGACAAAAGTTTTCAAAACCGTTTCTTGTCTTCGGTATTCTTGTTTTGGCGTGAGAATAGTTTGGGCAGCGTGAGAGCGTGAGATTGAGAGTGAAAGCGTGTGTCACACGCCAGATGCGTGAGAGTTGGCAACCCTGGATAACAGTTACACTTATAAATTCATTTCAGAGATCAAACATGGCGGAGGAGACATGACTGCATCACCTGTTGATGCACATCATGTCACTGCTTCTTCTGTATGGAGATCATGGGGCAACATATATATCGTTTACAATAAAAAAAAATAGAGTATTTCTCATAAAGCAACCAAAAAAAAACGTAAACAATAATACTGTATGGCAAAGAAATACAACAAACAGTAAGGTGAAGTGTCACAAACTAAATACAAATAAAACCAACATCTCATTCTATATAGCCTACCGAACATATTTTAAATTGTACAATCAATATAAGAACCAACAGAAAACATTGTACAAAATGAAGAAGTTAGACATGCTAACGATAATGATGGTTTTATGGTCAAAGGTTTATTTTTGACTATGTTCACCGTCTTAGCTTTCTGTGTTAGCATGCTAACATTTGCTTCATGGCACCAGACAAAAGTACAGCTAAGGCTTATGGGGAAAGTATTAATACGTTATTGTGGACACGTGTCTTGGAATGAATGAATCAAAGAGACAAAAGACAACAGTTTGACCTGCAAATGGTATGTGAGAAAAAGTTAAAGGGGGTCCGATCCTTGAGGGGAACATGAATGTTTTAACCACATTTCTTGGCAATTCACACAAAGATTAGTGATAAACTTCCTTTAAAATGACAAATATAAACGTATGATTGTGTAGGAAAAGGCAGAGGATCATCAGAATCAGAATGGTTCACCCTCTGAGGAACATGAATGTCTGTACAAAGTGTTCTGCAAATTAGATCACCAATTATAAAAACATGCCACAGGAGAAAAATAAAATAACAACAGCAAACAAACATGTCTCCAACTGAAACATTCTTACAAACTAATCTTATCTTACTTCTAGCTTTCTCTTTTGCAAAAGTCCTGTATTGTAAACAATATATTTAGCTGTGTAAAATGTTTTTTACTTTATATGCAATCTCTGTGTTTTCACTCATGCTAAACCATTTCCTGAGCTGTTGTTCACTATGTCAAATGTTTTTGTTTTCATGCAGGACAGTACCGTCTATAATATAGTTCCACAAACATTCCTCTGCTGAAGTTTTGAAAATGAGATTTGATTGCTTGCTGTTTATAACGCGGGCATGGAGTTGCTCCCTCTCCATCTGAACATGACACTGACTGAATGAATGAATAAATAAAGCAAGCAGCCTTCATTTGCTCCCATATTGGTGTCAGAGACCTTGTTTACTTCAATCAGGATGACTGGCAACTCGCAAGGGTCTGACACATCAGATACACACAGCTCTGCAGCTTCCTCTACTTATATTATAACTCAGGAAAGAAGAGAAGTGGCTGTGGTTCAGCTTTCCCACATTAGCCCCTAAGGTGAACTTAAAAGAAGTTTACTGACAGGACAGAGGTGTTACTGTCAGGGAGCCATCAGACAATTCACCAAACTTTTATATCCTTTCCTGCGACAGTCCAACTTTTCTGGCACTTGAAATGTGTTGTAACTGCAGCATTTGGCTGATGAAAATTAATGCAATGACACAAGTTGTAGGTTTATTCAAATCTTTTCACATCTGTCACCTAGACATACCTCTACATTTCTGTAATGGCAGATGTTTCCAGATACCTTCAAAGAGAGAAAAGCTAAATGTTACCCTTTTTAGAGACTTGATGAGAATGTAAGCCAAGCATCTCCTGGCTCCACATTTGTTTTTCATATATAATAGTTGTAAGGGAAACTTCTGCGTAGCAATGCAGTGGGAGTCACCGACTCACGAAAGAGACACAGGACGAGCAGGAGTTCTGATGTCAAACACTGGTAGTTTATTACAACCATCGGCCGGAGAATTCATATCACAAGTCACAGCAACCAAAGGTTCTGACTGCACGGGTGCATTGTCATGTCAATTCTGATCACCCTCTCACCTTGGCAGACCTTTGAATTAGCTTCACTAAGAGTCAACCCACATATTGGGGGAAGGTGTACGTGACCACCTGGAGGCACTGAATCACTTATTTGACTCTATGGCTCTGTGACCGAGAGTTGACCGGGGTTCGGTCGTAAAACGTCAACAGGCCGAAAGGTCAAATATCTTAAGTAAAGACAAAATTAATCCCTCACAATAGTGGTAACGATCTACTTATTTCACTCGAAGAAAAGCACATTTCCCCAGATGTTAAACTAGTCCTTTGTACCACAGACTGTTTTGCCTTTCTCAAATCCAATAGATATCATTGATAGGTTTCACAGTACAAACAAGAGTCAACACAAGTTGTGTTTTGAGGCATGATTTTGTAAAAGATGTTCAAGGAGAAAAGGGGCCAAATAATCTTTGAAACTTCCTTCAAACTTTTGGGAAATTATATGTACAAACACACACTCTCCATCTTCAAATATCAGTGTAAACAGGGGAAAAGCCTATGGTGAAATGTTCCCACCATATTGACGTAGGCTCTCAGAAGTCTCATCTGAAATCCTCTGTGTGCATGTGGAGTTCCATCTGAATACCAACTGCTCTTAGTGCGTTTTTACTACTACCTCTTCCTCTTCAGAGGGAGGGGGGGGTCAGATGCACCTCACAATCCTATAAATAAATATCAGTAAATTAGCTTTTAGTTTATAGCTGGTGGCGCTTCATTTATGATTGCACTCTTTTGAGATGTGTATATTTCTTTATTTTACGTTACTCAACTTCAAATGTATACCGAGCATCTAAGGTAAGAACACATTTGGCATGAATATAGTTAGCAAGGAAAACAAAATACTCAATAAAAGAAAAATGTTCATTCGTGTCAATGGTTTGTACAATACTTGCAAAACTTCTTCCTAAAGGTCACATGTCATGGCCATTTCTACTGATCATATTTCCATTGTTGAGATCTACTAGAATAGATTTCAATTGTGCAATTTTCCAAAATCACATTGGTTTCTCACAGCATCTCTGTAAAGTATGTGTATTCACTGTCTGTCCTAAACGGCGAG